>NC_069785.1:69054134-69369134 GCF_027406575.1 Nycticebus coucang
TCTTCCCAACTAGAAAATATTTGTTGATGTTTTTGAAGGAAATAAAGTAGTTCATTTGGACAGAAAAATCAAGCAATATAAAAAGATATGAAATTAAAAATGAAAGGTGTTCTTCCCTATCATGAAAGACTCAAGTCTTTTTTTCTAAAAGTAATCTCTGTTAGCAAATTCTTGTAGTTTCTTCCAAGAAAAAAACCCCACACTAATTGGCATCTATATTTTGTTATGAGTAATGCTGAACCTAACATCCTTGTTGTACATAAATTTTGCACATCTCTGATTATTTCCCGAAAATAAATTTCTAAATTTGAACTATCTGCATCAGGGATATGAAAATTATTTTTTAGGGTGGTGCCTGTGGCTCAGTGGGTAGGGTGCCGGCCCCATATACCAAAGGTGGCAGGTTCGAACCCCGCCCCGGCTAGCTAAAACGGCAGCGGCAACTGCATCAAAAAATAGCTGGGCATTGTGGCGGGCGCCTATAGTTCCAGCTACTCAGGAGGCTAAGGCAAGAGAATCACTTAAGCCCAGGTGTTGGCGATTGCTGTGAGTTGTGACGCCATGGCACTCTACCCAGAGCAACATAGTGAGACTCTGTCTCAAAACAAAAAAAAAAAAGAAAAGAAAATTATTTTTTAAAATATAGTTTATTAACTAAGTTTGAATGGTATATAGATTTGTCAGTTTCTAAGCTTGGCCCCAAATTCTTAGAACTCAAAAGTGTGGATTATGACATTGGACTTATGTAAAATATGGCTTGATATCACTTAAAATTAAAGGCAAGTATAAAAACTGGAGAAAGGGATAGTAAAGGAAAAATAATCCCTTTACTGTTATTTATGGCATTATCAAGCTCTAAGGTGTCTTTATAATTAGAGATATTTGAAAATGTCACAGCCAAACAAACCTGGTAAGTATTAATAAAACTAATTTTACCTATCTACTATTTGGCGAGATACAAGAGACTTTAAAAAAAATCACTGGCCTGAGAATTAGATGATGTCCCTTTTCTATCCAGAATGAGATATGTGACCTTGAAGGGCACCAGTGAACCTTCTGAGGCTGAGTTTTCCTATTTATAAAGTGGGAGGCTTGGACTCCAGACCTCAATAAGCCAGCTCTAAAATTCTAAAATGAACTCATCTCTAAAGTACAAAAGTCCCATACTAGATGCCTGTCTAGCACCCAGTTAGATAGGTCTATCTATTCAGAGAAAGCATAGACAGGAGCAAGGATAGCGTGTGACTCTGTAGTAATCATAATGTCACATGATTTGTCATTATAATAACAATAACAATACTTTATATTTTATGAGGCCGGGTAATTAAAGCACATTGCAGAGGGGAGATTCCTTGCTCCCTGAAAGTATATACAACTACAAAACAGGTGGTGTGTGCCTGCAGTTCTAGCTACCTGGGAGGCAGAGGTGGGAGGATTGCTTGAGCCCAGAAGTACCAGGTTACAGTGGGCAATGATCACACCGCTGCACTCCAGCCTGGGTGACAGAGAGACCCTCTGTCTCTAAATAAACAAAAAACAAACAAACAAACAAACAAAAAACCCTACAAAACACATTGATGTACCAATAATAATAGTTAATAGTATCTTACAATATACACAACTCAGGACTATGTCTCATGGGTGTTCATTGCTGGAGATGAAATCTCTTTTTGTGCAAATTCTCCTCTCTATAAGCTTACCTGTCTTAAAGCAAGAGTGAATTATGAAAGGACTGATAGTCAGACTTTATGCTGGTTCTGCCTGTGTAGGTCCCACCTGCTCTTATTGTCATACCTCCCAGGTCATTGTAGCTCAAATGATCACACTCATTTAAAATTTCCTGCTTGGGCAGCACCTGTGGCTCTGTGAGTAGGACGCTGGCCCCATATACCGAGGGTGGTGGGTTCCAACCTGGCCCTGGCCAAACTGCAACAACAACAACAACAACAAAAATATCCGGGCATTGTGGCAAGCACCTATAGTCCCAGCTACTCGGGAGGCTGAGGCAAGACAATCACCTAAGCCCAAGAGCTGGAGGTTACTGTGAGCTGTGATGCTATGGTACTCTACTAAGGGTGACAAAGTGAGAATCTGTCTCTAAAAAAAATAATAATAAAAATAAATAATAAAATAAAATTTCCTGCTTATGATCTTTGCAAAGCACTTGGCAGGAAAGGGATAATGCAGAGTTTTCCATTCAGTAGGAGAAAGCATGAAAGGAAAAAAAAAAAAGGATCAGTGATGACAAGTGTTTGAATGAATGTCCTGGGAAAGAGATTTGAGATTTTCTTAATCTCAAACCAGATTTGGGAATACAAATATCTGGAATCCTGGACTGTGATTCCACAGGAAGTCAAGACTTCCTTCTCCACAGCTGCCCTCTAGGAAGCTGGTATGTCCCAAGTATATCTTCTTTCACTGTGCTACCCGAGGGTAAAAAGCAAAATACTGCAGTACCACATCTGCTAAGTCAGGCAAGGTCCTTACCCTGACTACCATCCAAAAAAAGGTGCTGGATCTGACGTCCTGTCTGGTGTAAACCACATCCTTGGAGGCAATTGAAATTGCATCATCCTCTGCTTTGTTGAGGCATCTTTTACTTTAAATGAAGGGCAAGGGACCATTAAAAGTGGCTCCCAAAATAACTCCGTGGTTTCATTACAATCGGAATGTCTGACATCAAGAACTGAGGAATGGATGTCCTCCCCTGCAGGGGGAGGGGATGGTAGTGTCTCCCTTCACACTGTGACTCTTCACTCTGTTACTCAATAGAAACAGCTGCCAAACTCACAGGTGCTTAAAAATCCAGACGATGGATTATTTCTTAGCTATGTGTTTCAAACATTTAAAAATTAACTCTATCCTATAGGCAAAGGGGAGTTAATGATAGTAAAAGACATTTGATAAAGAGTCAGAATTTTCTCATCATTAGAGTGTAGGAAAACATGGTATTAAAATGCGGAATAAAAAGAAAAGTAAGGTGGGGCTGGATATGGTGGTTCATGCCTGTAATTCTAGAACTCTGGGAGGCCAAAACAGGACGATCTCTTGAGGCAGGAGTTTGAGACCAGCCTGAGCAAGAGCAAGACCCGTCGCTACTAAATATAGAAAAAATTAGCCAGGTGCAGTGGCATGCTACTTGGTAGGTACCAAGTACCCAGCTACTTGGTAGGTGAGGCAGGAGGATCCCTTGAGCCCCCAGGAGAGTGAAGTTGCAGTGAGCTAGAATAACTTCATTGAACTCTATCCAGGGAAATGGAGCAAGACCCTGTCTCGAAAAAAGAAAAAAAAAAAAGGTAAGGTGGCATTTCTTTGTATGGAATAACTTCTGTTTACAGTAACCAAAATCTTTTCTTATTTTGAACTTCCTTAATGAATTTTTTATAATAAGAGAATACAAAAAAATCTTAATTTGTAAGGGGGCAAATATGGGCTTGCCTCTAAAGTAAACTCATAAATTGATGATATCATAAAGTCATTGATCCTGTAATATCAACTGGATGTGAGCAAGGCTGAAGATAAATGTAAGACTCTGTGACATAAACAGAGATTATCATTGGCTAGTGTATCAAGAATAATTTTTATGGCTCTGCGCTTGTGGCTCAAGAGGCTAAGGCGCCAGCCACATACACCTGAGCTGGAGGGTTCAAGTCCAGCCCTGGCCCGCCAAACAACAATGATGGCTGCAACAAAAAAATAGCCAGGCACTGTGGCGGGCACCTGTAGTCCCAGCTACTTGGGAAGCGGGGGCAGGAGACTTGCTTGAGCCCAGGAGTTGGAGGTAGCTGTGATGCCACAGCACTCTACCCAGGGCAACAGCTTGAGGCTCTGTCTCAAAAAAAAAAAAAAAAAAAAAAAAGAATGATTTTTATGACTCTGCACTTGTACCTCAGTAGCTAGGGCTCCTGCCACATACACTGGAGCTGGTGGGTTTGAACCTGGCCTGGGCCTGCCAAACAATGACAATTACAACAACAACAACAAAATAGCCTGGCATTGTAGCAGGCATCTGTAGTCCCAGCCACTTGGGAGACTAAGGCAAGAGAATCGCTTAAGCCCAAGAGGTTGAGGTTGCTGTGAGCTGTAATACCACGGCACTCTACCAAGGGCGACACAGTGAGACTCTGTCTCAAAAAAAGAATGATTATTACTACCTTTTTTTTTGAGACAGTGTCTCACTCTGTCGCCCTAGGCAGAATGCTGTGACATCATACCTCACAGCAACCTAAAACTCTTGGGCTCAAGTAATCAATCCTCTTACCTCAGCCTCTCAAGTAGCTGGGATTATAGGTGCCCATCACAAGGCCCAGCTGTTTTTTCTATTTTTAGTAAAGATGCAAGAACGGTTCTCACATTTGGTCAAGCTGGTCTCCAACTTGTGAGCTCAGGCAACCCACCCCTCAGCCCCAGAGTGCTAGGATTATAGGCATGAGCCACCACACTGGCTGTTATTACCCTTTTAAAACTTCTGTTGTTGGGCGGCGCCTGTGGCTCAAAGGAGTAGGGCACCAGCTCCATATGCCGAAGGTGGTGGGTTCAAGCCCAGCCCCAGCCAAAAACTGCAAAAAAAAAGAAAGAAAACGGGTGGCGCCTGTGGCTCAGTCAGTAAGGCGCCGGCCCCATATACCGTGGGTGGCAAGTTCAAACCCAGCCCCGGCCTAACTGCAACCAAAAAATAGCCGGGCGTTGAGGTGGGCGCCTGTAGTCCCAGCTACTCGGGAGGCTGAGGCAAGAGAATCACTTAAGCCCAGGAGTTGGAGGTTGCTGTGAGCTGCTGAGGCCACGGCACTCTACCGAGGGCCATAAAGTGAGACTCTGTCTCTACAAAAAAAAAAAAAGAAAAAGAAAAAGAGAGAGGAAAAAAACCCAAAAACTTCTGTTGTTTCCCCCATAATAAACTAATATTAGTTATATAATTTAAAAAACACAAAATTTTAAACAGAAACCACAAAATTCTCAGTAGACATAAATATTTTAATGTGAAAAAGGTCTATCTTATTCTTTAAATCTAAAAAGCAAGACAGGACAAATAAATTTGGGTGAGTCTACTCCATTTTCTGGGAACAAAATTTTTCCATGAATTTATTTTTCTTTTTCCTAGTAATTGTTTTATTGAAATATAACATACAGGGCGGCACCTGTGGCTCAAGGAGTAGGGCGCCGGTCCCATATGCCGGAGGTGGCGGGTTCAAACCCAGCCCTGGCCAAAAACCACACACACACACAAAAAAAAGAAACATAACATACAGACAGGAGAGTGCACAAATCATAAATGGAATATACTGTTATCAGTTCCCAGATTAAAATAGCAGACATCACTAGCACCCTGAAAGCCCCCCTCATTTCACCTTTCTCTTCCTCCCCTCCTCAGGATAATCACTACTATCTCAAGTTCTATCCAACACGGATTAGATATACCAGTTTTTGGCAGTGCCTGTAGCTCAGTGGGTAGGGCACCGACCACATACATGGAGGCTGGTGGTTCGAACCTAGCCTGGGCCAGCTAAAACAACAATGACAACCGCAACAACAACAAAAAATAGCCGGGCGTTGTGGTGGGCACCTGTAATCCCGGCTACTTGGGAGGCGGAGGCAAGAGAATCACTTGAGCCCAAGAGTTTTTTTTTTTTTTGTAGAGACAGAGTTTCATTTTATCGTCCTCAGTAGAGTGCCGTGGCATTATATAGCTCATAGCAACCTCCAACTCCTGGCCTTAGGAGATTTGCTTGCCTCAGCCTCCCGAGCAGCTGGGACTACAGGCACCCACCACGCCTGACTATTTTTTTTTTTTTGTTGCAGTTTGGCTGGGGCCGGGTTTGAACCCATGACCCTTGGTATATGGGGCCAGTACCGTACCCACTGAGCCATAGGTGCCACCTGAGCCCAAGAATTTGAAGTTACTGTGAGCTGTGATGCCATAGCACTGTACCCAGGGCGACAGCTTGAGACTGTCTCAAAAAAAAAAAAGATTTGCCATTTTTGAATTTTATATAAAAGAAAAAAGCAATTGTTGCTTTCTTGTGTCTATTACTTTTTTTCTACTCAACAGGATATTTATGAGAGTCATTCATGGCCGGGCACAGTGGCTCATGTCTGTAATCCTAGCACTCTGGGAACTTGAGGTGGGTGGGAGCTCATGAGTTGAAGGCCAGCCTGAGCAAGCGCAAGACCCTATCTCTACTAAAAATGAAAAACTCAGGCAAGAAGATCGCTTGAGCCCAAGAGTTTGAGGTTGCTGTAAGCTATGATGCTATGACACTCTACCAAAGGGGACAAAGTGAGACTCTGTCTCAAAAAGAAAAAAAAATGAGAGTCATTCATATTGTTACAAGTAGTCTACTTTTGTAGTGCAATAGACAATTCCATTGTATGAATTTACCACAATTTATCCATTTACTGTCAGTGGACACTTACTTGACTTGTTTTTCCAATAACTATTACAAATAGTGCTGCTATGAACATTCTTGTACTTGTTTTTTGGTGAACAAATACAGTCATGTATCATATAATGACATTTTGAGACAGAGACTCACTATGTCACCTTTGGTAGAGTGCCATGGCATCACAACTCACAGCAATCACAAACTCTTGGACTTAAGCGATTCTCTTGCCTCAGCCTCCCAAGTAGCTGGGACTACAGGCACCCACCACAACACCTGGCTATTTTTTGTTGCTATTGTCATTGTTGTTTTAGCTGGCCTGGGCTAGGTTCGAACCGGCCACCCTTGATGCACGTGGCTGGCGCCGTAAGACTGTGCTATGGGAGCTGAGCCACATAATGACATTTTGCTGTTTGGTCAATAATAGACCATATATATGACAGTGGTCCCATATGTTACAATGCCATATTTTTACTATATCTTTTCTATGTTGCCATAACATTTAGATATACAAATTCTTTTTTTTTATTGGATATACAAATTCTTACCATTGTGTTACAGTTGCCTACAATACCCTGTACCATAATATGCTGTATGGACTTCAATCTAGGTTTGTGTAAGTATACTCTATGATGTTTGCACAATGATAAAATTACCCAATGATGAATTTCTCAGAACATATTCCCATTATTACATGACACATGATGGTATATTGATTTCTTTAATTTTATTTTTTTATGTGTGGGTTTTGGCCAGGGCTGGGTTTGAACCTGCCACCTCTGGCATATGGGTCCAGCGCCCTACCCCTTTGAGCCACAGGTGCCACCCTGATGGTATATTGATTTCTGTAGGTATATGCTTAGGATTAGAATTGCTGAGTTGTAGGAAGATGTAAGTTCAGCCTTAATAGATACTGCCAAAAAGTTTTCCAGACCCATTGCACAAATTTATAGTTCCACCATTAGTGTTTGGGAATCCCAATTATTCCATATCCTTTTTTTTTTTTTTTTCTTTTTTTTTTTGGCCGGGGCTGGGTTTGAACCCGCCACCTCCGGCATAAATCCTTTTTTTTTTTTAAGAGACAGAGTCTCACTTTATTGCCCTTGGTAGAGTGCTGTGGCGTCATAGCTCACAGCAACCTCCAACTCCTGGGCTTAGGCAATTCTCTTGCCTCAGCCTTCCGAGTAGCTGGGACTATAGGCACGTGCCACAACGCCTGGCTATTTTTTGTTGCAGTTTGGTGGGGCTGGGTTTGAACCTGCCACCTCAGTATATGGGGCCGGCGCCCTACCCACTGAGCCACGGGCGCTACCCATACATATCCTTATCACCATTTGCTATTGTCTTTTTCAGTTTAGCTAGAATGTGGATGTAGAATTACATTTGTGTGTGTGTTTATTGTGATAAAATATATATAACAAAAAATTTACCATTTAGATGATTTTTTTTTTTTTTTTTTGCAGTTTCTTGGCTGGAGCTGGGTTTGAACCCACCTCTTGCTGGTGCCCTATTCCTTTGAGCCATAGGCACTGCCTGATTTTAATTTTTTTTAGAGGTAGGGTCTTGCTATGTTGCCCAGGCTGGCCTCCAATTTCTGGGCTCAAGGGATTCTTCTACCTCAGCCTTCCAAGTAGCTGGGTCTGTAGGAGTGCACCATGGCATCAGGCTTAGAGTGGTTTTTTTTTTTTTTAGAGACAGAATCTCACTTTGTTGCCCTCGGTAGAGTGCTATGGTGTCACAGCTCATAGCAACCTCCAGCTCTTGGGCTTAGGTGATTTTCTTGCCTCAGCCTCCTGAGTAGCTAGGACTACAGGCACCCACCACAACGCCCAGCTATTTTTTTGTTGCACTTTGGCTGGAGCTGGATTCGAACCCTCCACCCTTGGTATATGGGGCCGGCACCCTACTCATTGAGCCACAGGTGCTGCCTATGCTTACACTGTTTGTAAGTGTACAGTTCAGTAGCATTAACTACTCACATTGTGGTTTTAATTCATATTTCCCTGATAACTAAAGAAGTTCAGCATCTTTTGATATGTTTACTGACCACTTGGAGATCTTCCGTGAAGTTCTGTTTAAGTCTTTTGTCCTTTTTGCTATTGGATTGTCTGTCTTTCTTCTTGTTAATGTGTGGGTTCTTCATATATTCTGGATATGAATACTTTTTGGATATATGCATCATAAATGTCTTGTCTCTTTTCACTTTTTTTTTTTTTTGAGTCTCAAGCTGTCACCCTAGGTAGAGTGCTCTGGCATCATAGCTCACAGCAACCTTCAACTCTTGGGCTCTAGTGATCCTCTTGCTCCATTTTTCTATTTTTAGTAGAGATGGGGAGTCTCGATTTTTGCTCAGGCTGGTCTCCAATGCATGAGCTCAAGCAATCCACCTGCTTAGGCCTCCCAGAGTCCTAGGATTACAGGTGTAAGCCACCGTGCCAGTCCAATTTTTTTTTTTTTTTTTGAGACAGAAGCTCATTTTGTCACCCTCAGTAGAGTGCCATGGCATTAAGCTCAAACTCTTGGGCTCCTCAAACACTTGGGCTCAAGCGATCCTTTTGCCTCAGCCTTTCGAGTAGTTGGGACTGTAGGTGCCCACCACAATGCCTGGCTAGTTTTAGAGATGAGGTTTCACTCTTGCTCAGACTGGTCTCAAATTCCTGAGCTCAAGCAATCTACCTGCCTCAGCCAATTTTAATGTTTTTAACTGAAAAAGTTTTATATGCATAATAATATTCAAACAGTACCAAAGCAGCAAAATGAAATGGAAACCTGCTCTAGCTCCAGACTTTTCAAAGCTCCTCCCCAGAGGCAATCACTGTCAGTAGTTTCTCTTTTATCCTTCCAGAGAGTTTCTATCATATCTAAGTATATATACAAATAGATCCTTTTTTCCTCTGACAAACAGTTACTGCACAATGTTCTCCTTTTTTTTCTTTCACATTAATAGATTTTGGAGATCTTTCTGTATCAGCATAGATAGGTCTACTTCATTCTTCTGAGTGACTGTACCGCATAGTACTTAGTTAAATACGTGATTGCATGTGATAATTAAACAAAATAAAATAAAAAGGCATATAATTTATTTATTTATTTTTGGAGACAGAGTCTCACTCTGTTGCCCCTGGTAGAGTGCCATGGTGTCATAGCTCACAGCAACCTCAAACCCTTGGGCTCAAGGAATCCTCTTGCCCTAGCCTCCCAAGTGGCTGGGACTATAGGCACCCATCTCAACGCCCAACTAATTTTTCTATTTTTAGTAGAGACAACATCTCCCTCTTGCTCAGGCTGGTCTTGAACGTCTGAGATCAGTCAATCCACCCATTTCAGCCTTTCAGAGTGCTAGGATTACAGGTGTGAGCCAATGTGCCCAGCTTTTGTGTGAACATTTTTTTTTCTTTGAGACAGAGCCTCAAGCTGTCGCCCTGGGTAGAGTGCTGTGCCATCACAGCTCACAGCAACCTCCAACTCCTGGGCTTAAGCGATTCTCTTGCCTTGGCCTCCCAAGTAGCTGGGACTACAGGCGCCCACCACAACGCCTGGCTATTTTTTGGCTGTAGTTGTCATTGTTGTTTGGCAGGCCTGGGCTGCATTCAAACCCACCAGCTCTGGTGTATGTGGCTGGTGCCTTAGCCGCTTGAGCTATAGGCGCCAAGCCTTGTGTGAACATTTTTGAAAAGCAAATTGTTTTCTGGAAAGCCTATACATTATTCTTCTTCCAGCAGATTACTTTTACATGATGAAAACCTACCACATCGTTTATCTAGCTCCTGTGTATTAGGCTCTATTGTTTCAGGATTTCGTTTAATTCTCACATAGGTCTGGCACAATGGGTAATATAATTTTCATTTTATGGATAAATTAACTGAGGCCCATAGAGATTAAGTAACCAGTCCAATGCAGAACTGCAATCAATCCCAGGTCCCTCTCTCTCAAGTTCATGCCCTTTTTTGATTGTTTTCTTTTGTTTTGTTTGATTTTGGACCTTAGATATAAAGGTTTGAGGTAAATGTACTCCTCAATTCATGATATATTTCATCATTGGTTGGCCTTGTATTTCTTGGATGCTCACAGTTGTGATCTAACTACACTATGTGCAAATGGGATGAATCAATATTTGCACATTTTGACCTACAAATATGGCAGCCTCATATGGTTCAACCTATGACTTATGTTACAGTGTTTATTATATTGTAGTCATTAGTTTCTACATGTATAGTTGAGTCTCATAGTGTATGTTCAGCATCTATGTTAGGCACTCAGGGAAAGTGGACAGAACTGATGAATCACTGCCTATCTGAAAAGGAAATGAGGAAAACAAACTTTTCCTCCTTGAACTATTCTACAGACTTTAACCATGAGGTCAGTTCTTCAATTGGATTCCTTTTCAGATCATGATGAGGAAGGTTTAGGAATGTTATTCAATGGAGGCTGATTCTTTGCAGCATTATAGAATCATAAAATTTCAGAACTGAAAAGAACTTCATATTTTTCACAGGGTGAAAGTGAGTTCCTGAAAATTTGTTAGTTACTCAAAATACAATTAGTTTTTATTTGCACTAGTAAATATAAAAGTATACCAGAATTCAGATAGCCTACCTTGCTAATATATTGCTTTGAAAAGTTTCAATTAAAAAAAATTTTTTTTTGAGACAGTCTTGCTCCTTTGCCTGGGATAGAGTGCGGTGGCATGATCATAGCTTACTGCAACCTCAAACTTCTGGGCTCAAGTGATCTGAGCTACTGCAATCACAGTAGCTGGGACTACCGGTGTGGGCCATCATTCTTACCTATGCATAATATAATTTACTGAAAAAACCCTCAAACTATGAGTTCACACTTATAACCTCCAATTTTTTCTCCCTTCCCATATTTGTAACTTCATTTCCCAGTGATAAACCTGGCTTCATCGTGTTTAATATATTAGTGATTTATTTGATCAATCATCCTGTATGTAATCAATCTCCCAACTACGAGACCTCCCGCACTTGGATGACACGTTTTTTCTCCTCTTGGGCTCTTGCGTTAGAAGACCCTGTGAAGGGCTGCCTCCCTCTTCATCTTTGAAGATTTCCATAGCTTCCTTACCTGCTAGGTCAATGACACCTGGCTCTAGACTACTAGGTGCAAATGCTTACTTTGTTCTCTATACTTAGTATCTTTTAGGTCTACATATTTTAGCAAGGAAAAGGGGAAGAGGAAGCCTATGCAACTGTGAGGTACTGTACCTCTTTTATTAAGCTTTTTACTCACATTTTATTTCTTAGAAGTGGGATTATTGGATAAAAGGGGGTTTTTAGGGCTTTAAAAAAGTATTATCAATCTATCTTTAAAAAGATTGCACCAGGGCGGCGCCTGTGGCTTAGTGGATAGGGTGCGGGCCACATATACCGAGGGTGGTGGGTTCGAACCAGGCCCCAGCCAGCTAAAACAGCAGTGACAACTGCAACAAAAAATAGCCAGGAGTTGTGGCCGCAGGAGTTGGAGCCTGCTGTGAGCTGTGATGCCACAGCACTCTACCAAGGGCGACAAAGTGAGACTCTGTCTCAAAAAAAAAAAAGATTGCCCCAATTTACAATCTTTTAAGTACTGAACACCCATTTCCCATTTCCCTGCAGCGTTGTCAGTATTTACCATTATATATAATAATGCCCTTTTTTGACTGTGTCAGTTTGTGAGGGATAAGGGGTCGATAAGTTTCCTATTCCCCCAACTGCTTCTACTAGGGACACAGAAGAGGTCCTTTTCCTTATTTATTTTGTTATTTCATCTCCTTTAAAGTGATTTGGGGGCGCCGGCCCCATATACCGAGGGTGGTGGGTTCAAACCCAGCCCTGGCCAAATTGCAACAAAAAATGCCAGGTGTCGTGGCGGGCGCCTGTAGTCCTAGTTACTCGGGAGGCTGAGGCATGAGAATCGCCTAAGCCCAAGAGCTGGAGGTTGCTGTGAGCTGAGATACCACAGCACTCTACCGAGGGCGACAAAGTGAGACTCTGTCTCTAAAAAAAACCAACAAAAACAGTGATTTGGGCCGGGGAAGGGGGAGCCAGTTACCGCAGAGGGGGAGGCCGAGCAGCACCTGGCCCCGAGGCGCTCACCTCACAGAACGCCGCGGGAACCAGGCCCTCCTTTCCCAGAGGGTCACCTATGGGTCTCGCTGCAGCAGATGGCGCCGTGGAGCGCGCGCCCGGACCGTGCCTCCGTGACGTATTTCCGCGTCATCTGCCTCCGAGGTTTGCTCCCATTGGTTGCTGGCAAAGTAATAGGGGCGGAGCCGAGTGGGTGTGTGCCAGGCGCCGCAGCTCGGGTGGGGGCTAGGTTTCCCCCTCCCCGGTCCTCCCCCGTCCTCCTGTGGCTCCCGGGGACCGCTTCGCGGAGCTGCTGGGAGCCCAGCTACCGCGGCGGCTGCACTTTCTCGGGCGAGAGCTGGAGCAGGGCTCTAGCGTGCGCGTGGCGGGGCCGCTCGAGCCCGAGGGACTGGCTGACTGAGCGAGAGAGGAGGGATTCCCGGGCTGCTAAGCCGCACATACTGCCGGCTCCGCACCGGCTGGACAGCCCTTTGGCTCCCCACGCGCCGAGCCCCGGGCGGGTGGGGTGGGGAGGTCCCCGGAGACCGCCGCCGGCCGGTGGGGGCTGACAGGACCACGCGGGACGCGCCCCCGGTAGGCAGCCAGTCCCCGGGCACCGCGGCCCCGACTTGGCCCCGCGTTGCGGGCGCGGGGCAGCGCAGAGGAAGCGAGAGGGGCCGCCCTCCCCCGGAGTTGGAAGCGCCTTTCCTGGGTCCAGAATGCCCAAGAAGAAGCCAACGCCCATCCAGCTGAACCCGGCCCCCGATGGCTCCGCGGTTAACGGGACTAGCTCTGCGGAGTAAGTATGAGTTGGGCGGCAAACCTGGGGCTGGGCTGGGGAGGCCCCCGCTGGGGAGCAGAAGCGCGCGCCGGGCTTCGCTCCTGTTGGTCACGTACGGCTGGGGCTGGCGGGGGGCGAGGAATTCCCGGCCGCCGAGGTATCGGTGACTAAGCACTGATTGTGCTCCTGACTCAGACCAGTTAGTAGACTAGGGAGTCTCGATTTTTTAATCCCTTTTCCGGATCTTTCCGTCGTCCCTGGCTAGTGACCAGTTGTCTTCTCCCAAGAAAACAAAAGCTGGCACCTTCCTCCTACTTCCTCCCAGCTGTTTTCTAAACGTGATTCCCCTGGGATTCTGCCCTGTAACGGAGAGAGGAGGCCAATGTCTTGGAAAGAATTAAGGTCACGTCTTCGTCTTTGAGACCGGCTCAGGATATGGAGTGTGAAGTTGGAATGGGCAGGCGAGCAGCATCGTCACCTTCGTGCCTGACACCTGTGGGGCAGGACTACCTTGTTGTAGGCCAGCTGTCTGGCCAGCGGGGGCGTGCACACAGACTTCCCCGTGGCTTTTCCATTGCTGACTTGGGGGCTTCTGGTCCTTGGCTTTCCTGGGAACTGTCTTGAAGGATGGGGCTTTCCTCTTCATTCATTCATTCATTCATTCATTCATTCAACAGGCCATCCCCTCCCTAATGACTCTCTGGCTTTCCTCACTTGACCAGCTTTCTTAAGCGTCTGACCTCAGAAATGAACAAACATCAGGACCACTCCATATTTGCAGCTTTCAGTTTTGCTCATAAACCAGCATTTTATTTCATTAAATAACTATGAGGCTGTTTAATGGGGGTTTCTGAGTTCCCACAACTTTTTTGGGTCCTGCGTAAGGGACAAGACTATGTGAAGAAGAGACAGACACTCTGCTAGCTGAAAGAATAGCCAGAAAAGATGAGGTCCTTAATCTTTTACTGGCAGACTTTAGGAAGCTAGCTGATGAAATGAGCAGAGTAGGCCTGGGCCTTCTGCCCTTTAGTAGTTTCTGTAACCTTCTCTACCCCTCCCCCCTTGATTTTAAAAACTCTGGGACCTGTTGGCTTGGTGACCGTTTATCCCTGTAGTTATCACCACAGGCCAGCAGTGGACCTGTGATTTGAGTTCAGGCAGTTTCCTCACACCTGCTCCCACAGATTTCTTTCTTTAGGTCCTCCTCAATATTGCAATGTTTGTTTTGTGTGATACTGACTTGTATAGGTCAGTGGATTGCATTGCAAGCGTTTGTTTATTTCAGAGTATTTTATCCTCTTAACACAGACTGAAAGTTCCCCAGAGGATTCCTCAGCAGTCCTTAATGTTTTCAGGACAAATTTTGACCGCAGTGGATTCTGGTTCAATGTTGTGGCCTGATGACCCTTTTCCTGTTTAATTTGGAGATGGATACTGAGCAGAAGTACCTGTTGTCATTCTTTTGTTGATTGTGATACCACAGCTGTATTCTCTCAAGGGGGTGGAATTTCATTAAAAGAAAACAGAAGAAACTACCCTAGAGTTTGTGGCAGAAAAAATGTGCATGGATCTGAGACATTCTAACTGCGGGTCCTCTTTCACTTCCTCCATGGGATGGTCCATACTTACTCTAGTCCCTTTGCTGCAGCGCATTCACCTTCTTCCTTGGCTAGGTAGAAAGCATTTTAACCTATCTGCCTAAATGTCATTTCCTCAGAAATGCTCACAACCATTTAATCTAAAGTAGGTCTCTCTTGTGTCACTTGAGCTTTTAATGAGACTGAATCATTGTCATTTTTTGCTGAGGTGTTTTTTAATACCTGTCTCTCGTATACCATAAACTTCAAGCAGAGGGCTGCCTTTTTTGATTCAGTGCTGTTATATAGTACCTAAAACAGTACCTGGCAGATAATAGATGCCCAAATGTTTTTTAATGCATCAATGAGTGAATGAAATTTCGAATATTTGCACAATGTGTTAATAAATCTTTTTATGTCGTTTATTTCTCCCCTTTCTCCCATTCCCTTCATCCCATTTCTTTTTCTTTCACTGGTACCCACTCTAAGGCTTTAATGTATCCTATCTGTTAATTTGGTTGTATGTGTCCCCTTGGGAAGTAGATACAGTGTTGTGTGTTTTTGTGTTTAGGGTGCTAAATGCTATTATGCTATAAATCTGTATCAGACAGGATAGATTAGATATGTTGAGGTAACAAGCACAAAATGTCAGTAGTTTAACACTCTTTCAGGTCAGTGGGAAGCTCTCTAGGTTGAAGTCTTCAGGGAGCCAGGCTGATAAGGCACTGCCTCTGAAATATGCTTACATAAAGGAATCTTGTGAACTACATTCAGGCTCTTTTTTTTTTTTTTTTTTTTTTTTTTTGAGACAGAGCCTCTAAGCTGTTGCCCTGGGTAGAGTGCTGTGGTGTCACAGCTCACAGCAACCTCCAACTCCTGGGCTTAAGCAATTCTCTTGCCTCAGACTCCCAAGTAACTGGGACTACAGGCACCTGCCACAACGCCTGGCTATTTTTTGGTTGTAGTTGTCGTTGTTTGGCAGGCCTGGGCTGGATTTGAACCCACCAGTTCTGGTGTATGTGGCTGGCACCTTAGCCGCTTGAGCTACAGGTGCCGAGCCTACATTCAGGCTCTTAAAGTTTTTGCCCAGAAGTGACACATGTCACTTTACTGGCCAAAGTAAATTATGTGCCATGCTGATCTTCAAAGGGGATGGAGACCTTTTTGAGAAGAAAGAAAAGAACCAGGAGTATTTGAACAGAAGCAATGATATTCCTAAAATTTGCATTAGTTTTTTTTTTTGTAGAGACAGAGTCTTACTTTATGGCCCTCGGTAGAGTGCTGTGGCCTCACACAGCTCACAGCAACCTCCAACTCCTGGGCTTAAGCGATTCTCTTGCCTCAGCTTTCCAAGTAGCTGGGACTACAGGCGCCCGCCACAACGCCCGGCTATTTTTTTGGTTGCAGTTTGGCCGGGGCCGGGTTTGAACCTGCCACCCTTGGTATATGGGGCCAGCGCCCTACCTACTGAGCCACAGGCGCCGTCCTGCATTAGTTTTTTTAACCAAATACAACATTTTTGAGCACAGTATGAGTTATCTAGTTCATTATTTTTTCAGAGCAGTTAATCATGTGCATTTACTATATTTTACTTATTTATTCCCCTAGAATTAAGTATCTTTGTTGTTTCTAACCCCTTGTTATCTCAAACAGTAGTGACCATGACCATTTTCTACATGTCTCCTTTGGGTCTTTGTGAGAGTTTCCATTGGAATGTACTGAGAAGTGGCATTTCTGGGTCTTAGGGTATCTTGCTTCTCCTTCCAAAATGAGGCATATTTTTAATCTTTTTTTTTTTAGACAGAGTTTCACTATGTCACTCTTGGACACAGTGCCATGGCATCACAGCTCACAGCAACCTCAAACTCTTGGGCTTAAGCAATTCTCTTGCCTCAGTCTCCCAAGTATCCAGGCCTACAGGCACCTGCCCCAATGCCTGGCTGTTGTTTTTTTTTGTTGCAGTTTGTGCGGGGCTGGGTTTGAATTCGCCGCCCTCAGTATATGGGGCCAGTGCCCTACTCACTGAGCCACAGGAGCTGCCCAGCTTCCTCACTTTCTTCAGGCCTCTGTTTAAATGTCATCTCCTTATAAGAGGCTTGCCTTGATCACTCTACTGTAGCGCTCCCTGACATTCTCTTTGCCTTATTTTTCTTTGTAGCATGACCACTAAGTGATGTTGCATAGCATATAGGTGTCTGCCCTCTCCATAGACTATAATGTAAGCTTCCTGAGGGTTGGGCTTTGCTTTGCTCATTGCTCAGTGTGTAGAACAGTATCCGCCATGTAGTAGATACTTGGTAGATATCTGCTAATTAAGTGATTGGATAGTTCCTACCTTGAAGGAGTACTGTAAAGATTAACAAGATAACAGAAAATTGCTTTGAAGGCCATAAACTTAGAAGGGTTCATTGCCTGGCCTTGATGGTGTCTGGGTTTTGGATTTTGAACTGGTTCTGTGTAACCCTGAATGAAACACTCAGACTTATTGCATTCAGATCATAGTTCATAGCCTCAGTAGTTATTCACATGTTGGTAATATATACCTCCAATTCTTGGGCTTAGGCAATTCTCTTGCCTCAGCCTCCTGAGTGGCTGGGACTACAGGTGCTTGCCACAATACCTGGCTATTTTTTTGTTGCAGTTTGGCCGGTGCCGGGTTCAAACCTGCCACCCTTGGTATATGGGGCTGGCACCCTACCCACTGAGTCACAGGTGCTGCCCTGGGCATGATTTTAAATGTTATCAGACAACGTGAACTAGAAAAAAAAAATCCATTAACAGTGAAGAACTCGTGGTACCAAATTGGTAAAATCACTTTTCCCCAGGCACCTTGGGTTTATTTCAGACATTGTACTTAACTCCATTCAGAGATGGAGTTGGGTAATATGGAACTTGATGTTTATACAAGTTCTGGGGTCTTCAAAGAGAAATAATGCAAAAATATGTCTTTTGCCAATTTAGCAAAAATATGTAAGCGTATTGTCAGGATCTTAAGTGTTAGAATGAAATTAATTGAAAATAAGATAACATTCCTCTGTTTAAAGTGTTTTTCTGATTCCTTTGCAATTAGAATAAAATCCAAACTCCTTATATTGGGCTGTGAGACCCAGTGATCTGGTGCTGTCTCCTCCCACCCCACCACATTTCCTGCCGCTCCTTTCTTCCCCCGACCCTGGTCCTCTTTCACTTCCTCCATGGGATGGTCCATACTTACTCTAGTCCCTGCAGTGCATTCACCTTCTTCCTTGGCTAGGTAGAAAGCATTTTCACCTATCTGCCTAAATGTCATTTCCTCAGAAACTTACTTGGAAATAGTTCAGGAATAAAAACCACAATGGGTAAAGAAAATAGGGCAAAATATTCACAATTGTTTTGTTTAGTTGGTTGGTTATGGGATTCACTATTTCATTCTTTCGATTTTTTCTGTACGTTTGAAAAATGTTATAATTTAAAAATATTCAAAGAACAAAGTTCATCCCAAGTCTTATGTTTTGTAATGTCAGCTCAACATATTTGTTCTCCCATCCCTAATCCCTTTGTACTTCTGGTTTATATTGTATAATAAACATCGCATTAAATCAAATCTCACTTGCTAATGAATAACACAAATTAGTATTTTATTACATTACCATGTAATTTTTTTTTTTTTTTTTTTTTGAGACAGAGCCTCAAGCTGTGTGGCCCTGGGTAGAGTGCTGTTGCATCATAGCTCACAGCAACCTCCAACTCCTGGACTTAAGTGATTCTCAGCCTCCCAAGTAGCTGGGACTACAGGCGCCTACCACAATGCCCAGCTATTTTTTGGTTATAGTTGTCATTGTTGTTTGGCGGGCCCAGGCTGGATTCAAACCCGCTAGCTCTGGGGTATGTGGCTGGTGCCTTAGCCACTTGAGCTATAGGCGCCAAGCCTGTATTTTTTTTTTTGTCACCCTTGGTAGAGTGTTGTGGCATCTTAGCTCACAGCAACCTTATACTCTTGGGTTTAAGTGATTCTCTTCTCTCAGCATTTCAAGTAGCGGGGACTACAGGCACCCGCCACAACGCCTGGCTATTAGAGACAGGAGTCTTACTCTGGCTCAGGCTAGTCTCAAACTTGTGAGTTTAGGCAATCCACCCACCTGGGCCACCCGGAGTGCTAGGATTACAGGTGTGAGCCACTGCGCCTATCCCCCCTCCCCCCCCCTTTTTTTTGGATACAGTGTCTTACTTTATCACCCAGAGTAGAGTGCTCTGGCATCATGGCTCACGGCAATCTCAAACTCTTGGGCTTAAGTGATTCTCTTATCTCAGTCTCCTGAGTAGTTGGGACTACAGGTGCCCGCCACAAGGCTTGGCTGGTTTTTCTATTTTTAGTAGAGCCAGGCTCTCACTCTCCTCACTCAGGCTGGTTTTGGACTCCTGAGCTCAAGTACTCCTCCTGCCTTGGCCTTCCCTCATGTATCTTTTCCCCTTTCCTTATTAGGGCTCATACCTGTTTGGACCCCTAGTTCAACAGTACTGCTGATACACTACATCATTATTGGTAGATTTGAGAAAAACAAAATAGTGCTTAACCAAAACCTTTTGCTGGCTTTTCACTTTGTGGATGGTAGAAATATCCACCACATCCGTATGAAATGTGGGTCAAGCAGAGTGAATCTTTCTGACATGTTGAGAAAACAAACCCAGAGAATACAGGCTGGAAAGAAGATGAGGTAGGCCTGAGAAGAAAGCTTAGGGCCGAATTTCATTTCTGTTGGTCCCTTCCATAAACTGCCAGTTTTGAAAATCATTCAGGTGTCTCTTACTCGACTGTGTTTTTACTTCATGTCCTGTGCCTTTGTTTTGTTCCTCAAAAGCCAGAGAGAAGTGTTTAGAGACTCACATACCTGTTTGCTAAGTTAACTCCTTCCAAGATGAATGGTGTTTTGTTTTAAAATAGCAGGTGTCCTCTGAATCCTGATGAAGGGCCAATTACTAAAAATGCTTATCCTGTCTCCCCTTTCTCTGTGTACACTCTCAGGGGCATCCTGCTCTGACATCAGAAAGGGAATCAGGTTAAGAAGAGGTTACAGGGGTATTGAAGAAAAAGTGGACAGGATAGAATGACCTCTACCCCCTCCCCCACCATCTTTGTTTGAATAGTTGCCTGCTTAAGGACAGTTCTTCAAAAGTTTTAATGTAAGGTCGGGCTGGGCTCAGTGGCTCACACCTGTAATAATAGCACTCAGGAGGCTATTATTACAGTGGGAGGATTCATTGAGCTCAGGATTTCAAAATCAGTCTGAGCAAGAGTGAGGCCCTGTCTCTACTAAAAACAGAAAAAATTAGCCAGGCATTGTGGTGGGCATCTGTAGTTCTAGCTACTTTGGAGCTAGAGGATCACTAGGCAGGAGGATCACTTGAACCCAGGAGTTTGGGTGAACTAGTCTGACACTAGGGCACTTTAGCCTGGGCAATAGAGTGAGACTGTGTCTCCCCCCCTCCCCCCCCAAATTCAAATGTATAAATACTTTTTAGAGAAGGAATTAAACATTAAATTCCTTGGTTTAACCTCAGTTCCTTTCATTATATGCTTTTTTGGGGGGAGGGTGAGACAGTCTTCACTCTGTCTCTCTGGGTAGAGTGCCTTGGCATTATCATAGTTCCCAGCAAACTCGTAGATTCCTGGGCTCAAGAGATCCTTCTGCCTCATCGTCCCGAGTAGCTGGGACTATAGGTGTCCGCCACAATGCCCAGATAGTTCTTCTATTTTTAGTGGAGATGTGGTCTCGCTTTTGCTCAGGTTGGTCCTGAGCTCAAGCAATCTACCTGCCTTGGCCTCCCAGAGTGAGTGGTAGGAATACAAGCGTGAACCATCACTCTCGGCCTACATTTTTTGATAGTTGAGATCACTTAATGATTCTTCCCCCTAATTTGTACACACGGACATAATCTTTATACTTGTCTTTTTTTTTTTTTTTTTTTTTTGAGACATAGTCTCACTCCATTGCCCTAGGTGAGTGCCTTGGCATTATAGCTCAAAGCAACCTCAAACTCCTGGGTTGGAGTGATCCTTTTGCCTCAGTGTCTCAAGTAGCTGGGACTACAGTGCTCACTTGGCTATATACTTGTTATTTTTATTGGCTGTTGAGTAGAATTTGATAGTCTAGCTGAGCAAATGACACTTTGTTTATTATTTTGCTGCCCAGAGTTTTAAATTTAATGATCCTCTTGTTAATATTTTTGAGCCAGTTTGTTTTGCTTTTAGATGAATTCATCCAACCAAATCAGAGGCAATGGACCATGCATGCTGCTGTTGTTGTTACATATTAATAGAATATGTTCCAGAAAAAAGATTGAACACATTTAGACGGTATATTTCAACTGTTTTCTCAGAGCTCCAGAACTGTTTTTTTAAAGTTAAGTATTTTTTGATAGTTGAATAGGCAGATTAAGGCTCCTTTAAAGTTCAGTTTGCTTTACTTTTAGCTGTATTTTTGAAATGAGATTATTCCATCAATTTGGATTAAACTAATATTTATTGAATGTTTACTGAATGTAAGACATTATGCTGGGAGCTGCAGGTGGGTGACTTGAAGGTAAGTGAGATTATCTCTGCCTCCCAGGATCTTAAAATCTGATATGGGAGAGGATGAGGAGATTGCAGGAGCACAGGAAAAAGCAGAGTAAGAAAAGTGCCCCAAAGAAGAGGTACAAAGAAGTACTGTTTCAGTGCTTGTTCAGAGGAGGGAGCATGCCCAGCCAGAGGGGAGATTAGGAGAGCCTTCATGGAGGAGATGACATTTGAACTGGCTTGTGAAGGATGGCTAGGATTTCCATGGGAATGGGGGGCGTGGCAGGAAGAGAGCACAGGATGAGCACACTCTCACAAATGGGAAGGCTTGGGATGTGTGCACCGGCCAGCAAGGAATTTAGTGTGATCAGTGGGTCCATCGGTGCAGCGCTTGGGAGATGAAGCTGGAGAGGTAGGTTGGGAGTTCTGTGGTACCAGGCTGAATGTTTTGAGAAGTCACATGCAAAGTTTTCTTTCCTTCTGTCCATTTTTAAATAGTATTTCTAAATAGTTTTTGTGTGCTTTGTGTTTTAAAAAGTTATGTGGTGATTCCTACATAGTTCCATTGTGTTAAATGTTAGAGTATGAAAAAATATTTTTACCTTTTCAAAAGCTTGTCTTTTGTATAGGATAACTAACTTATTTTCTTCATTAGTATTTAGAAATCTTCTCTTCATGACCAGCAGGAGTTATGTGGCTTCATTTTCTTCTAGCCTTTTTTCTCTCCCTTATGTAATTAACTTTCTCCCATCTGGAATGAATCAATGTGTTTGGTGCGAGGTATAGGTCTAAGTTAATTTTCTCTGCAGTGAGTTCTATTATCTTACTGGAGTTTATTAAATACGATTTATTTATCCATGTGTTGTACTTCAAGTTTATCTTTACTTGGTTTTGGCAGTTTTTGCTCATTTCTAAAATTGCTTTTTAACCCACTCTTATGTAGGTTTCTTTTTTGGGGGGTTTTTTTGAGACAGAGTCTCACTCTGTTGCCCCTGGTTAGAGTGCTGTGGCATCATAGCTTGCAGCAACCTCAAATTCTTGGGCTCAAGCGATCCTCTTGCCTCAGCCTTCTGCCACTGTTAGGTAGTTTTGATAGTCATGTATATATTTTTTGAATTTGTTAGGGTTGAAGAAAACTTTGAAAATTTTCGTGGAATATCTTTCTATTTATTAATGTCTTCCTCTTTTTTTCCTGTTATGGCAGCAGTTCTCAACCTGTGGGTCACTACCCACAGGAACTGTATTAAAGGGTCGTAGCATTAGGAAGGTTGAGAACCACTGTGTTATGGTATTATAGTTTCTTCTCAATAATTCTATGTGTCCAGAGCTCATATTTCAAATACTTAATATTTTGATGTGATTGACCATTTTTTAGTTAATATTTTTCATCTTGACTATGGTTTGATTTGTATGAATTGTTTATATCCTGCAGCTTTGTTAAATTTGCTTATTTGTTAAATTCTAGTAAAATTTTTTAATTACATTTCTAGGCTTATTAGCATTATCTGCAAAACAGCTTTTAAAATGCAGTTATTTTATAATTGTCTTGCATTGCTCTCAGTAACTGTTCTTGGCTTCCCAAGGATTTTCTGGGTCAAGGACTGTTCTTTCCAAGGGGCCATGAAATAGGAAGCAGCTACCCAGTTTTATAGAAGCAGGGACTGTTAGGGTTGGATGAGACGGTACACATCCTCTAGCTCTGTGTCTTCATTTGAGAGATGTGAAAACCAGACCCAGAGAGGAAAAGGAACTTGCCAGAGTTCACACTCCTGGAGTGGAGGGAGCTGTTTGAGCTTTTTCCTGACTTATTTTCTTATTGTATATATATTACAGTACATTTGGGACCCTTGCTTGAATATTTTTCAAGTTTATCCAACACTGAATTTTGGCAACTTTACTCAATATCCTAAAGAAAATATTTTCAAGTAATAACCTGAAGGTCTGGGGAAGGTATACTCTCCTAGGTGGTTGAGGGAAAAGATAATAGGGAAATGGGGAAATGAAAGGGTATTTTAGTCCTTAATCCTTAGTAGGAGGGCCTATTTTTAAGCTTCATAATGTCAGTTTTAAAAACAGTAGTTTTCAAAATAACCACAAACAAAAGTCCCCTTAAAGTGCTGCCTTTCTGGAATTGACCTGTTTTGAGGTTTAACTGTTATCAAGAAGGATTCATAATCTTGAATGTACTTAAGTATATTTACTTTTTGGGCCAACTGGAACAATTGAATGAGTCAACCACATGGGTTCTAGATTCAGGTTAATTCTTGAAATTTGGGGATTTGTAGGGAGAAGACATGACTGATTAGCCCATCATTGTTCTAAAAAGTTTGTCTGGATCAGGTTAATTGTGTTTCCTTCTTTTTTTTTTTTTTATTGTTAAGTCATTGCATTAGTGCAATCGCCTGTACTGTTTCCTTCTTTATTGAGTTATAAATTGCATACCCAGGTTTTTAAACAGGTAGGAACCTCACCATATTTGAGAGTCCTGAGTCAAAATTGTTTGCCCTCTTTGGTTTCATACCACCGTTCAATAAGTCATCCTACAAGAATGTCCTTAACTCAGGAGGCCTTAGAAGTTAACAAGAATTCTGACCTCACTGTAGACCTTTTGTGTAAAGGCTTATTCAAATCCAGATTGAAATCCTACTAAAATGGCAGCCTATGTATATATTTCAGCTCTTCTTTGTCTTAGAGTCTGTAGAATAGTGGGGAAATAGGAAGAAAGAGCTGCTTAACATTTCAATAATTATTAATGATAGAAAATTTATCCTGCTTTTTTGGCACTCATTTGTGTCCACTGATAAAACTTGGTTATTGCAACTAAGGAAAGATTCCATTTCACTAAAGGAAAGACCAATGGAACATTTGGGCTAAACTTTCTTTTTAAATAAGAGGGGGGGCAGGGGGGCCGCACCTGTGGCTCAAAGGAGTAGGGCACGGGCCCCATATGCCAAAGGTGGCAGGTTCAAACCCAGCCCCAGCCAAAAACTGCAAAAAAAAAAAAAAAAAAAAATAAGAGACAGGATCTCACTATATAGCCTAGGCTGGAGTGCAGAGGCCCAGTCATTGCTCACTGCAGGGTAAAATGACATGGGCCCAGCTGATCCTCCCACCCTAGCCTCGCAAGCAGCTGGGACTACAGGCACATGCTACCAAGCATGGGTAGTTTTAAAAAAATTTTATGTAGAGACAGGGTTGTATTATGTTGCCCTGGCTTGTCTCAAACTCTTGGCCTCAAGTGATCTTGCCTCAGCTCCACAAAGTGCTGGGGTTAGAGGCATAAGCCAGTGTGCCTGGCCCAGCCCTTGACACATTAGTTTAGCTAGAGATTGCAACACTTTTATTATTTTGTTGGAACATTCCTCCTTCTTCTTTTTTTTTTTTTTTTTCCTGAGACAGTCTCACTTTGTCACCCTGAGTAGAGTGCTGTGGTGTCATAGCTTACAGCAGCTTTAAACTCTTGGGCTCAAGAGATCCTCTTGCCTCAGCCTCTCGAGTAGCTGGGACTACAGGCAACCACCATAATGCCTGACTACTTTTTTAGAGCTGGGGTCTTGCTCTTCCTCAGGCTGGTCTTGAACTCATGAGCTCGAGCAATCCACCTGCCTTGGCCTCCCAGAATGCTAGGATTATAGGCATGAGCCACTGTACCTGGCTAGAACATTCCTTCTAAAATATAGTCTCTTTGCCTTGTTTTATTTTGGTAACTAAACTCATGCTGGGTTAGCCATAAATGTAACTTGCCATATTTCTATTTCTGAGTGTTCTAAATCACTGAATAATTTAAAAAAAAAAAAGTCCTGAAGCATTTCCAAATAAAAAAGCTATAACATATTTATTAGGGGAAGTCAAGGGGGGAGAGAGTTAATGAGGAAAGTGCCAAAAACCACTAAGAAGTATTTTGGTTGTATTGAATAAAGATTTAGCTTGGAATGCAGTCACAGGGAAGAGTTTTTAGATTCCTGAATGATGGTAAGAGGTGGAGGGAACACAGTATAAGCAGAAATCAGTAGTTCTGGAGGTAGGGAGGGCTTGAATTACTGGAGGCTTGGGTTCCTGGAGGACCTGGAACAATTTCTGAGTAAGTTCCTTTTGTGATAGACAAGGCTGCATCTCTACCTGCGTGTAGGACCATGGCTGTGAATCTGTGAGGTAAGAATGGGTCCTTGCTATCACACCACGGCACTCTACCCAGGGCAACAGCTCGAGACTGTCTCAAAAAAAAAAAGGAGTGGATCCTAATGAAGGGAGGAAGAGTAGAATAACATCAGAAGATATGAAACTTATTGCTAAAGGATGTCAACTGGAAAAATAGCTGTCTTTTTACTGAAGGCCTATCTTGTCTCTTTACATTTATTATCATCAGTTTGTACTAAAATTCTGCAAGAAAGGTCGTAGTAGTCTGTTATACAAATGAAATGGAGTTTAGGGAAGTTAAGTCATTTCACAAGGTTGCCTAACTAGTAAGGGGAGAGCTAAGTTTAGAACCCAGGTCTGTTCTACTTCCCGAGACTGTAGAACACTAGAGGTCTTTGTAGAACTAAGCTTTCCAAAATTGTAGCAGCTAGCCATATGTGGCTATTTAAATTAATTAAAATTAAGTAATGTTTCTAAATTTTCACTAGCCATATTGCAAGGGTTTAGTAGCCATGCGGAGCTAGGGGCTTCTGTATTGGGCAGCACACCAGGGTGTCCAGCCTTTTTTCTTCCCTGCTGTACATTGGAAGAAGAAATGTTGTCTTGGGCCACATATCAATTACACAAACACTAAGGAAAGCTGATGAGCCAAAAAAAGTCCATGCATAATTTCTGTCACCGCAGATAAAACAAGCCTTAAATAATCTGCATGTGGGTTGCAGGTTGGACACCCCTGGAATGCTACCATCACTGCAGAAAGTTCTATTAGTGCTGGGTCTATATGTCAGTCAATTGTGGCCTTTAATTGTTTTGTTTTTCCTTTTGTTTTGCAAAGGAGAAGATCCAAGCCTTCAGACTGATTGGTGGGATTTCCCAAGCCCCACACTCTGCCTTAAAAAAATGAACAGAATGGAATTGTGTAAATGGAGTGATTTCCCTTCTCTCACAGCTTTGCCTGGCCTTTAAACTAGATTCTTTCTCTGAAAGCACAGCTCTATGTTTTCCCAAGTTCAAAGGGCATGTCCAGATTAGTTTCCCCCACGGAAATGAAAGATGTTTGTTGGAAAGGAATTCCATTCTTAATGTATGAAATAGCACTTGGATTTCCTCTGTTCTTTCTGGGCCTTCCTACCAAGCACTTTGTAATTGAACTTGCGGCTGCTAACCATTTGTCTTCCAAGTAAGACTAACTTCAGAACAGTTCAAATGACAGAGGTATGTATACTTTTAATGCAAGCAGCTGCCTTTTATTTGCTGTTGATTCAAATGGCATTTGTGTTAGGGTCAAATAGATTTAGATTATGACCAAAATCACAACAATAGATTTCTTTCTTTCTTTCTTTTTTTTTTTGCAGTTTTTGGCCAGGACCCGGTTCAAAATGGGCCACCACCGATATATGGGGCCGGCGGCCTACTCCTTGAGCCACAGGCGCCACCCCACAATAGATTTCTAATTTGTGTGTTAATATTAAGATGTATTTCATTCATTGAAATGATGCTTTATTTAGTACAAACCTAATACATGTCAGGCATTGAATTGCAAGATGGACTAAAAGGACATGAGGTGCTGAAAATTGAAAAAGATGCAGATGTTGTAGGCAAGTTGAATGCATTTTAAGTTCTTGTCTGAATTGTCAGTATTTGCATCCACATAGCTACCCATTTAGTCTTGAAATTCAGTAAAAGCCTCAGTTTGAATCATACCTCTGAAGTAAAGTGAAGAATCTTGTGTAAATGTCCTTTTGGTAGATGCTATTAAAGATATTTGAATGATAGACTCCAGTGTTTAAATGACATTCCGAAGTGTGTGCATGTTTGACAGCAAAAAGGAGTCATTGTAGTAGGGTAATATTTTAGGAAGCCTAAATGTGATATTTAATTTCAGCATAACTAACAGACTTTTGGTTTAAAAAGTTGTCTTTCAGAAACTGAGAAATTAATGTTTTGGCTTCTTTCTTTTTTTTTTTTTTATTAAATCATAGCTGTGTACATTGATATATTCATGGGGCATCATTCACTAGCTTCACAGACTGTTTACCAAGTTTCACATATACCCTTGTAAGATGCACTGCTGGTGTAATCCCACCAATCCCCTTCCCTCTACCCACCTCCCCCCACCCTCCCCTCCCTTTCCCCCTTCCCCCTATTAATGTTTTGGCTTCTTAAAGAAATGTGAATGTCATGTGCCATGAATATGTTGAGAGAGATTAGAAATGGGGAAATTGGAATGATGGCAAGGTGTCCAGGGAAGCACCTGCTCCCTGAGAGTCAAAGGCTGGGGTGGTACTTAGACTTTAAAGATGAGGGGAAGAGCTGGAAGAGGCCTCTGGAAATTCTGACATCTGGTCTTTGTAACTGACTGACATCACGTGGTGTGGAGTAGAGCCCCCAGAGGACTCTCTGTATTGTTTTGTAGCATAGGATCTAATTTCTAGAAAGTTGAGAATAGGCTTTTGTCAGTTTTGGAGTTGCAGGCTGGTCTGAGAAGGCGGCTGTTCATCTCTCAGAGTGGTGCTTGTTTTGGGTGCCCACAGTGCAGTGAGAAGCCCAGTTTCCCAATCAGGTTTTTTTTTTTTTGCAGTTTTTGACCAGGGCTGGGTTTGAACCCACCACTTCTGGTATATGGGGCCTGTGTCCCACAGGCGCCACCCCTCAATCAGGTTTTGAATGAGACTTTTTACCTGCCCAAGTGCTGCATTTAAGTCCAGAGACTAATAACCCTTCTCCTAGAGAGGGCTGAAAGTCTCCAGGCTTCACAATTTTTAGGCTTCAGTGCCTGTGGAGTAAAAGAACTCCTTTCCTGTTGCAGCTGTTAACTTGCCACATAACCACTCTGTGTCCCAGGTTTTTCTCTGCAAACCTGGGGATGATGGTGGTGACTTCCTGGTCTTCAGGGTTTCTGTATGAGCTCCACACTTCCAAGCTCAAAGTAGATATTAAGGAGATTATATTTTATTGTTGGAAGGAATCTTAGTGATCTTCTGTTGTAATCCTATCTTTCATCAGAGAAGGAATCTAGGACTATAAAGAACTACTAAGAAAAGCCAGCCATGTCACACAGCAGGTTCTGTTTTGAACTTTGTGACTTTTAAGAAACATAGCCTGAAGGCTGTACGGCACAGTGGAAAGACTTTGGAGCCAGCAGACAGTTAGAATCCCGACCTGGCTCATACTGTCTGTGTAATCTGGTGCAAATTCTTTCACATGTTTACGTCTGTTTCCACGTCTGTAAACTGGGTATAATAACACTCACCCAGCAAAAAGTATTCACAGAAACTGTTTGTGTAGACTGCTTTTAATAATTAACATTACTAAAGGTTTCCCAGTCCAGGGGAGAGGGTGAGAAGGAGAAAAAATTCCCACCTTCCAAAGTACTTCCAATGGTTGAACTCTTCAGCTGTTTTTTTATCCATACAGAATTAGAATAGAGACAACACCGGGCATACTTGCAATTTTTTAGTATGTGCAGGAAGTGAAAGAATTATTTTCAGTGAAACAGGAGTCTGCAAAAGGTACCTAGGAAACAACTGCCACACAGTACATCCCAATATAGACTCCTCTCAGCTTCTCTAGGACAACCATCTGCCCTGACAGGCACCGCTCGGGAAGCTCAGCTTTCTTCTCAGAGTTAAGGAGGATTTCCTCTGTGTGTGTGGGTCGGCCGGGAGGGGTGCAGTTCAGGGGTAGTCACTTGCCTTTGTGGCATAACTGGAAGGTGATGATCTCTTCCTGTGGCAGAAGCCAGATGTCTGGGATCATGGTTCACCCAGACGTCTTCTGAGTGGACTCTGGCCTCTGTTCATACCCTGTCTTCTACTGGGGATTCCCTTCTCCACTGACAATGTATGATGTTCAAATCCTAATCCTACATCAGAGCTCAATTTGTAGGTCACATCTTCTGTGAATCCATCACAGACCTCTGCTCAGCCCCTCTCCAGGCAGCGGTCATCTGCTCCAAATCCCATACGTGTACTCTGTGTATATCCTGTCACACTTTAGAAGTTTGTGTAACTCTGTCCAGTTAGACTGGCCCTGGGGAAGCCTGGGGCTGGATCTTACTCATCCTTATCTCTAATAGATAGATAGCATGTTTCTTAGCATCTGGTTTGGTAAAGTTTTGTTGATGTAAAGATCGAGGGCTGAAGACTCTTCGCCAAAGGACAAGGCTCAGACAATCCCTGTAAAAATCTGACTTTGATTTTTATCAGTGGTTGATTATTTTCAGTTTATAATATCTTGGGCATAGAGGGCCACAGTGTTGGTGATAATCATAGCATTTGTTCCGTGAGTCTCTGTATACTCTTCTTGCTTGTATAGTCACTTATTTCCTCACTTAACCACATGTGGCATATGGGGTATGTGTTTACTTGGTAGATAAAACCCCCCGGATTCTGGTTAAAGAACTTATACAAACCACATAGGCAGCTCTGAGTGCCCCATAGGCCTTTGGATTGCTTTTCAACCAACAGTCCCTTCCTAGCCGTGAGGCAGAAGCATTTGGGAAGCATGTCCTGGTGGTCCCTATTACGTGGTGCCTGGCACAGAGGAAGGCTCTGAGCACATTACAGATTGGTGAGCCTCTGCACGCTGAGCTGCAAACTTATCCCTAGCAAATGCTGGTTTCCTTGATGGATATGTGACATCAATAGCTGAATTTATATGGCACCTGGTGGCTTTTCACACGCCCCCACCACGCCTCTCCAGGGACTGGGATAGGACAGATGGCCACAGACACAGGATTCTCAGCTCTGCATCCTCTCTGCAAATCACATTTGGGGGAAAGTTAAGTTTGTGCAATAACACAATTTTGGTAACATGGTTTCATGCTGCTGGTAAGTTGTTTAGCACTCTGGGTAAATCACACTTCAGCAGAACTCATTTGGGAACAAAGTTTAATTTCACTGTAGGTGGCTGTGATTCCCACCCACCAGTCTTCCCACTCCTCCTAATACATCAAGGCTGATAAGGTGAACGCTGTGCTAAGCCAGCCTATTTCTGGGTCCAGCATAGAATTTCATTATATTAGTCATCTTTTTCTCTACCAAACCCTTTAATTCTTTCTCTCCCAAGTATAGCCACTTGTCCTTAGAATGGAAGAGATGGAAAAGATCATGATAGTTTAACCTCCTAAAGAAATCAAGGCCCAGCGAGACTGCCCAGCCTGTTGGGTTGTCTTTTGGCTGGTGAAGACCTGAATCGAGAGCCACAGATCTTCTTTCTAGTGTGAGGGCCCTTGTCTTCCGTCCTACCCCATTGCCCACTGTAAGCTATGTCTTATGACTGGAGGCGGTCTGTGACCCACCACCCCCTCCTTTTTGGGGACAGGGTTCTACTAGGTTGGAGTTAAGTGGAGCGATCATAGCGCATTGTAGCCTTAACCTCCTGGGCTCAAGTGATCCTCCTGTCTCAGTCTCCTGTGTAGCTAGGACCACGTGCATTACTGCCATGCCTGGTTAATTTTTTTCCTTCTGTTTTTTTGTAGAAAACAAGGTCTTACTATGTTGCCCAGGTTGAGTTTTAACTCCTGGCCTCAAGTGATCCTCCTGCCTTGGCCTCCCAAAGTGCTGGGATTATAAGGGTGAGCTACCACGCCCAGTCCAGTTTGAAATGAATGAAAGCGAATACTTGTTCATTGGTAAATACCCTCAGCATAGGACAAATTATTATAATTTCTCATTAATTCTTACATTTTCTCTCATATCTTTGGTAAGGGCCATTAAATTCTTGACAGATTTCTTTACAGTCATGTGTAGACTAGAGGTTAACCCTTTGATAGACTTTAGCTTTTAGGAAAAAGGAAATATGGAGGATAATTAGTATATTTGGTGGGAGAGAAAAATAGTTTTAACAGTTAATCTGTTTTGCTCTTTGCCTGTAAACATCATCAGATCTTGATGTTTCTTTCTTTCTTTGTATTTTTTTTTTTTTTTTTTTGAGACTGAGTCTCACTCTGTTTCTCCAACTACAGTGCCATGTGGTGTCATAGCTCATAACAACCTCAAACTCCTAAGCTCAAGTGATTCTCTTGCCTTGCTTCAGCCTCTGGAGTAGCTGAGACTATAGGCGCCCACCACACCAACTGGTTAGTTTTTCTATTTTTATTAAAGATGGGGTCTTGCTCTTGCTCAGGCTGGTCTTGAACTCCTGAGCTCAAGCAATCCACCCGCCTTAGCTTCCCAGAGTGCTAGGATTACAGGTGTGAGCCACTGCACCTGGCTTAGCCAGATTTTGATGTTTCAAATGTGGCAGACAGATATATAACCCAAAGGCAGGTGGCCAGACTGCCAAAGATAGTAAAATGTAACAGTACGTCTAATGAAGCCGGAAAAAATTTCTCAGTTGTCAGAGAAGTTCCAGTGTTCTACAGTCTCTTGCTAATGAATCTGGGTGACTTTGGGAGTTCAGCAGCTGGTGTTTGATCAACTGGTCTCTGGTCCTCTCTTCTCAGGATGGTTGTACTCTTTGTCTAAGTGGGAGCTTTTGGGAGAGACACACATGCCAGGCCAACCAGAGAGGACTAACTGACCTGCACTGGGGTGATATACACGTATATAGCAGGTATCCCAGTTGTAACCAAGCTGAAGATTGTAATTCTCCTCTTCTGCACAGTATCTCACACTAGTAGATGGTCAGTGTTTATTGATTTCTTGGTTAAAAAAAAAAAAAGTATTCCTTGACTACAAAGATCTCAAGTTTTTTTCTTTTTTTTTTTTTTTTTGGCCAGGGCTGGGTTTGAACCCGCCACCTCTGGCATATGGGGCCGGCGCCCTACTCCTTGAGCCACAGGTGCCGCCCAATCTCAAGTTTTTTTCTAATTAAGAGGAAAAGGAGATACTAACTATTCTGTGGTCCCCACAAATACAACTGTTTTGACTCTTAGTGGGGGTTTTTGCTTTGTGTCATACGAGTGGTCTCTGGAGACAGACAGCTGAGGTTATGATCCTGGCACCACCCCTGAACTAGTTTTCTGACTAGTAAATGTGGAGATAATAATACCTAACTTGTAGTATTGTTTTGAGGGGTTAATAAGGTCCTTAGCATGACACCTAACTCATAGTAAGCCCTCGATACAATATTTTCATTTCATTTGTGGTTTCTCCCTCTTGTTTTTTTGCCAGTGCTTGGGGGCTTATCTTTCCTTGAATGTTGAAGGCAGATATTATTTTGACCACTGTCTTCCCTGGAAAAAAGCTCTAGGGGGACTATTCACAACCTACCCAGGAAGCTGTTCACTTGGGGAGGGGGTATAGTGATCTTTAAACATATCTGTTTTGATTCATCACCTATATGAGCTTTTGGCGATCAAGAATTCAGCCTTGGTTCGGCACCCGTAGCACAGTGGTTATGGTGCCAGCCACATACACCAAGGGTGACGGGTTCGAACCCAGCCCGGGCCAGCTAAACAATGGCAACAACAACAAAAAAAATAGTGGGCGGGTGGCGCCTGTGGCTCAGTCGGTAAGGCGCTGGCCCCATATACCAAGGGTGGTGGGTTCAAACCCGGCCCCTGCTGAACTGCAACCAAAAAATAGCCGGGCATTGTGGCAGGTGCCTGTAGTCCCAGCTACTCGGGAGGCTGAGGCAAGAGAATCGCTTAAGCCCAGGAGTTGGAGGTTGCTGTGAGCTGTATGATGCCATGGCACTCTACCAAGGGCCATAAAGTGAAACTCTGTCTCTACGAAAAAAAAAAAAAAAAATAGTGGGCGTTGTGGTGGGTGCCTATAGTCCCAGCTACTTGGGAGGCTGAGGCAAGAGAATCACTAAGCCCAAGAGTTTGAAGTTGCTGTGAGCTGTGATGTCACAGCACTCTACTGAGGGTGACTTAGTGAGACTCTGTCTCAAAAAAAAAAAAATTTAGCCTTGATATCCCATCTTAATCTAAGACGTGCATCTAGCATGTGCTAGATGGTCAGTAAACGTGTAATGAATGAAAGCTGGCATTAGTTGAGAGGGCACATGTGGGACTAAAGTTTCGTTCAATTCAGTTTTCATTGGTATCAAATACAATGTTATATGCATTGAGCTTCTGGATAACTATTCTTAAAATTATGTTTCTTTTTGACTATTAAGACTGGACTGATTGGGACCCCCATATGAGACCAAGAGGTGTAGCTTCTGCTTAGGTTGTTGCTGGTAATGTGTTTAATATAGGGCTCTGGCATCAAGGAAATTGGGAGTACGTGTGTATTATCTGGTCATCTAGAGTTTGGTTACTTGATTGTTATGGTGGGTGTGGATGTCATAAACATACTGGTGGTTCGAGGGCCTGAAAGTGTTAAAGCTCCTCTGAGAATAGCCCAAGCAACTCCCAGGAAGTAGCTTCTGAGGCAGGATGTGGCAAACCAGTGGGTAAATGAGAGCCCTTCTTCTTTGGAAGAAAAGGAAGTAGGTGGGGAGAAGTGAAGAGGAAGAGGTCAGTGGACAAATCTTTTTATCTGCTGCTGTAGGAACGTGCCAGATAGGCCCTGCAGAATTTTGACCCAGAGTGACCAAGGTGCTAAGAATGCTAATTTTTCCCCACAGCTAATGTCTAAACTTTAATATGCAGCATAATATTGTTTCAGTAGATTTTATTTTCTAATCTTGATCATTGGTATATTCTTTAGTGCCTTTTGAAGATTCATAGTGCATGTGGCATGTCATACAAAATCACTCTCTTTTTCTAACCAAGAAAAAACAGAAAAGATATATTTTTTTAGGAAAGTGTCTTTAAAATATGTTTACCTATTTATCCATTTCAGATTACATTCTTTTTTTTTTTTTTTTGTAGAGACAGAGTCTCACTGTACCGCCCTTGGGTAGAGTGCCAAGATGTCACATGGCGCACAGCAACCTCTAACTTTTGGGCTTACACGATTCTCTTGCCTCAGCCTCCGAGCAGCTGGGACTACAGGCGCCCGCCACAACACCCGGCTATTTTTTTGTTGCAGTTTGGCGGGGGCTGGGTTTGAACCCGCCACCCTTCGCATATGGGGCTGGCGCCCTACTCACTGAGCCACAGGAGCAGCCCTCAGATTACATTCTTGTCCACTCTCTTTCCAGGTGCTCATAAAAATCCCTTGTGATAAGAGGACAAAAGTCTGCAGAAGAGAGATTATGTTCAAGGTTAGATGACCAGTTACCTGCAGAACTGACAGAGGATTCCATGCCTCCTGATTTCAAGTTTAGGGTTATCTCACATTTTTGATACCTTTAATAGTATATAGGGGCTCTGCGCCTATACTCAGTGGTTAGGGCACCAGCCACATAGACCAAGGCTGGTAGGTTTGAACCCAGCCCGGGCCTGCTAAACAACAATGGCAATAGCAACAGAAAAAATATGCAGGTGTTGTGGTGGGCGCCTGTAGTCCCAGCTACTTGGGAGGCTGAGGCAAGAGAATCACTTAAGCCCAAGAGTTTGAGGTTGCTGTGAGCTGTGATGCCACAGCACTCTACCCAGGGCTACATAGTGAGACTCTGTCTCAGAAAAAGAGAGCATAGTTTATACATTATAGGCACATTATTATTTGGGGATAAAAATAGCCCTTAAGGATCCAGTAAAGTATGTATGAAATGAAATATGTGAAGGGCGGCACCTGTGGCTCAGTTAGTAGGGCGCCGGCCCCATATACCGAGGGTGGCGGGTTCAAACCCGGCCCCAGCCAAACTGCAACAACAACAACAAAAAAATAGCCGGGTGTTGTGGCGGGCGCCTGTAGTCCCAGCTACTCGGGAGGCTGAGGCAAGAGAATTGCTTAAGCCCAGGAGTTGCTGTGAGCTGTGTGATGCCATGACACTCTACCGAGGGCCAAAAAGTGAAACTCTGTCTCTACAAAAAAAAAGGAAAGGAAATAGGTGAACTGAATTTGGTGAGCTTCACTGTCGCTGCAAAAGCAACAATGATTTATAAACTTGTTGCATAGATAGCAATAATGTATATCAGAATTGTGTTTAGGAATTGGCTCTGGAACTATGGTTAGATATGTGGACACACCTTCACCTTTTGGATGGGTTGGTATACATAATGGGCTGAATTTGGCTGTACTGTTAAAAGATGTTTTAGAGGTAATTCTTTGACCTAGGTAAAGAAAAGATTAAGCACCTAAAGAAAAGTCCCAGAGGGCTTTCAGGACCTGGAAAGCCAACCTCTGCAGGTTTTAGACTTCAGATTTCTGCACAGTTCTTCCACTCAAGGAAGCCAGTATCTTCTGAATTTGGCAGCTCTTAGCTCCATTTCTTTGAAGGTTTCAAACTATAATTTTACACTCACTCAAATGTCTACTTTGCATGAGCACATTATGGGTGATTTGGCCCAAAAGCTGCATACTTAAATTGCATCCTAGTCAAATTGGTATCTTGCACCCATTTTAGGTGTTTAAGTATTAAAACAAAAATTCTTAATGGCAATTCTTAATTTTTATTTATTTATTTTGAGACAGGGTCTCAACTGTGTGCCCAGGCTGGAGTGCAGTGTCTGTTCACAGGCATGAGCATAGTACACTGCACACTTGAACTACTGGCCTCAAGCCATCCACCTACCTCAGCCTCCAGAATAGCAGGGACTATGGTTGCACGCCACTGCGCCTGGCTCTCCCAGCAATTTTTAGAAGCTAGGATGTCAAGCTGTTCTTTGCTAAACCCCAAATGTCCTGAGGCCTTCTAGGCTGGTGTCTTGGACCATCTTGATCAGGAGAATAAGCCTGACTGTTCCCTTCTTGGTGTATGACGCTGCATTTTCTTTAGTAGGGCTGCTACAAGCATCAAAAGGAAACAAAACAAAATGTCGTAGGTCAGACTTACGGCAATTAACCCGCTCTAGCCAAAATGAAAAATTTCTTGATGTTTAAAGCTTTGACCTCTGTGTGTCTATTGATAATATACTAAAACAAATTATGGACTTAAGTGACAAGAGGAGAGTTTAGTTAGCATGAAAATATTTCTCACTGCAAATTCTCACCCATTTCTGTAGAGTAGGCTTTTTTTATTGTTTATCATATACCTTACCCTGGGTTAAATCCCACTTTAGGGGATACGTCCAGCCTAGTTGAGAATATGAGCAGACAGTTGCAAGGCAGTGTGACAAATGCTCTAACTTTGATGTGTGGTACAACACAGGCTGTGAGAACTCAAAGGGTAAGTGCCTGCCTTTGCCTCAAGATTCAAAGCAGGAATAGTGGCCTTCCTTTGGGTTTTTGGGCTCTCCTTTTAGCCTTTATACTTGCCCTTTTGGTTCTCTGCGTTCATGGCTATGGTCACCATCTTAGATTGCTGAGCCTGCCTCAGGCCTCTTACAAGTTTCTGGCCTATTGGTCACCCACATGCTGAGTAGCTCCAGGTGTACAGCCTGCAGGTAAATCTTCAACCCAGCTTGTCCAGACAGTACATTTATAATTCTCTTGTGCCCTATAATGACTTCTGATACTTACTCCCTGCAGTTAAACCAGGTTAAGAGCACAGTCCTTCATAAGACTGCCCTCACTTCAGATACCAGCTACAAACTTGGGGGTTCCCTGTTTCACGCACTTCTGATGAATTGACTACAAATTTGGGGCTTTCCACTACCCACTCAGGCTCTATAATTTGCTAGTACAACACATAAAACTCAGGAAAGTGCTACAGTTTTTTTTTTTTTAGAGACAGAGTCTTACTTTGTAGCCCCTGGTAGAGTGCTGTGCTGTCACAGCTCACAGCAACCTCCAGCTCTTGGGCTTAGGTGATTTCATGCCTCAGCCTCCTGAGTAGATAGGAATACAGGCACCCGCCACAACGCCCGGCTATTTTTTTGTTGCAGTTTAGCAGGGGCTGGGTTCGAACCTGCCACCCTTGGTATATGGGGCTGGCACCCTACTCACTGAGCCACAGCGCTGCCCCAGGTCTCTTTTTTTGAATTATTAAAAAATTTTTAATGTTAGTGCTAATTAGGATTGTAATTTTATTGCAGCAAAAGGAAACAATCAGGACCAGCCCAAAGAAGAAACATACAGGATGAAGTCTAGTAGGGTCCTAAATGCAAAGCTTCTGGTATCCTGTCCTGATAGACTTGGGGCACATCACTCTCCTAGTACATTGATAGGTAACAATATGCACAGAGTATTGTTAACCAGGGAAGTCCATCTGAGCTTCAGTGTCCGGAGTTTACTGGGGCTTTATTACATAGGCATGACTGATCGAATCACTGGCTGTGTGACTGAATTCAGTCTCTAGCGCTCTCTGCTCCCTGTGGGTTAAGCTGCCTCACATGTTTCCAAGCCCTGACCCTCTGATCACGTGGTTGACCTCTCTGGTCTAGCCAGCCCTCAACCTGTGTCAGCTCCTGAAGCAAACTGTGTAGGGGCCCACCATGAGTCACCTTCTTAGAATCAGGGCCCACCATTCTTATCACTGGAGAAATTCCAAGGATTTAAATTGCCTCCCAGTGACTGAGGACAAAGGCCAGACAAATTATTTACTATACAACAGCCTCCTACTCCCAAAGCTGTCTAGTCCTCTTCTTTGTGATACTGTAAATAACATTTCCCTGGCTACCCAGCCAGCAACTGGAATCATCCTCAGCGCCTACCTCTCTCTCTCCATATCCAGGTAATTACCCGGTCTTGCCCTCCCTAACTTCATCCTCTGTCCATTTCTTCTCTATTGCCTGGCTGCTGTGGTGGACAAGCTGTCATCTTCCCTTGTTTTCCTTGACTTCAAGCTGACTTCCCTGCCTTGTTGTCCCGCCTCTATGCTCTTAAGTTGTCAGACTCTTGGTTCCAAAATATGAAACTGATCTTGTCACTTTCTTACTTCAGAATTTGCTGTTGTAGAACAAGTGTGTATGTTATAATTCCATCTTTGCAAAACAAAAACATACTATATATACTCATTGGAAATGTACTTAGAAGAAATCTAGAAGAGTATATATTCAACAGTTTTAAAAGTAGTTATCTAAAAAAAAAAGTAGTTATCTAAGGGAAAATGGAACATAGAGTTTTACTTTTAGACTATATATTTCTGGACTAGTATTTTTTTTTTTTTTTTTGTAATGGACATGCATTACTTTTTTATGCCTGGTAAAATTACAGAAGTCTAAAATATCCTAGCTCCCTGTTCTCCCAAACCTAACTCTTTAGCATGGGTGCCATGCTCTTCGTGGTCTAACCCCAGCTTACCTACAGCCTCATCTCAGCGCTGTCCTGACGTACCTACTCTCTGGCCATTTGGAACGGCTTATAACTTTCAGTGTCATTTTACATGAGCTGATGCTCAAGCCTGGACCTCTTTTCTCTTCCCATCTGCTGCAAAAACTGATATTCTTCAAGACTAAACTTAGCCATTACATTTTATGACCTTCACTTTCCCTTTCTCATCTTAGAATTGGGAGTCCTTTCTCTCTGTTCCTATATCCTCCCATGCCCACCTCCCTGGTAGCATTTTGCCTCTCCTGCTGTAGCTCTACTTGTTAGGACCCTTTCCTGTGTTTGGCTTGCACTGTGATACCTCCTCCGCCTGTCGTCTGTCTGTGTATCTTCTCCCTCCCTGTCTCTCACATACACACGCACACACTGGGATAGTCTTGTGAGGGCAGGGGTCTTGTCTTCATGTGCGTCTTCCTAGGCCATGGCACATACAGCGCCGTCACAGAGTGAGTGCTCTGTAATAAATCCTCATTGCATTTTCACACTGTAGGCATAAATGGATATAAGCCAGATGTCCACTCAAGTTCCCTATCCTGTGTCCTCCTCCAGGTTAGAACAGTCCTGGAGGTTCACATTCTCATGGTCAGTTTTTCTACGGGACCCAGGTTTCCCTTTCTATGCCTTTTCTCTTTTGGTTCTGTGTTGAACCATCCTCAAGTTTGGCCCCTTTTCCCAGGTTTCCACCAAACAGTAAGAACAAATATGCTCAGAGCTACTTGTGTGCAAGGCAGGTTGGGCTGCAGGGCTGGGGTGGAGGGTGTATTACATTATAGCAGTACAGATAACTTAAGGTCTAATGGTATTAGGTATCTTTGGTCTTAAATGACCTTTACCACCCTGGTCTGTCTGTCTGGTCTATGATATTACTTCTTCCAGGGAGGGTTTACTTTACCAGGCAAATGGCTGCTGATTTGATGGCCTGGCTAGCAGTATATTTCACCTGCAGTTTAAGAAGTTGCGTGCCTAAGTGAGCACCTGTGTGCACTTCAGTCCTGATGGTGAGATCAGGATTCCCTGAGCAATGCTAGAAAGCAGTCTGGCGCTGGAGTTTTCCCCAGAGGTGATATGTGTTCAGAGATGAGATATTCTGACCCTGTCCTGTATGTACTTTGAGCAGGGAGAACAGTCCAGCTGTAACAAACATGCTGTTCTTCTATATAAGACGGAGACCAGGACTGGTGAATTGAAGATTTCTCAGCATAGACCAGAATTGAGACACATTTTGAGTGCTGTTTCCTCTGCTGTTTCCTGCCCTTAGGTGTGCTTCTGGGCACTGGCTGTTGACCTTTTATATTGGGCCTCAACTGTTCTCATGGTTTTGGGTTATGAGATCTAAGATTGGGTCACATTGAATCCTGTACCTTCTCCCTCGTAGAAGAGCAACCTATGCCCCTGATTCACAGGGCAGCATGGGCAATTTCATTACACAGGGACTTTCTAAAAGGTCTTTTTCTATATCAGCTTCTCAAGAACAGGGAATGAGTAATGCCCAGGACATCATCTTTCTAAGGCACATTCAGCCAGCTTGTCCTTTCAGACACAGCCAGCTATATACCATTTTGTGATTTTGTGGCTACCACAAGGCCCAGGCTCCATTTGTTTTTGTGATGGTGACCACATACTTATCGGATTTTGCTGCCTGGGTTGCCTTTGTTGCTTTCTTTTCAGTACTCCCGGCCCCCTCCTCTACATCCTTCCCACCCACAGTACCCTGGCTCTTTAGTGGTCTGCAGCAGTTTTACGGCTTGTACCAGCAGTGTCTTTACTCTTCCCTCCCCACTCCAATCAAAGTGTGTCAGCCTTGGGTAGATTTAATTTATTGTCCTTCCAGGAACCTTTACATTTTAGCAAAGGTTCTTTACCTTTTTATTTTTTTTTCCCCCGAGACAAATTCTCACTCTTCTTCCCCACGGCTAGAGTGCTGTGGTGTCAGCCTAGCTCACAGCAACCTCAAACTCCTGGGTTCAAGCAATCCTCCTGCCTCAGCCTCTGGAGTAGCTAGGACTATAGGTGCCTGCCATGATACCTGCCTAATTTTTCTGTTTTTGGTAGAGACGGGGTCTTGCCTTTGCTCAGGTTGCTCTCAAACTCCTGAGCTCAAGGGGTCTTCCCACTTTGGTCTCTCAGAATGTTAGGATTACAAATGTGAGCCACTGTGCCTGGCCCACAATTCTTTACCTTAAGGAGTGAATCACAGTAATGGGGGAAATGTCTGGTATTCAGGATGAACTGGTAGAGGGTTTTGTTTAAAGGACATTATTAGCTCTTAAACACAGTGTGGAGAAAAGATCAAAATTTGGAGTTCCAACTCTGGCTGTGTAAGTTACTTAAATGCTTCCGGCTTCTATTTCCATATCTATAAAGAGGGAGCAGCATACCTATGTTTTTTTTTGCAGTTTTTGGCCGGGGCTGGGTTTGAACCCGCCACCTCCGGCATATGGGGCTGGCGCCTTATTCCTTTGAGCCACAGGTGCTGTCCCGACCTATGTTTTAATGGTGTTTTGAGGATTAAATGAGTTAATAGATATACCGTGCCCAGCATTTAAGAAGGTCATCTCTTCAACTGTATCTAAATTTTTTTTTTTTTTTTTTGAGACAGAGTCTTACTATGTCACCCTCGGTAGGGTGCTGTAGTGTCATAGCTCACAGCAACCTGAAACTCCTGGGCTCAAGTGATTCTCTTGTCTCAGCTTCCCTAGTAGCTGGGACTACAGGTGCCCGCCATAACACCTGGCTATTTTGTTGTTGTTGTTGTTTGTTTGTTTAGTAGGCTCAGGTGGGTTTGAAGGTACCAGCACCCGTGCATGTGGCTGGCGCCCTAACTGCTGAGCTACAGGTGCCAAGCCAACATCTAAATTTTTATTCTTTACCGGACTATATCCCTCTTTTGTCACTATCAAGTAAAGGTGGTATTTCTTTTTGTCTTTTATCTTCTGATCTTTTTTTTCTCCCTCCTAACTCCATCATTTTTCTTTTCTGTGCTTCTCCAGAAGACTGATCCTTTAGAAAATAGTTCATTTGTGGCTAATAGGAAACACATTTTGGCCATTGCGGCAGAAGGAATTATATTGGCGATTCTTTCAGGGAACAATCTGACACCCTCTGCTCTGATTCAGAATGTTGTTCAATATTTGAGAAGAGTCAGTGTGAGTGGGTGGTCCCATTATGCGTGTGCGTGTGTGTGTATCAGTGTGACTATCTGCAGAAATGTGTTGTGGGAAGGTAATTTATATGATTTTAGAAACCTGTTTAATTCCGAGGGGTAAGTTGCTTTTTGTTCTGTTTTAAAATAATAGGAATATGTGATTTTTATTCATCTCTCTTTAAGCAAACGTGTTTTCTTAAAAAAAAAAATTGTTTATTGACTTGGAAACTACCTGATTTAAAGGGGAATGAAAAATAAACACCTGTGCTAATTCTCAGTTTCTTATATTTTTTAAAGCTTTATTCCTCTAATACAGTGGTTCTCAACCTGTAGGTCCCGACCCCTTTGTGAAAATGAAAATACATCCTGCATATCAGATATTTACATTACAATCATAACAGTAGCAAAATTACAGTTATGAAGTAGCAACAAAAATGATTTTATGGTTGGGGGTCACCACAACATGAGGGACTATATTAAAGGGTTGCAGCATTAGGAGGCTTTAGGAAGGGTGAGAACTGCTCTAATACATATTCCTTGCTTCTAATATTCTTAATCCTAATTCCATACCATTGTCCACAGAATAGCCCCTACTAGAACGCTATTTATTCTCTTATTTATTCTCTTTTGTTATCTAAATTGTTTTTTTTTTTTTTTTTCTTTTTGAGACAGAGTTCCATTATGTCACCCTCGGTAGAGTGCTGTAGCGTCATAGCTCACAGCAACCTTAAACTCTTGGGCTTAAGCAATTCTTTTGCCTCAGCCTCCCAAGTAGGTGGGACTACAGGCGCCCGCCACAATGCCCGGCTATTTTTTTTTTTAATAATTTTTGTTTGTTTGTTTTTTGCAGTTTTTGGCCAGGGCTGGGTTTGAACTTGCCACCTCTGGCATAAGGGGCCGGTGCCCTACTTTTTTGAGTCACAGGCGCCGCCCCCCAGCTATTTTTTGTTGCAGTTGTCATTATTGTTTTAGCTGGCCTGGGCCGGGTTTGAACCCACCAACTTTGGTGTATGTGGCTAGCGCCATAACCACTGTGCTATGGGTGCCGAGCCCTACATTTTTTTTTTATGACTAAGCACAATGGCTTAGGCCACATAGCGTGGGCAACATAGCAAGACCATGGGCAACACAGCAAGACCTTGTCTCTAAAGAAAGAAAAAAAATTATCTGGGCATACTCGTAGTCTTAGCTACTCAAAAGCCTGAGGCATGGATTCCTTGAGTCTAGGAGTTCAAGGCTAGAGCAAGCTATGATCACCCCACACTGCACTCCAGCCTGGGTGACAGAGTGAGATCCTATCAAACAAACAAGTAAAAATTTAATGTATGGGGCGGCGCCTGTGGCTCAGTGGGTGGGGTGCCGGCCCCATATACCGAGGGTGGTGGGTTCAAACCCAGCCTCTGCCAAACTGCAACAAAAAAATAGCTGGGCGTTGTGGCGGGCACCTGTAGTTCCAGCTACTCGGGAGGCTGAGTAAAGAGAATTGCCTAAGCTCAGGAGTTGGAGATTGCTGTGAGCCGTATGATGCCATGGCACTCTACCAAGGGCAATAAATAGTGAGACTCTGTCTCTACAAAAAAAAAAAAAAAAAAATTAATGTATCATTCTAGACCAATTCAAGTCTCATATCCCTACAAAACTTACTCTGATTATTCCAGCATATTTTGAACTATGCAGGCATCTGTATCCTAGGTATTTTGTGAGAATTATGGGAACTGTAGGAAAATCCTTGCCCCAAAAGTCTTTTGGGGGCGGTAGGTTGTGAAGCCATGATGGTAATAATTAGTTACATTGTGCATTTTCTCCAGGTGATTTATTGCATGAACACACGAAAATGCAAGAATTTAAAAAACTTCTATTCCATCCCAGCAACTCATTTCATTTATCTGTGTTTTCTTCCATTACTTGCTCAAATGCATTCACTTTTTTCTTTCATGAGCAGTTCAGTTTTTTATTCTTTTTCATCTAAGAGTCATTGTCAAAATTTCTGATGCCTTACTTCTCCTGAGACCCAGTTTCTCCATCTCTAAAATCAGGGGTTTAGACTAAATTCCCTGTAAGATAATCATGAATTATCTTATGCTTGTAGAGTAGTTCACAGTTGTTCAAGCATTTGTATTGATAGGCTTTTTGGTAACCACAAGGGGTTGCGTGAACACTCATCTCTTCCTCTTTTTACATATAGTGAAACTGAGGCAAGGTGAGAGTGCTTTCCCAAAGTCACCTGGTGCTTTCATGACAGAGCCCGAGTTCCCGCAGACCCTGGTCCTTTTACTTCTGGCTTGGGTTTTCCTCTGGCAATTCTTGCTGCCTGCCCTGTGAGAATTCTGAGTATCAAGATAGTCAGAAATAAGTGAAAGCTCTCATGGTATCTTAGGTGTTTGAGCTTAGTTTTATTTTCATTTTGAGATATTTTGGCTGGACATAGAATTCTAGGTTGATTTTTTTTTTTTTTTTTTTTCCTTTGTTACTCCATTATCTTTTCACATTGTTTCAGATAAGAAGTCTGCTGAAATTCTTTGTTTCTTGTCCATAATGTTTCTTTTTTTCCTCTGGCTGCTTTTAATCTTGATCTCTGATTTTTAGCAGTTTGACTGTGATGTGTCTAGATGTAGAATTTTTCTTTTTTCTTTTAATTAATTAATTAATTTGTTTAATTGAGACAGAGTCTCACTTTCTTGCCCTTGGTAGAGTGCTGTGGCATCATAGCTCACAGCAACCTCAACCTCAAGTGATTCTCTTGCCTCAGCCTCCCAAGTAGCTGGGACTACAGTTGCCCTGCCTGGCTATTTTTTTTTAGAGATGGGGTCTCGCTCTTGCTTAGGCTGGTCTCAAACTCGTGAGCTCAGGCAATCCACCCGCCTTGGCCTTCCAGAGTGCTGGGATTACAGGCGTGAATTTTTCTTTCTTAAAATTTTGCTTAGGGTGCTTTGGGTTTTTCTGATCTGGGTTTGTTGTCTTTCATTAATTTTGGAAAAAAAATTTTTTTTTTTTTAAGAATCTCACTCAGTTGCCCCTAGATAGAGTACTGTGTTGTCATAGTTCACAGCAATCTCAAACTCCTGGGCTCAAGAAATCCCCTTGCCTCAGCCTCCTAAGTAGCTAGGACTATAGGCATTTATCACATTTTTAGTAGAGACAAAGTCTTCTCTTGCTCAGGCTAGTCTTGAACTCCTGAGCTCAGGCAATCTGCCTGCCTTGGACTCTCAGAGTGCTAGGATTACATACAGATTTGAGCCACTGTGCCTGGCTAGTTTTGGAAAATTCTTGCTCTTTTTTTCTTCACATATTTTTTCTGCCCTGTGTTCTCCCCTCCCTCCCTCCCTTCATTTTTTTTTTTTTTCGTGTAAAAAAAATTTTTTTGTGTGTACAGAGTCTCACTGTACTGTCCTCAGGTAGAGTGCCATGACTTCACACGGCTCACAGCAAGCTCTAACTCTTGGGCTTACGCGATTCTCTTGCCTCAGCCTCCCAAGCAGCTGGGACTACAGGCGCCCACCACAACACCTGGCTGTTTTTTTGTTGCAGTTTGGCCGGGGCTGGGTTTGAACCCACCACCCTCGGCATATGGGGCCAGCGCCCTACCCACAGGCACCGCCCCTCCTACCTTCATTTTTATCTCATTCTTTTCTCTTCCCCGCCTTCCCCACTCAAGATTCCAATTAAATGTGTTAGACTGGGCGGCACCCTTAGCTCAGTGGGTAAGGTGACAGCCACGGCCTAGGCCTGCTAAGACAACAATGACAACTGCAACAAAAAGATAGCTGGGCGTTGTGGCAGGAGCTTATAGTCCCAGCTACTTGGGAGGCTGAGACAAGAGAATCACTTGAGCCCAAGAGTTTGAGGTTGCTGTGAGCTGTGATGCTACAGCACTCTACTCAGTGCGACAGCTTGAGACTCTGTCTCAAAAATAAATATATGTGTTAGACTATTTGGTACAACTTTTGTATATTCTGATTTCTTTTACTGTTCTTGTTTTCTCTTTGTATTTCAGTTTGGCTAGTTTCTATTGACTTATCTTTAGGGTTTCTGAGCCATTTGACCTCTGATGCCAAGTTTTAAAATTTTCTAGCACTTCTATTTGATTCTTTTAGTTTTTATCTTTGCTGAAATTCCTCATATTTTCATGCATGTTGTCCACCTTTAACATACTAATCATAGTTATTTTAAAGCCCCTGTCTTGTATTTCCAACGTCTAGGTCATTTCTGAGTCTGTTTCTGTTTATTGCCTTACCTCTTGATAAAGTTGTTTCTCTCCTCACCCCTCTTGATTTTTGTGTCTTGTAATTTTTGATGGAATGTTAGACATTGGATAGAGAACAGAGACTGAGGGAAATCATCATCTTTATCTCAGAAATGGGCATGCTCTTCTGTCATGGTGTTAGTGTGTGTTAGGCTGTTAGCCAGAAGTTGAACAAGGTTTGGTATTGTTAACTTCAGTGTACCACATGCTTCACATTTCTCCAGTAATGTAATCTTGTGCTTAGAGTGGAGCCTGAGCAACATAATTTGTTTTCGGTATTCCCACTGCTGCCTCAGTTTTAAACTCCCCTTTGCCACAGAGGCAGTCTTTTTCCATACTCTAGCCTATCCCCTGTGGTAAACTGCAATTTCTGTTTGGTGGTGCTAGGTTTGAGGAAAGGTGGTGCTAGGTAGGAAAGTTCTCTATTGTCTTGGTCTAGTCTCAGTCTTAAATATGCACTGTAAATATGGACCTTGGGTATGGGGTTTCCCCAACATTATTTCCTTTCCTCTGCATGGCAACCCAACTCTCCCTTTTGTATTTTTGGCAGGTCTAGAGCAGGAGAAAGTTTCCTGTGCTACCTTGAGCAATAACATACCTTTGCCTTATGTCGCTGTTGAGCCAGGCTTTGGGCTTAGATTCTTAATTAGCTGTGGGATCCTTCAATGCAGTCATTCTTTTGCATGGTTCTTAACGTGTTTCACTGAATTTAGCAGATTTTTTAAAATAGTTTTTCCTTGATGCTGGCTGTTCATGCAGATCACATCTTGGCCGCCTACTCTTTTCTGCTTACTGACAGATGTGTAGGTAAGAAAAGTCTTATAGTTATTGTTCCCAAAAGCAGCTTCTAGACCTACTTCCAGGGTCTGTGACATATGCAGGAAATGAACTGCTTCTGGCCAGCACAGAGCTGGCCTTTCATGGTGTAACATGAAACTACAGTACAACTCTGTAATCTGACCTCTGAAAGGAATATAGACTTTACCAAACTGGTCAACATATGGAGGTGGTCAAAATAAGGAACTTCCATTGAGTACATGTTGTGCATGTCTGGTCTATGAAAATTAGGTCCAAAGAAAAAAACAAAAAAAATTAGGTCAACTTGAAGTGGTCAGTGTAGGGAGCTGGTCAACTGTGGAGGTTCTACTGTACTGGAAAGAAAGAAAAACATACATGTGGCTTCTCTGTGCTTGGGAAATAAGGTGATGGCATTGGGAGTCAGGAGACCTGGGTTCAAGTCACTTGCTCTGTGAACTTGTGCATCACTTCTGAGCAGTTTTTCTTGTAGTTAAAAAAGGGTATTTAAAACTAGATGGTCTTTAAAGTTCTGTCCAGTTCTAAAATTCTCTAATCCTTATATATATTTTCTGTAGTGTTCAAGAATAGAACTCCATAGCTAAGTACCAGGGCCATACTTCTCTGTAGGCACAGTGGTTGGCTTCCCATGTTACATGGTTTAAGGTTGTGGTCATTACTTTTTGTCTACATATAAGCCCCACTGGTAGCTTTATCCTTGTTTTGTTTTGCGACAGAGTCTCACTGTGTTTGCTATGGCATCATAGCTCACAGCAACCTCAAACTCTTGAGCTTAAGTGATCCCCTTGCTTCAGCCTCCCAAGTAGCTGGGAGGCACCCGCCACAAGGCCTGGCTAGTTTTTCTATTTTTAGTAAAGATGAGGTCTCACTGTTGCTCAGGCTAGTCTTGAATGTGTGTGCTCAAACAATCCACCTGCCTTGGCCTTCCAGAGTGCTAGGATTAAAGGAGTGAGCCACTGCACCTGTCCAATCCTTGTTGTTTTTTTCTTTGAGAATAAATTGATTGTTTTGTCTTCCTAGGACAGCTCTGAGAATGCATTAGTTCTGGCGCTAAAAGGCCCTTGGTGAAATAGTGAAAGGAATATAGACAGCTGAGGTCAGTTTAAATTGAAATGTGATGATAAATATTACAGGTAGTTGTAGAGATTAAATGGGAATGAAATGTGAAAGAGTTGGAATCATCTAAATGCTAAACAAATATTAATATTGTATAGGCTGGGCATGGTAGCTCATTCATGTAATCCTAGCACTCTGGGAGACTGAGGTGAGGATTGCTTGAAGTTAAGAGTTCAAGACCAGCCTAAGCAAGAATGAGACCCTCATCTCTACTAAAAATAGAAAAATTAGCTGGGCATTGTGGTGGCTGCCTGTAGTCCCAGCTACTGGGGAGGCTGAGTCAGGAGGATTGCTTTAACTTAAGAGTTTGAGGTTGCTGTGAGGTAGGCTGGAGCAAGACTCTATCTTAAAAAATGCTGTTGTCATCTAATTATTGGTTAATAATATTTGATTTGCTAAAAATAGATATGCCATTCAATCCTATAATTCCTCTACTACGTATATACCCAGAAGACCAAAAATCACATTATAACAAAGATATTTGTACCAGAATGTTTATTGCAGCCCAATTCATAATTGCTAAGTCATGGAAAAAGCCCAAGTGCCCATCGATCCACGAATGGATTAATAAATTGTGGTATGTCTACACCATGGAATATTATGCAGCCTTAAAGAACGATGGAGACTTTACCTCTTTCATGTTTATATGGATGGAGCTGGAACATATTCTTCTTAGTAAAGTATCTCAAGAATGGAAGAAAAAGTATCCAATGTACTCAGCCCTATTATGAAACTAATTTATGGCTTTCATATGAAAACTATAACCCAGTTATAACCTAAGAATATGGGGAAGAGAGAGAGGGAGGGGAGGGAGGGGTGATAATGGGCAGAGGGAGGGTGATTGGTGGGATTACACCTGCGGTGCATCTTACAAGGGTACATGTGAAACTTAGTAAATGTAGAATATAAATGTCTTAACACAGTAACTAAGAAAATGCCAGGAAGGCTATGTTAACCAGTGTGATGAAAATGTCAAATAGTCTATAAAACCAGTGTATGGTGCCCCATGATCGCATTAATATACACAGCTATGATTTAATAATAAAAAAAAATTTGATTTGCCTTAGTCTCCTAACAACCCCATGACACGATTACCACTGTTAACCCTGTTTTATTGATGAAAAACCTGAGGCTTTAAGGCTTTTAAGTAACCTGGCCAAGTTGAGAGAATCTCTGGCCAGAGATTCATACCTAGATATTCAGACTTCAGGTTCAGGTTCATTTTTATAGCATAAATGCATAGCTTGATGAATTTTCAGAAACTGAACATACCACATAAGCAGCACTCAGATCAAGAACAGGGCATTAGGGGCAGCGCCTGTGGCTCAAGGAGTAGGGCGCTGGCCCCATATTGGTTGGCAGGTTCAAGCCTGCCCCGGCCAAAACTGCAAAAAAAAAAGAAAAGGGCATTACTAGCACCCAGGAATTCCCCTTAGGCCCTATATTCATCAAGGTTCTCTAGAGAAACAGAACTAATGGGTGTGTGTGTGTGTACAGAAATAGAAAGAGGTTGATGTTTATTTTAGGGAATTGGCTTGTGATTATAGAGGCCTGGTAAGTCTAAAATCTGCAGGGTAGGCCAGTAGGCTGGAGGCCTAGGAAGAGTTGTGGGCAGTTCAAGTCCAGAGGCACTTCAGTTTACTGCTAGAATTCTTCCTTCTGGGAAGGTTAGTTTTTGTTCTATTATGGCTTTCAACTGATTAGAAAAGTCCCACCCCCACAATGGAGGGTAATCTACTTTAATCAAAGTCCCCCCATTTAAATGTTAATATTATTCCCCCCTCACAAAAAACTTTCAAAGAAACAATGACCAAATATCTGGGTGCCGTGACCCAGCCAATTTGATACATACAATTAACCATCATATCCCCTGTTTGAGTTACTTCCTCCTAGTGCAGTGGCTCTCAGCCTTCCTAATGCCGCAGCCCTTTAATACAGTTCCTGTGGGTTGAGACAGAGAACCTCTGCCCTAGAGGGTTATCACTTTCCTAATTTATAATTGCATGGATTCGTTTTGCCCTTTTTTGAACTTTATATAATGACATAGTATGTACTCTTTTGTGCCTGGCTTGTTTCACGCAGTGGGTGCACATAATCCTACAATTGGATTGTCCACTTAGTTGAACAGTCCCTCCTGTGGGCTCGGGGTGTGGGAGGGTATAGCCCCTTCTCCTCCATGTTGTCTGGCCTGGCCCTAGTCAATGCATCTGCACTTCCTGACAGATGGGCTAGCCTCGGGGGGATCTGGAAATTGGTAAGCTGTGCCTGGGCACCCTCTTCTTCCTCCTTCAGGCCCATTCTCCTCACCTCTCTTGCTTCTCTTTTGTACCCTCATCTCCCAACCCCCAGCCATCTGTGGTTGATCCCAGATACCATTTCTTCTCTTTGTTCTCACACTCCCCTCCGAAGCTCTTCAGCCTCTCAACTTGAACACACCCTGTTCTGTTTCTCCTCAGCGCGCTGTCACATTGACAAACTTGGATTTAAGATATATGTGAGAGATACTTAGGGGACTTGTCCCTTTTGCCTCTCTCCCTCCCCATATGCTGCTCTATGGCTATGGAATCTGGGACGAGAAGGGAAAGTCCAAGACCCCACAGATGGGAAGTGGTAGAGGGTGTGTGATTAAGGGGTTGCCTTACCCTCTAGGTGCTGGCTCCTTTTAGCTTGGGGCTCTCTGCTTTTCCTTTCCTCCTCTTTCCCTGCTTCCTGACTTGTTTTCTGCCCCAGTAGTATTCCTACTTGCCTAATGTCCAAGAGAGGGACTACTTGGGCTTTGTGGTGAGGACACGCACCTGCACTGGGACTCTTCTCCTTCCAACATGGTGATTAGTTTTCATCCTCTGCCTGTCCCTGAGTGGACCCCTCTGGTAGAAGCAAGGCCTGCCACCCAGGCTAGAGCAAGGATCAGGTTGGTGACAGCTGACTGGTGTTTGGTGTGCAATTTCGGCCCATTTCTGTCTGGTGTGTGACAGTTTAAGGATCCTGTTTCTTCATTTAGATATCACCCCCATATTCCAGTCATTTCTTAGGCTAGCTTCTAAGTTCAGTGACAGTCAGGGTTGAATGGGGGCAGTGTGAGACCTTGAAAAGAGCTCTGTTCTAGGAGTTGAGGAGAGCTTCTACCAGCGAACTATGATCTTGCCCTCTTTGGGCCTCAGTTTCCTTATCTGTGAACAGAGGTTGGATTACGTGGTCTTTAAGGTCCCTCCATGTGCTACATTTTACGCTGCTGCTTGATTTAAACCACTGAGCCACAAATGAAAGGTTCTAGTTGTGGCAGTGTAATTACTCTCAGCAGATGGGTGAGATGAGCGGGAAGGCAATGTTCTTGCTGTTCTTACCCAGAGACCGTCCTTTCCCACCCTAGTGTCTGCAGAATGCACATGACAACCCTGGTTTTTCTTTGCTTTCCTATTTCAAGCCTATAATTTTCTTGTATCTTGATGAACTCATGTTTACTCTTAGATAGCCATGATGCAGAATTCAGGTTACGGTGTGCTGTTTTCTCTCTGGTGGTGAACCTCGTAGGGGTGGGAGATGATCACAGCTGGTCCCTGGAGAGAGGGCTGTGTCAGAGATTCATTGAGCTGGAGATCCAGGTGTTTTTTTTTTTTTTTTTTTGAGACAGAGTGTTATTATGTTGCCGTTGGCAGAGTGCGGTGTCATCACCGGTCACAGCAACCTCCAACTCTTGGGCTTAACCTATTCTCTTTCCTCAGCCTCCAAAGTAGCTGAGACGACAGGCACCTGCCACATGTCCAGCTATTTTTGTTGTTGTTGTTATAGTTATCATTGTTGTTTAGCTGGCCTGGGCCAGGTTCAAACCCACCAGCCTGGGTGTATGTGGCCAGCACCTACCCACTGAGCTATGGGCCCCACCTTGTTTTATATTTTTAATGATCTTCAGACTCAGTTTTTCTGATTTCATTTAAAAACCAAAGATTGTGCAGGAGGCAGGTTTTTGCCCTCTGAGTTTTGGAGACTCTTGAATACTAGTAACTTGTTAACTTGCCAATAGCGTTCCACCCCTGGTCCCCGCCCTACACTCCCACCATTGGGAAAGTCTTGTCACCACAGCTTATAGTCTTTGTCATGTCTCCACCCAGCTCCACCTTCTGAAAGCACAAAGCAGGAGCCAGTTCCTTAGGTAGCTGGTTCAACGATAGCACATAGGAGGTGGTAGAGAAAGGAGAAAAGTGACACAAAGACCAGACCTGATTTTTCTTCCTGAAGGTGCAAGAATTAATAATTTCAAAGAGAGTCAGGAAAGTGAACAAAGTCAGCATTTTTTTTTTTTTCCTTGCCAAACAGATTGAGTTTCCTGTGTCTGGTATTAATTATAAGGGAGTGTTAATCTGCCCCAGTAGACTTGCCATCAGAAAGGTGTGCAGGGGAGACAGCTTCGCATCTGGGGTAAAGGGCCTTTCACGCAGAGTATGCTGCCTTTGTGTATGATTGAGCCCTGGTGGGTGTGTTAAGTGCCCCATCCTAGCATCTTACCCATGTTTGTAAATTGCCTCCTTGGGTGTTTTATAAAGAAATGATACAGCATCATGGTTAAGGTTATAGAGATTTATTTTCTCTACCTGGGCCTGAATCCTGGCTATGCTACTTACCCGGTGTGTGATTTTGGACAACTTACCACTCCTGTGTTTGAGTTTGCTTATGTCTTCTCATCGTGGAGTTGTAGATTAAATGACTTAAGGTAAAGCACTGAGAAAGGTACACAGTGTTGTGAGAAGGGCGATTTTCCTTTCATGCAGCCCTCCCCTCATCCCCCCCCCCCCCACTCTGTGTATCTTTTTGAGAGCAGCTTTTGGAGCCTGCATTTCCAGCTATCCTGCTGAGCCCTCCAGGCAGCTGTAATCTCTTCCAGGGTTCAGTGTGGGATCCTTCTGCATTAGACATGTTTCTAAATCTGGTCAACAGTGGGCTCCTTTATGGAGAGATCTGGGAGAAAGGGCATTAGAAGGTATGCACTGTGCACTCGGAACCACACATGTTCTGGGTCCACACCCAAGGGACTGGGGACATTGTGAGACTTAGCTGAACCTTTTAGCAGGATGAGAATGTTGGCCAGCTGCTTCAGTCTGCTCTGGCTTCTGTAACAAAATACCGTAGACTGGTTAGTTTAAATAACAGTAGTTTATTTTCTCACAGTTCAGGGCTAGAAGTGTGAGAGCAAGGTGCAGGCAGGGTTGGCTTCTGGTGAGGGCCCTCTTCCTCGCTTGCAGACAGCTGTTTATCACTGTGTGCTGATGGGGCCTCTCCTCAGTGGTGCACTGGTTGTGGAGAATAGGATGAGGCCACCAGTCCTACCTGATTAGGACCCCACCTTTATGATCTCATTTCAACCTTAATTACCTCCTAGAAGTGTTGTCTGCAGATACGGTGACGCTGGAGTTTAGGCTTCAACATACAAATTTCCACAGGGGGCGACACAGTTCAGTTTGTAATATAGCTTGCCTTCCCCGGTTACCAGTGAGGAGAATCAGTAGCCTTGGGTCCTCTTTGGCCCCAGGTGCTGTTTTTGTAAGGCAGTGTCAGACCTCCCCATGTTGGAGGAGGAGTGGGTGGGAGGGAATCAGGTCTCCCTCTCTCTGCCTTCTGGACGTTTGGGGTAGACGAGAGTGAAGGATGAGGGGAGGATTATGCTTCTACCCTTCAGGCTCAGAACTGGGATGTGTTTGGGGGCCACTGATATGCTGAGGTGTAATGAAGGCTTATCTGTCACTTGTGCTGTCTGTTTGAGTAGGGAATGAAATGCATGAAATTTACAGTAGACACTTTCTTTACCACCCTCCTCTTAGCTCTCTCACAGCGGTGAGGAGCACTCTTCATTCTCTCTATGGTGCGCTGAGCACCACCCACAGCGTGCTGAGTGCTCACTAGCAGGCCGCGCTCTGCCGTGCCCAGTGGCTTTGGCACTCACTGGCTGAATTAGGTGTTTACCAAGAGCCAGCTTGTTCCCAAACCCATTCGTACAGTTGTGGCTGGTATTATAGTTAAGTAATGTATTTGGATATCAGATAAACTGATGAAATAAGAGCGTTTTTTTTTCTTTTCTGTGAACACTAGTTAAAAACGGTGGAAAGATTCAGTATAAATCACTAAAATACTGTCAAACTAGATAAGCGTTAAGATTGGGAGAAATTGGGCAGGGCCTGTGGCTCAAAGGAGTAGGGCGCCGTCCCCATATGCTGGAGGTGGCAGGTTCAAACCCAGCCCTGGCCAAAAAAAAAAAAAGATTGAGAGAAATTATAAAACTAAAATTTTATACTGTGATTACTCTGCAAGAGTCTACATTTCTTACTTCACTTTAAGGAAATAGGAATAGGAAATCATAGACAATGTGTAGGAAAGATGATGTGGAACTTTTACCACTGGCATTTATTCAAAGGACCTTGCCCTACATTAAAAAAATGGGTGAATGAGCACTCATTTGTATGTATTATGCAAAGATAAAACTTTTATGGGCTCGGTGCCCGTAGTTCAGTGAGTAGGGCACTGGCCATATACACTGAGGCTGGCTGGTTTGAGCCCGGCCTGAACTAGCTAAATGACAATGACAGCTGCAACCAAAAAATAGCTGAGCATTGTGGTGGGTGCCTGTAGTCCCAGCTACTTGGGACGCTGAGGCAAAAGAATCGCTTAAGCCCAAGAGTTTGAGTTGCTGTGAGCTGTGATGCCATGGTACTCTACCCAGGGCGACATGGTGAGACTCTGTCTCAAACCCCCCCCCCCCCAAAAAAAAAAACAAAACAAACAAAAACGCTTTTTTTTTTTAAGTTTTTTTTTTTTTTTTTTTGTAGAGACAGAGTCTCACTTTGTAACCCTCAGTAGAGTGCTGTGTCATCACAGCTCACAGCAACCTCCAGCTCTTGGGCTTAGGCGATTCTCTTGCCTCAGCCTCCTACATGAGTAGCTGGGACTACAGGGGCCTGCCACAACGCCTGGCTGTTTTTTTTGTTGCAGTTTGGCCGGGGCCGGGTTTGAGCCCACCACCCTCGGTATATGGGGCCGGTGCCCTACCCACTGAGCCACAGGCATTGCCGAACAACAACACTTCTATGTATATAGTTTTTATGATTCCTTGGTCTAATGTTTTTGATTAAGCTGGTTCCTGGATGTGATGACTTTGGAAATGAGTGTTTCTACCTTTGTGACTCAGTTTATAGCTGGTGTGGTTTAAGTTCAGTGGATTTAAGGAATTTTATTTTGCATGTGGTATAAATGTAATAAAACCGACATTAGTGGGACTTTTTAAACTGGGATTTTAAAGCAAATTAAGGTGACTCATTCTGGATTTTAGTAGATTCTTTGGTTCCTCTTGTGGACTTGAAGTATATTGAAAGACCTAATTCCCTCTTTTTACAAATGAAGAAACCAAAGCCTGTCAGTGGTAAATCCTGTGGGGTGACTACAATGAAGAGTGGGTTAGAGCCCCTCTCTTCTAGCCTCCTCCATTGGTTCTCAGTTGGCCCACAAGCTGGAGCTCTTCACAATAGGAATGATTTTCTGGCTTAACTTCTTTGGAGATGGTACTGATCTGTGTTCCTCCTGTGAGACAGGACCAACCTGGAGGCCTTGCAGAAGAAGCTGGAGGAGCTGGAGCTTGATGAACAGCAGCGGAAGCGCCTTGAGGCCTTTCTTACCCAGAAGCAGAAGGTGGGAGAACTGAAGGATGATGACTTCGAGAAGATCAGTGAGCTGGGGGCTGGCAATGGTGGTGTGGTGTTCAAAGTCTCCCACAAGCCTTCTGGTCTGGTCATGGCCAGAAAGGTGAGTTTACTTTGATACACAGGTAATTAGGTTATCTCTCGGGAGACTGGGAGGCCTGGCGACAAGGACTGAAGGAAGACTGGCTGCTTTCAGTACCTTTTTGTGCTGTTTGAATTTAAAACTCATGTTACCTGTCAAATTATGGGTAAACACATTATGATTGTATTCAGTATATATAGTATATTAATCCCCCACCCCAGTCTGGAAAATAACAGCAAATGACCCGTTAGCTTTCTATGGGCTGTGGAAGGAATGTCAGGATGCCTGTTGACATTTATCAAGTGCACAAGAAGCTGGTTTTGTTTACCCCAGCTCCAGTGATACACAGAACACTGACTCCAAGTTGATTCCTGTGCTGTGGCCCTGCCACTGTCTCCCCTTCATCTCCCTGTATTTAACATCAGAACTCCCCTCCATGGCATGCAGTCTCTGTGCTGGACTAACCTTTCTTGTGTACCCTTGGTGCTCTTCCTGAACACAGCCTACTGTCCCAGAGAGAGGTTGGTCTCTTCCAGAGTTTTCTGCATGTGCATTCACATTTTTGCTTGTGCTGTTCTGTCTTTTCAAACATTGCTCATCTTCAAGGCCCACCTTTTGTCTAGCATTCACTACTTGCTGCAGCCCACACTGATAACCACTGCTTCCATGTCCTCCTACACACACTATTGATGGTATTTTTTAGAAGCTTATCCTTTTAAATAACTCTTTAATGTGGCTGTGCCTTCCCTCCCCAGCTGGAACAAGGGAAAATGTTACAGGGATGTAAGGTAGCACCTGAGACTTTGGCTAAATCTCAGCCTCATCAGGTTCCTTTGCTCAAGAAGTAAACTTAGGTTAGCATACCTTAGTTCCTCCTACCCTTCTATCCTCACAACCCTTGAGTATGAACAAAGTCCTCAAGGCCAGTTTCCCTTCTTAGCTCAGTTCCAAAGGTCATTTTGGAGTAAGCCCTCCATTTAGCTTTGTTCTTTTTTTTTTTTTTTTTTTTTTATTTTGGCTGGGGCTAGGTTTGAACCCGCCACCTCCAGCATATGGGACCGGCGCCCTACTCCTTGAGCCACAGGCGCCGCCCCATTTAGCTTTGTTCTTAAGAGGAGTGATGAAGTGCAGCTGGCCCTCTCCTGCTTACAGCTCTCCATTGACACTCAGTACTTTGGTTGAGCAGAAGTTTGTTTAAAACTTACCTGGTGCCATCTATCCTTAAGAGCTTAAACATATATGAAAAATTTTGTCTATCTTCTCTTCCTCCTTTTCTTTCTTCCATAAAACCTTTTTCCCTCACCTTTCTTTCCCCAGCTAATACATCTGGAGATCAAACCCGCAATCCGGAACCAGATCATAAGGGAGCTGCAGGTTTTGCATGAGTGCAACTCTCCATACATCGTGGGCTTCTATGGTGCATTCTACAGTGATGGCGAGATCAGTATCTGCATGGAGCATATGGTATGTGGTGACGTGTTGGCCTCTGGAGTGATGGCCTGGGAGTTGGGTGGCTCTGGCCTGGTCTTTGGTCTGGGAGGAAACCAGTTGCTTCCCTGCTACTCCCTGGGTCCACATCACTGTCCTGTACATCTGAGAAGCCTGACTGTAGAAGTTCTAATATCCGAAAGATGACAAGCCTTCTTCCTGGGACCCTGCCTGTTTTTAAAGAGAGGTAGAAGGGGATGGGCACGGTGGCTCACACCTGTAACTCTAGCACTCTGAGAGGCTGAGGTAGGTAGATTGCTTGAGTTCAGGAGTTCGAGATCAGCCTGGGCAAGAATAAGATCCCATCTCTACGAAAAACAAACAAAAAAACCCCTAAAAAACTAGCAAGGCATTGTGGTGGGTGCTACTCTGGAAGCTGAGGCAAGAGGATTGCTTGAACCCAAAGAGTTTGAGGTTGCTGTGAGCTACGATGACATCATGGCATTCTACCCAGGGTGACAGAATGAGACTCTGATGCACCAAAAAAACAAAAAACAAAAAAAGAGAGAGAGAGCTGAAAGTATCCCTGGTGGGTATACCTAGAACACATCTGGTTTTTTTCCTATCCAGATGACCTTAAGATACATTTTTTTTCAATTGAGAAGCTTCATATGACCCTAAGATTTTGATGTGGCTAAATACGGTTCATATAGTTTAAATCCATTTATTGTTATACAGTGCTGTTTGTGAGGTACGAGGTTCTGGAGTTATGAAGACGAGTGAGACAGCCCTTCTTTTAGAGTTAAAAGAGCAGCTAAAACCCCCCTGAAGGGTTTCTTTGGGTATGAAGAGAAGTAATTCTACTTGGTGCACATTAGTGGCAGGAGAGGGTGAGAGGGCATTTATGGGCGGATGATATGCGTGGAGCTGCCGGTCCTTTTACCATAATATGCCTGGAGTCCCTCCCTTCTCTTCCCAGTGACTTAACAATAATGTTAATACTAATACTGATAAACTAAGATTTTTTTGGTGTATATTACATCAAGCAAATCAATATTTTATTACATTTTCACCGCAACCTTTTTTGGCAGGTACCTTATTCTCATTTCACACCAGTGAGGAAACTGAGGCACAGAAAAATTGAGTAACTTAGCCTAGGTCATTCAGCTAGTTAGTGGTACTGTAGAATTTAAACCAAGGCTGTCTGACCCCTAGTGGCTATACTCAATTGAATCCACAGGACAGTGATGAGGGGTCTGGTTCTTTTTGTCCATCCTTGAAGCCTAGAACTTCAAAGAGAGAGGCTGGCTTCATGGTTGGTGTTTATTTGTGCTGTTGTTCCCATTAGGCAGCATAGCATAGGGGCCTTTGAAATCTGACAGGTATATATTCACATCCCCTTTCTCTAAAAAAGTCCGAGTAGAAGCTTTACCTTATTTGCTACTGGGTCTCTAAAGCCCAGAATAGTCCTGGCATACCGCAGGCACGCAGTCATTGTTGATTGATTGTCACTTTCTCTTGGTGACTTTGGGTAGATTTCTTTCTTTCTGATTCTCAGTTTTCCTCTTCTGTAAAATGGCTGTTATTATGCCTGTCCGGTTGCGATGAGGAGTAGTTAAAATGAGAGATGCAAGTCTTTCACCACACAGCTTGATGTAGAGTGTGTGCTCTGCACACATTAGCTTTTGCTTTTTTCTCACTGGGCTGACATGACACAAGTCTGCATCCTTGTGTGTTTTTTGTTTTTAATCCCATATTAGTGATTTAGAACAGCAAAGTCTGCATACATTTTGGCTTTCAGTCCAGCATGATTCTGTCAGCTTCTCCTCCATGTCGTTCTTGACCCTCTAGATCTACTCTGCCCTCCGCAGTGAGAGCCCTGGTGCCTGGTCTTACTGAACTCCAGGAGAACCCTCCTGGAAGTACTGTTGTGGGCATCTGCCAACATTCCTGGTGCTATATGGAATGTTTTTTTTTTGTTGTTTGTTTTCTTTTTTTTTTTTTGAGACAGAGTCTCTGTTGCCTGGGCTAGAGTGTCCTGACCTCAGCCTAGCTCATGGCAATCTAGCTTTTGCTTTCCAGCCTAGCTCCTGGACTTGTGATCCTCCTGCCTCAGCCTCCTGAGTAGGTGGGACTACAGGCATGTACCACCATGCCCAGCTAGTTTTTCTCTTTTTATAGTACAAATGGGGTCTTTCTTGCTTTGCTCAGGCTGGTCTTTTTTTTTTTTTTTTCCTTTTGTGGTTTTTGGCCAGGGATGGGTTTGAACCCGCCACCTCCGGCATATGGGGCCAGCACCCTACTCCTTTGAGCCACAGGCGCTGCCCCTCAGGCTGGTCTGGAACCTCTGAGCTCAAGTAATCTTTCTCCTTCAGCCTCCCAGAGTGCTAGGATAACAGGCATAAGCAACTGTGTCCAACCTGGAACCTAAATTTTAAAATGTCCTCTGTATGTGTCAAGGTTATTGAGAAAGCTCCTATTTCCTTTTGCCTCAAAGAGAGTGAAGTAGTCTTGGTGGGAAGCACACGGTCAGCTCTGGCTTGGTCCCAGCCCCTGGCCTGGGTGCTGATTATTTTCCACTTGGGTTTGCCCTGCCATTCCTTATCCTTTGGGTTTCTTGTGTTCTTTATGTTGGTGTTGATTGATTTTCAACTTTAGCCTAAGACTTAAAGGATGCAATGTATAAATGGTGAGGGAGGTTCTGGAAAACTAGAAGGGAAAGAAGGTGGGGGGCTGATAATAAACCAATGACAGCAGAGGCCAAAGGATCCTTTTTTCCTCTTAGGTCTTGTGACATAATAGAAGTTGGGTGGAGGCATGACTCGATATAAGAGCAATAGCTTTTGAACCTTCCACCACTTGCCTAGTCCTTTTCTCATTACATAAGTTATTAATCACATCAGCACCATCACATGAGAAGATTGTTGACTCCCCAGCTGGGAGATGGAGAGAGGAAGGCCCTAAGAGGTTTTGTAATTTGTCTAAGGCACACATGTCTCTAACCAGGTCAACTTTCTTTAAATTTCATGGTGTTTCTATTATGCTATGCAAGTCTTATTTTCTCTCAGGATTTTTCATCTCTGTGGAGAAATAATTGTGTGAGAGCTTCTTTAGGGGCCGTTATCTGTGGTCACATCCTGTGTTTCCATGGTTTTTGGCACTTATAACCAGTCGGGGTTTACATTAATTAACATGGTTCCGTTTCACAAACACTTGTTGTTAGTGATTATTATGTACAAAATGCTGTGTGAGCTGCCAAGATCAGCATCTGTGTCCTTCAGAACTGCTCAAGGCTGGATGACTGTGTTCTAGTACCTTTTCAAGTGAGGAGAGGTGTCAGTGCAGACACGAGAGCTGCTGAGCACCAGGCACATGCCCTCTCATGCCTTCTCTTCTGAACCATCAGAAATTCTTTCCTGAGTGACCCCCAAGTTCTGTACTACCCAGAATTCTCACTTTAATTGGGGAACCGGGAGGCCATTTGTAGGGTGAGTATGGGTTGAACTCCAGAGTGCTTATCAGAGGTTAGGATTGGGCCCCAAACATTGAAAGCCAGTGGCCTATACATTTATTCAGACCCCATGGGAACCTCTTTTACCAGCCTGAATGTCCTTCTTTTATGCGAATAGGACAGTCTTTTTATTTGTCTCACCTTCGACTGCTTTTGAGATGCTGAGGAGGCCTCCTCATTCTGGAATCCGTATTTATTCACCCTGGATTTGTGGACATGGGTCTTAATCACATCCTTTGCTGTGCCCACTTCCCCTAAGCCTTCCTCTCTAGGAGGAGAAAGTGACACTGGACATGACAGAGGCTGATTTTCCATTCTCTTGGTCCATTCCCAGTAGCTGCAGCTCAGTTCCCTCCACTTCATCCCAGCCATGGATTTGGCTCTTTTGGAATAGTGAGATGTCCTCAAACCAATCTCCAAAGGAAAAATATCTCTGGAATTACCCTGGGGAGCCTGAGCCTGAAAAACTGGCTATCAGAGGCTAGGAGGAAAAATCTTTTGAGGGTCAGGTGGTGTGTGTTGAATGGCTGAATTTGGATAGCCAGGATGGGGTTCAATGGGGGAAGAGTTAGGCTTTTGGAATCTGCAATAAGGCCTTCTGTCTCAACTGGAACAGTTTCAGACCTGCCAGAGGGTCTCGATAGGACTCTATAGGAGGCAGTGTGCCTGAAGTCCAAGCAGCCATGAGTGCCAGAGTAGCTTTCTGCTCTATCTCTGGATACTCTCCCCACTTCCTGTTCCCTGAGCAGGTCCTCTTGCAGGAGAGCCCCAATCTCAGCTGCCCCTAATTGGAAAACTCTTGGACTTCCTGCTTCACCTCACTTTAGCATTTCAAAGGTGGTGTCAGGTAAAGAGCTCTCTTCTATAAGCACATCCCAACTTCTGAGGTTCTTTTGTCCTTTTTGCATCATAGTCTTTGCATGGTATTCTGTGTTGTGAACATTTTCCCCAACACTTTATTACGAAAAATTTCAAGTGTAGAGAAAGTTGAAAATTATGTGGTATATACCCAACTCATAAACCTACCACCTAGTTTCTACAACTAACATTTTGCTATATTTGCTTTACAATATGTTGATCATCTATCCATTGTTCAAATCATTTTGGGGGATGTGTTTTAAAGTAAACTTTGCCAATGGTGTTCATTGAGCCCCATCTTCTTCTTTTTTTTTTTTTTTTTGATTTTTACAAATATTGTTTATTTTAATGAAGCTGGTACAGACAATATCCATTTAAAACCCATATCCCAGGCCAAAAAGTACAAATAAAACCAAGAAGAGCAGTGTTCTGTTGTATACACTTCTGCATGAATTACTTTATTATTTGCTAATGAAAATTAGAACTTTTCTGGGATCTTCCAACAAGATTTTTAAAAAATCTTAAAATGCCTTCTCTTCAATGAAGCCATCTTTGGAGTTAGTCATTATTCTCACCTTATCTGTAATCTTGACTCCAACTTGATACTCCTCTTCTTTTGGTCCAAACCCTCAGATTTAAAAAGTAGCTTCAAGTTAAGGAAAGGTCATTTTTCTACAGTTCAGTTCTCTGAAAAACTTCCATCTCCCACTGAAAGTCACAGTCCAGGAGTGAAGCAATTACATGCTAGAACTTCAGGGCCAAATGGAAAGTCATTATGAATACTTCTTGCATTGATTGATCTTATTTATCACCACCACAAGCCTGAAAATGCACAGTCCAGAAAATGGTGGCCTCTCTGTGCACACATGTAATTTTTTAAAAGGAGTAGGCAATATGAAGGGGACTGAGGCTTGATCACCAAAAATCAGCACAATGAAAACAAACAATAATGAATAATGAGCACTAGAATTCAAATTACCAGATGTTTTAAAGAGATGAGGTGCCAGTTTTCAATTGTTTTGAACACCACATTACAAAAGAACTATTTTTTAAAAATAAAAAAGGATTGAGGGAAAAGAAAAAATAAAAGAATATCTAAACTGTTGAATGACCCCCCCGTTTGTTCCTGATAAACTTCAATCACCTCTTCTTCCTCCATTCCCAGTTCTTTTGGAGTATGATTATCAGCAATTCTCTGTCCTTCAAAGAGAAACCTGAGTGAATTCATTGGAACTCCCTGTCTTTGACAGTATGATTCTTTGAGTTTCTTGAGATGTGTTGTCATTTTCACTTTGAAGTGAATCTCACTGCTGTCCAATGACTTTGAGTTTAATGTATTCTCCTTCCTTCTTATCCCCCAAGTCTTCGGTTGAAGGTTTTGCCTCCTGGTCAGACATGATGACGGTGGCTTCACCCGACGGTCTCCGCACAGCAGCGGCCTCGGGTAGGCAGAACCTCGCTCCGGGGTTTACAAATCCGTCTCCCTTCCCCACAGCACAACACCAAGGCTGTCTGAGCCCCATCTTCTAAAGCACTCAGCCAGGGACTGACCTTTTCGAAAAATAAGCTGTGTGTGCACTGCTCAGTCTGAATTTTGAGACCCACCGGGGAAATGGATGTTCCCCCATCAGACCAGGAATGCTTTTTGTACCTGGGGAAGTAGATTTCTGCTTAGGTGGTAGCTGAGCAACCAGAGAACTGAGGACTCAGAGTTGATGGTTCTCATGCAGGAGTAAAAGCTTTTGAGCTATTATTTCCATAAAGCATTTGTCTTTTCTATAGAAAACCTTCACAAAAGCACCATTGACTTCGTTAATAATTGGCTTCTAAAAATAAGTATCATTTTAGCAGCTTTATTTAGTCAGTGAAGGCAAGTTCTTGGCAACAGTGAAGTAGAATTAGAAGGTTGTAGGGTTAGTTAATCCTGACTGGCTCGTGTCCCTTGCATTTCATAATTCCATTGTTCATACTGTAACAGCTTGTAACTCAGTGGAGGTTAAAGGGAAGATAGCCAATATTTCTTTCTTTTTAATAGAAATATTTACCTTACCCAACCCCCAGGGAAGTATAAAGCAAGATGAGAGGTAGTGCTGTCCATTGCTGAAATGGAGGAAGGAACTTGGGAACCACAGGGTTAGCTTTTCTACTTCATTTGAATCTGATTTTGACAGAGTGGCTTTGTTACCTTGTTTTAAGTAGGTAGTCCTCCCTGGTGATTAGGCAAAGCTATTTAAACAAAGGAGCTTAAAAATAATATTCAATTGGAGGCAAAATGGAAATAGTTTGGGAACTTTGTGTACTGGAATCTCTCTTCCCATTGGTAAAGGAAATTGAGAGGAGCCTGCTGGCTTGGGAGTGGTTCCCCAGGTGGGGTGGTGTCCTGCTTTGGCCACAGTAGACCTGTGGCATTGTCAAGGCCGCCAGGATCATAGGATTGATTTGATTGCAGGAAACTCAGGCTGGGTCAGAGCCTGGATAAGGGCTCTTCCAAGGGCTCTTGGAAAGGATGTTTATGGGGAGTTCTGTTTGGTTTTAGATTCATGATTCTATACTCCTCTATCTGTGTGGTGGTTACTATGGCATATTTGAAATTTTAGGCTGAATTTCAGGATCGTCCCCTGTACTCCTTGGTTGACTCACCCACTGTTGGGTAGTTGTACTAGGAAGTTTATTATGGTCAGAAGTCACACATAATGGGGGATGTTTATGTGCTGCATTTAAGAATCCACTCCTGTACCATTTTTTTTCCCCATTACCATCTATGATCCAGAGTTGACTATAACAGAAATTGATTGGTCTAAACTGTCCTTTTAAGTCAATAATCTATTTTTAGCATTGTTTTCAGGTAATATTTTTGGTCGATCTGTATGAATGAGTCTTACTTTCTTCTTTTAGAAAGAAAGTAGTTTTGTATCTAACCTTACAGTGCCTTTACAAACAATGGGTGTTCAGTACTATTAAGTGTTTTATTTTCTTCTCCACTTTCATAAATGAATTCAGTAAATAAAAAGGTAAAACATTTACTCATTATAGAAAATTTATAAATAATAAAAAAACACAAAGAAGAAACTACCATACAACAGAAATCCCTGATAATCTTACTGCCTAGATATGAGGTTAACATTTTTTTAACATTTTTGATTTTGTGTGAGTATACACGCTTTTTTTTTTAATAGAAATGGTTTGTGTTCTTAGCTTCTTTTGTTTATCATGTTATGTATTGTACATGACCTCACATTTGACGGCGGCCTCATAGAAGCTAGGTGACTTGGAAGCAGGTTTTGCCCACCTCCAAGCCTCTACTTCCCTGTCACTACTGTTTTGAGACTTTCTCTAAGCCACTTTATCTGGGAATCACTTTCTTCTTTGAGCACTGATAGCACTGTCTATTGTCTTCATTCAACTATTTGTTCTTGGCCTTATTTCAGAGCAGGATTTAAGGTGCCTTGCTTTTTCTGAATAGGTTCTGTCTTACCAAGCAGTCTGTTCCATCTGTGTCTTGAGGTGGTTTCTATCTCTCATCCTTCCATATTCCTGTGCCTTATACAGAGGCATTTGATAATGATAGTAACTGCTTGGTATAGAGAGAAGGTTTTAGAAGTCAATTTGACGTTTAAGGAATTATCTCTATCTCTGAAAGTAATTTTATTTATTTTTATTTTTAGAGACAGGATCTTGCTGTCACCCAGGCTGGAGTGCAGTGGCACAATCATAGCTCCCTGATAATCTTACTGCCTAGATAGGTGGTTAACATTTTTGATTTTGTGTGAGTATACACACTTTTAATTTTTTTTTTTTTTTTTTTTATAGAAATGGTTCTATACATTTCTAGGTTCAAGCAATCCTCTTGCCTCAGCCTCCTGAGTAGCTGGTACTACAGGTGCTCCCCACAGTGCCCGGCTAATTTTTTCTATTTTTAGTAGAGATGGGATCTCACTCTTGCTCAGGCTGGTCTAGAACTCCTGAGCTCAAGGGGTCCTCCCCCTTTTGCCACCGGTGCCTGGCCTAACTAGTTCTTTTCATATGTGTATTCCCCATAGAAGCAGACAGAGTTCGTGGCACTTTGTAGGAGTTTGTGGATTAAATTATTATTGCTTTTTATGACATTTTTCTTTGGATTTTATTAATTATGATTTGTTAAGATAATAGCAAATGTAAGTTATAACTTACTATAGTAATAAAATAATTAGCGTTGTTGAGTACTTACTATGCACCATACATTAATGTATGTGCTTTATGTGTGTTCGTTTAATCCTTATAATAGCCCTATGATTATTGTAATAGCTGTTTGGTTATTATCTTCATTTTTTTTTGAGACAGAGTTTAGGTCGTTCTCGATAGAGTGCGGTGGCGTCACAGCTCACAGCAACCTCTAACTCTTGAGCTTAAGTGATTCTCTTGCCTCAGCCTCCCAAGTAGCTGGGACTATAGATGCCCGCCACAATGCCCGGCTATTTCATTGTTGTTTTAGTAGGCATGGGCCGGGTTCGAACCCACCAGCCCTGCTGTAGGTGGCTGGAACCTTAACCACTGAGCTACAGGTGCTGAGCCTTATTATCCTCATTTCACAAGTTGAGTAACTTGCTCAAGGTCCTCTAGATAGTAAGTGGGATGCAAATTTAGATAGTTTGCTCCAAGAGCCTGCACTTGCAAACCACTATGCCATATTGTTGCAACTGAAGCCTTTTTTTGGTGACCACTGAATTAGTGATTTGTTTAATGATGTTAATATGGTTTGAATTACTTGCTTTGACACCTCCTACAATGTTTTGCAGTCATATGTTGTTTGATGTCTGGAACAAACCAGTAGATGCTTACCCTTGACTTTCTGGGAGGATTTGCTGTGTGTGAGATTCACTTTCCTCATGAAGTTTAAGATTTCACTTTCCCCCCTGAAGTTTAGCACATGAAAGAATAGTTAGATACATTTTCACTAATGCTCTGGTATTCTTTTTCTTAGGATGGAGGTTCCTTGGATCAAGTCCTGAAGAAAGCTGGAAGAATACCTGAACAAATTTTAGGAAAAGTTAGCATTGCTGTGAGTATGTTATGAAGTTTTTTTTTCCGCCAGGTTCTTCATTAATAAGTTAATGAATTGGTAAGAAATGGACAAGGGAGGAAGGCAGGAAGTCAATGATGGGAAATTTTATTTAAAAAGTGGTGTTTTGGCTTGGTGCCCATAGCACAGTGGTTAAAGCACCAGCCACATGCACCGAGGCTGGTGGGTTTGAACCCAGCCTGGCCAGCTAAAACAACAATGACAACTACAACAAAAAAATAGGTGGATTGGTGGGATTACACCAGCGGTGCATTTTACTAGGGTATATGTGAAACTTGGTAAACGGTCTGTGAAGCTAGTGAATGATGCCCCATGATCATATCAATGTACACAGCTATGATTTAATAAAAAAAAGAAAATAAATAAATATTAATTACAGAAACTATCAAAAATAATTGACTTGTACAAAGCACAGCACACCTATTAAAAAAGAAACCAATGGATAATAAAATATATAGAGTATTCTGTCTTCTAGACATAATTATTCCAAGGCAGCAATTAAATTTATAGAAAACTGTTAAGTTTCTTTAGTGATGCTTTACTACTGTGAACTCAAGACATTCTGAGTGAGAATTGCCTCCAAAAAATTCTTAACAATTGCTTAACATCTTAATAGGAAGCATTGTCATAAATTTAAACATGTGTGATATAAACAACAACAAAAAATTTTAATATACATAACATAACAGACTCTGTTGCATTTGTCCTATTTCTGGAGCCCACAGGACTAATTTTTGCTCCAGTTAGAAACGTCTCATTCTCCTACAGCCAAGTCTGAGCACAGTATAATAATAAAGAAATATTTAATTTAAAAAAAAAAATAGGTGGGCATTGTGGTGGGGGCCTATAGTCCCAGCTACTTGGGAGGCTGAGGCAAGAGAGTTTAAGGTTGTTGTGAGCTGTGATGCTACAGCACTCTACTGAGGGTGACATAATGAGACTCTGTGTCAAAAAAATAGAAAATAGTAAAAAAGGGGCAGCACCTATGGCTCAGTGGGCAGGGCGCTGGCCCCACATACTGAGGGTGGCGGGTTCAAACCCAGCCCTGGCCAAACTGCAACAAAAAAATAGCCGGGTGTTATGGCGGGCACCTGTAGTCCCAGCTACTTGGGAGGCTGAGGCAAGGGAATTGCCTAAGCCCAGAAGTTGGAGGTTGCTGTGAGCTGTGTGACACCATGGCACTCTCCGTGGGCAATAAAGTGAGACTCTGTCTCTACAAGAAAAAAAGTGTTTTCTCACTAGAATCTTCTCTATGTAAAATCTTGATACCATATTCTCTCTCTCACCTCATTAGAATGAGAAAAGTGACTTCTTTACATGAACATCTGTGTCTTAGGACAAAGTATCCAAGAAAATTCCCATTTATGGTCTCAGAAAACTTTTTTCAGATTGCAGATTTAGAAACACATGAATTCAAGGGTAGTGTTTTTGTAAAGTTGTTTAAACTTGTGATAGTTTTACTTAAAAATAATTACTCTATATACCATGTAAAAAGAGGTTGCTTAATAAAGCAGGTTAAAAAGTGAAACAAAAAAAGGAATGAGGCCAGGCATAGGGACTCATGCATGTAATCCTAGCACTCTTGGAGGCTGAGGCAGATGGATTGGTTGAGCTCACAGTTCGAGACCAGCCTGAGCCAGAGCAAGAGCCCATCTCTAAAAATAGCTGGGCATTGTGGCAGGCACCTATAGTTCCAGCTACTCAAGAGGCGGAGGTGAGAGAATCACGTGAGCCCAAGAGTTTGAGGTTGCTGTGAGCTATGATGTTAACAGCACTCTACTGAGGGCGACAAGGTGAGACTGTCTCAGAAAAAAAAAAAAGTAAGGTTTTTGGCAAATTTCTGAGGATAGATGAAATATTTTCCAGATTATTTAAAAATTGAGTGTTTTTAGAAGCATCATAGTTTTTATTTCCGATCTTTTTACTTTCCCTTTCCTCTAGGTAATAAAAGGTCTAACATATCTGAGGGAGAAGCACAAGATTATGCACAGAGGTAAGAAATTACTTGCTACTTATGTTTTAAGTTTTAACTCAAATCCAAAGGTTGTTGATTCTTTTTTTGTATTTTGTTTTTTGTGTAAAAGCCTTTTAATAACATTAAAGTATTACAAGTCTTTGTTCACTTTGATGACTGGGGCAGAAAGTCCTACTCTTGTTTTGGTCTTGGTACACCTGTTACCTGGGGCTGTAATAGGCAGTCACCCAGCAGGCCCAGGCTAGGCTTAGTTTAGCCTCAGCCAGAATTTAGTTGCCCTGGTGTCACTGTCTGTCCACTGGACTAGGTTGGGCATAGGCCCAATGCTATAACTAATCAGCTGCATAGGAATTTGACTATAAAAGACACTCTGGTTTCTACTAATAAAGGTACACATACACTTACCACTCTTAGGTATTCATCTAAGATAAAAGAAAACATGTATTCACACAGACTTGTACACAAATGGTTAAAGCGGCTATGTTTCTAGTAGAAACAACTAAAATTTCCTTTAACAGGCAAAGAGATAAATTGTAGTATATCCATATGGTAAGATACTTTAAATGATAAAACTGAATAGGCTACTGATAGACCTAACTTTGATGACTCGTGAAAAAAAAATTTATGCTGAGCAAAAGAAGATAGAAAACAGTTGAAAAGTTTTCCATTTATTGGTGTCTTGGTAGTCGGGGCCTCTGCCTCAGCTTGGCGACTCTAGAGCTGCTGTGCCCTGCCCATCCCCCACGCTGTTCCCCGCTCGTCCGTAGAGCTTGGCTGGCGCTCTCAATGCCGGTGAGGCGCTCTCTCGCTGGCATCCTTGAACAGCGCATTGTCTCTGGAGGGTCTTCTCCATAGCGCTTGAGGTTCTCCCAGCCCCACCAGCCGTGAGGTACAAGGATTCCTTAAAAGAAGACCTTCAGAAGGCAGATCATGTCATTAGTTACACAGAGGCAGGAAGCTGTTTGGAGACTCTGGAAAAAGGAAAGCCACTTGTTGTGGTTATAGATGAAGAGTTGATGAACAGTCATCAACTAGAATCAGCAAAGCAGCCACACAAAGAGGGGCATCGCCTCTGCTACGCCTGCAGCAGCTTCCTGGGTGTTACAGTCAGTGGACTTATCAACATGGAAATGTTGCCCTCCTGGCCAGCCAGAAAAATTGTCTGCATTTTTGGATAAAGTTGTTGGATTACAAAAATAAACACTGAATAAGCTCTCAACACTTTAAAAACATCCCTCCAAATCCAGCCTATGAAATGTGGTAAAATCAAATTAAACATGTATTTGCAGAATAAACTTTATCTGTAGAATGTAATAAACTTCCTATATCTATAGAATGTATAGGAAATGTGGTGGTGTACACATTTGCATTTGGGTCCAAATCCTAATTAGAGTTTAGTACATTTATTAGGTTTTTCCTGATCTTCAATATGTAGTGAGCATTCACAGGTTTTGTCCTATGATCCCAAGTGGATTTGGAATCATGAAAAAACGAACAAAACTTGGGAGACTTTGACAAGGAGCGTTAAATATAGTTAGTCAGATGTGTGCTGTTTGAGTCTTCTCTAGAAGCCCTAAAAGCATTTGCCGAGAGGCCTGGTCTGTGGAATGGTACTTTTGTATGACTTGATTTTTGAGCAAGAAGCCAGGGGGGAGTGGACAATTCCTAGAAACCTGAGTTAGGGTAAAAATGAGAGAAAGCACGTTTCCCTGTCTTTAGTCTTCCACACTGCTAGCTAGCTCTACCTTCGGTCAAATAAATTCTACCTTCTGATGAAATTTAATCTCTGTTTCTTCTCATTCTGTCCTTGAGGCAAAACAGGGAAGAGTAGAGAGGCTTTTTCTCTGCTTAAAATTTTTATTCTTATTTGTTGATATTTGCTAGAGATAGCTTAGTGATTACTTCAATTACCTTTTGTTATGTAACAAACTACCCCAAAACTTAGTAGTTTAAAAGAACACTTTATTACCTTAAACGATTTTTTTTTCCTGTGAGTTGGCAGGCATTTTTTCACATGTAATTGCTTATCCTCTGTGAGACCTAGCTTCTTCCTAAGCTGGTCTTAGGGCTTCCAGTAGCAAAAGAGAGCAAACCCCAACACTCAAGCACTTTTTACACCTCTGCTTGGGTTGGGTTTGTTAACATCCTATCAACTAAGGCAAGCCATGTGATCAATCCAGGATTCAAAAAGTAGAGTTAAGACTGTTCTTGGGAGGAGCTACAAAGTCATGTGGCCCGTTTTGTTTACTCCATCATATTAACAACAGTTCAAGATTCAAATCCTTATTGTGCCACTCACTGTGTGACCTTGGATGAGTTATTTAATGTCTCTAAACCTGAGGATAATAGAGAAAACAGCCTACCTACAGAGTTGGGAGGATTAATTAAGATAATGCATACCAAGGGTTGACACATAGTAGGCACTTAGTAAATGTTAGTTGTTGGTTAGCAGATAAATCAGTAGAGGTTTCTAATTACCAGCACACAGAAGGTTTCAAATTACGGGCAACAGAAACCAGCCTGTTTCTGTTTCAGCTTCCCAAAACTTATTAGAAGGATCTTGGGGGAAGTTCAGATAATCTTTTAAAAAGCTGAGTCAACAACCCTTAGTAGGGCAGGAACCAAGGCTACTCTGGTTGGGAAGCTGGGTCAGTCAAGCGGAAAAGCAGCTGCCTTAGTCCATGGCTTCCACATTGTTGCTGCTGGGCCCCAGTTGGCCCCTCTTGGCCTTATTGGCAGGTGGGTAGACTGTGGGCTCTGTCCCTTCCCAGAGGAGTCCAAAGTCAGTTTATGTGAAGCATCCACTCTCACAACTACTATGCAGGTATCAAGGGACACTATTCTTTCCTGCTGGGTGTTGGAGACAGGTTGGCATGCAGAGGTGACACGTAGGAGTTTAAATTATTAGGTTGAAAGTGGTTTCTAGGTGTGCCCTGCTCTAAGCAAAAGTAATGTACAAAAATAACTTATAACACAAGTTGTTCTAAAGGCAGTTCTTTACTTTTCTAAAGCATTCACTACAGGATTCCTCAAATATAAGTTATAGAATCTTCAAAAAGACAAGCAGATTTTATCAATTTGATTTAAACATTTTTTCTTAGGAATATATCAGTAATAAAAAGCTAGAAGGCCAGGTATAGTAGCTCTCCCCTATCATCTCAGCACTTTGGGAGGCCAAGATAGGAGGATTACTTAAGGCCAGGAATTCAACACTAGCCTGAGCAACATAGCAAGACCTCTTTATCATAAAGAAAAAAGAAAAGAAAAGAAAAATTAGGCAGAGTATGGTTATCCACACTTGTAATCCAGCACTTTGGGAGGCCAGGGCAAGGGGACTGCTTGAGGCCTGGGTAACATAGTAAGATCCTATCTCTATAAAAAAAAGAAAAATTAACTGGGCATGGTGGCATGTATGCTTATAGTCCTAGCTATTAGGGAGGTTGAGCCCAGGATTTTGAGACTTCAGTGGGTATGAGCCTGCTACTGTACTCCAACTTGCACTACAGGGTAGGAGCCTGTTTTTAAAAAAAGCTAGCATACCTGCATTTACAAATTTTTAAGTGAAAGGAAGTGCAATAATCTTGGTATTTGAGGAAAGGCCAATTGTTTCAGGTATAGTTTAGGTACTGTTTTTCCAACTAGGTAGTAGCCTCTTGAAAGTTTTTCAGTCATTGCTCTTCAACTGCGTGTGTCCTGGTCCTGGTTTGGTACATTGCCTTAGTTGTACACATGGTAGCTTTCCTACGTTAACATATCCACGCCAGGCGGGAACCTGGAGATAAGCAACTCCTCACCTTCATTCCTGAAACGATTTGTCTCTGTCTTCATGGAGCAGAACTTCTTGGACGGAATAATTACAACTAACATTCCCAGTGCTGAGCTGTGTCTGGCTGAATGAATCCATGGTGATTTATTCTGGTGTTGAACAGAATAGCGTATTCTCTTTTCTCTGAGTGTTTCAAATGGAGAAGCAATATCTGGGGCAAAGCCTGGTGTATGTGATTTGTGGGCTGTTGATCAGGTGGTGGGTATTAGATCTGTCACCCCTTTGGGAGTGGTAAGTTTTCTCTGAAAGCTTGGGGTAACATTCTGGTGGATAGTCAGGGGTAGGTACATGTATATGTTCCTCTTTTTTTATTCACCCCCTCCTCATAGTCTTTTCCCATCAAAGACAAGTAATTTATATTTCTAAAATATTTATAGAATACCTGCCAACTGCAAGGTACTGGGTGAATCACTTGTAGGCATAAAGATGGCTCATAAATGAACTCTGTCCTCTTAGAGTCTGACGGGTAAGAGACATCTCTGTAAATGACTCTGGAGTATAGTGGAACATACCACTTTCATTGTTTTGTGCATGAATCACAACCTGCTAAGTTGAAAACATAATCTGACGTGACGTAATTTATTAGTCAGAATTCTTTGATTGTCTCAGAAACCCAGTTTAAGATTACTCAATCAGTCTCGGCGCCCGTAGCTCAGTGGTTAGGGTGCCAACCACATACACCAGGGCTGGTAGGTTTGAACCTAGTTCCAGGCTTGCTAAACAATGACAACTACAAAATAAATAAAAAAAAAAAGTCAGGCGTTGTGGCGGGCACCTGTAGTCCCAGCTACTTAGGAGGCTGAGGCAAGAGAATCACTTAAGCCCATGAGTTTGAGGTTGCTGTGAGCTGTGATGCCACTGCACTCTACCGAGGGCGATACAGTGAGACTGTGTCTCAAAAAAAAACCAAAAAAACAAAAACAGGGCAGCACCTGTGGCTCAGTGGGTAGGGCGCTGGCCCCATATACCGAGGGTGGCGGGTTCGAACCTGGCCCTGGCCAAACTGCAACCAAAAATAGCCAGGTGTTATTGTGGGTGCCTGTAGTCCCAGCTACTTGGGAGGCTGAGGCAAGAGAATCGCCTAAGCCCAGGAGTTGGAGGTTGCTGTGAGCTGTGATGCTACGGCACTCAACCGAGGGCAATAAAGTGAGACTCTGTCTCTTAAAAAAAAAAAAAAAAAAAGGGAAAGTATTGGTTTGGGGTCTAAAGGCAGAGATGAAGATGGGCTTGAAATAATATCCTCAGGTCTCTGGTTACCTCCTGGCTTTATCCATTCTCGTGTGGGCCTCCTTTCCAGTCAGATTCTCTTTGCTGGGGGCAGGGTGGGTCTCACTAGCCCCAAACACATCTAGTCCTCAGTGCTGCCTACCCAGACACTGAGCTCTGCCTACTCTCTCCAGCATCCATATCTGTGCTCAAACCACTGCTTGGCAAATTAGCTCTGCCAGGACCGTTTGCCCACACCTGGCCCACTCACATGCGTAGTCTGGTGGGTCACACTGGGCTGTGTGCTCACCACTGGTAAGACAGATGGAGCCTCTCGTTAGTAACACATGATTCTGGGGAGGAGCATGTTTCAGATTAAAAGGGGGGCTTTGTTACTAAAAGATGGGAGAAGGAGTGGATGCTGAAAGCAAGCAAATTAGAAAAGTTTTCTCACTACAAATTCTGATAAGTATTGGTCAGAAAGACAAAAACCTGCTAACAGGCTCACAGTAGTCAGGCGGTGAAGGCAGGGGTGGCAAACTGGCCCACTTGTTACTTTTGTATGGTCTGCAAGATCCAAATGGTTTTCAGAATATTCTGAACTGACAATTATGTAAAATTCAAATTTTGGTGTCCATAAATGAAACTTTATTGGAATGTGGCCATGCTTGTTTAAGTGTTGTCTACGGCTGCTTTTGTGCTGTAATGGCAAATTTGAATAGTTACTTGTGAAAGAGACTACCTTGTGGCCCTCAAAGTCTAAAATATTAACTTTCTAGTTAATTTTCTGGTTTGGAAAAGTCTTCCAAACCACTGAGTTAAGGGGAGAATCCCTCGAGAGGGGAAACTTTAGAATTGAAGCACAAGATTCAGCTTTACATGGATCAACTTTAAGTTCTCAAGGAAAACATGATCGCTGACTTAGGTAGGAGAGCGGAATTTTTTCCTGACCCTGGGGCTCTGAGAAGAATTAGCCTCCAAAGTTTCTCTTTAGCCTTCCCACTTAGGACAGCTCCAGTTCATCCAAGCTGACCTGGGTAGGGAGTCCTGCTATGAGTTAACACATTGACTTCCACATTAGAAAAAATTTGTTTGCCTTGGGGGCACGGTGTTTTATTAGGTCAAGAGATATGTGAATTATATATGCTTCACAAAGCAGGATGAATATTAGCAAAAGTTAAATGCAGCTCACATGGCAGTTAATGTGTTAAAGAGCCAGAGGCGTAGAGGGTGCTAGGGTGCAGCTCTTTCAAGCTGGGTAGAGCATGATTTGCTGCCAACCTGCTGTTCTTCTAAGCCTATTCTAATTATGAAGGCCTTATTTTTATCAAGACCCGGAGAAGTATTTCATTATTTAGATCAATATGGGGTTCACATACCTTAGCCTGTAAATTTTCTGCCTTGGAGTTGCTGGTTGATAAAGATGAATAAATGCTAAGAACAGTATTAAATTATGTCTCAACTTCTGTTTCTTTACCTTCTGTCAGATGACACTGTGTGTAATCTGCTTGATCTTTATACCCAGTATTGAATGAGCAGACCTAGACTGTGGTGCGCTGAGAAAGTCAGCCTAGACTACTGAGGGGACATGTACGGATGTAGCCCATTGTAATCTGGCATACTGGGTGACTCTCCTCAGAGCCAGCATAACTTAGACCTTGGGGCCATTGTGCTTGGAATGTACTCCAAAAGTGTTCCTTTATTGCCCAGAGTAGGGAGTTCTGTAAAACCAGGGGCTCCCAGATCGGCAGAATGAGACTTAAGGCTTCTGTGCGGCCTTCGTGGGAGTGATTTTGGATCCCAGTCCTGGTGGGAGCTGGGAGTCTCAAGGCATCTCAGTGTCCAGCGGCAGTCAGCTCTAAATTCTCTGCCTCACTTCATTCCAACTTGTTGGCACTGACAGGCAAACTCTTAAGTGGCTCAAGTTTGTTTGTGTTTTGTTGTTTTATAAACCATTTGTAGCAGATTCACATGATGAGTTTTCGAGTGGCTGCTTCTGCACTCCTTACAAGGCACTGTCCTGCCTGCCAGGCTTTTCTGGCATCTTTCCAGGCTTCCCTGAGATGGCACACAGGGTCTTGTCCTGAGCGCAGTCCCTCTGTTTGGCAGAGAAGCCTCGTCTGCTCCCTGAACTGTAGATGGTTGCCTATGGTATCCGGGAGGTGGGCCTGGCTACCTCTCTCTTCTTTGCCCACTACTCTCATCCCACTTCTGTGTGGGCAACAACTTCAAGGGGACAGTGGATTTGTAGGGAGAAGGGATTTTTTTTTTTTGACCCTATCTAGACTGTCCTCCCTTTAGGATGGAGAGAAGCAAAGTGGCTAATTAGTAGCTAGAATTCAGTATGCTAGCCTCCTGATTAGAAATGTGAGTCTTGTTCTCTCTACAGTTTTTTCCTCTGCTAGACCCTCAGTGACGGATCATAGATGAGTCTCTCAGCTCCTCCAGAGAGGTAGAGGGGGTGTTGAAGGAGGGAGAAGGCTTTCTCAGAATCCCTTTAGGGAATCCCTTTAGGGAGGTGGCATTTGAGCTGAGTTTTGAAGCACAGGTAGAAATTGGCAGCGTCAGGGCAGGGAATTCCAGGTAGAGCGAGACACGTGAACAATGGCACAGAGACTGCTAAACACAGATGTTCCTTAACAGGAAACAGCAAGTGGGACAAGTTGCCTAGAACAAAGGGTTCCAAGTGGTGAGGGCTGGAAATGAAAGTATTAATAGTTCAAGTGATGAGGAGGGTCTTCAGTGCCGTGTTCAGGAATTGGATTTTATTATAGACAATGGGGAGCAATGGAATGTTCCTGCACAGGGAAGTGAAGTGAGCTGTCCTTTAAGGACTTGGGCTGCTGTGGCTAAGAGGAGGTGGAGAGGAGGAAGAGATCAGTTAGAAGCCTATTGCCAGGTCCACTGAGGGATAACATAGGTCTCAGGATAGTAGCAGAGTGAAGGGATAGGAGGGGATAGATGGGAGAGAAGTGGTCGGGGTTTATTCTGGACAGTCTCTGGACAGTACAGGGCAGGTACTGGTATGGAAAGGTGGGGAGGGGAGAAGCAGGAAGACTTGCCCATGGCCCTTTCTGTGGTGGGAAGGAGTCTGAGGCCCAAGGCTATGCCCCCGGTGATCCCTGGAGAGCTGTGTCCTGCTCCTTTTCAAGGCACAAAGCCTAATTTCTTTTTTTTTCTTTCTTCTTCTTCTTTTTTTTTTTTTGTTGTTTGTTCCTTTGTTTTTTTAAGAGACAGGGTTTGGTTAAATTGCTTAGGCTAGTCTTAAGCTCCTGGCTTCAAGGATCCTCTCAACTCCGCCTCCTGAGTGGCTGGGATTACAGGCTCCAGGCACTCTACCTAGGCACAAGGCCTCGTTTTTAATAGAGACCTGAGGCTGAGACTGCCACTGTCCTTAGTTATAGGTAATTTCCTAAGGATCCTGACTCCAGGAGACATGATCTAATTTGGCATGATCTAATCTGGTCACCATGTGACCAGAGCAAGATGGCCCCAGCTCATGATGTCCCACACCGTGGAGCAGCAATAATAAAGTCTAGTGGTGCATCTCAGCTGAGTGTAAGGCTTGATGAAAAATTAATCAGAAACGGGTGGTGCCTGTGGCTCAAGGAGTAGGGCGCCGGTCCCATATGCCAGAGGTGGCGGGTTCAAACCTAGCCTTGGCCAAAAACAAACAAACAAAAAAAAAACAATAAAAGCCTATTTATAAAAAAAAAAAAAAAGAAAAATTAATCAGAAACAAATGTGGTAGAATTTTCTTTTACATTTGGAAATAACATCTCAAAATTGGAGGTAAGTCCTTACTGCTTTGTGAAGTTAAGGGCAGTCATGAAGTGGTGGTAGTAGGCACTGGGTCCCCAGGGAGCCTCTGCCCACCATGTGCTATATGACATTGCATCCTCCTCTCCTTTTAGCATTCTTGGCTGTGAATGGAACCTTACAGAAAGTTCCTTTCAAAAAATAGCCGGGTGTTGTGGCGGGCGCCTGTGGTCCCAGCTGCTCAGGAGGCTGAGGCAGGAGAATTGCATAAGCCCAAGAGTTAGAGGTTGCTGTGAGCCGTGTGACGCCACGGCACTCTACTCGAGGGCGGTACAGTGAGACTCTGTCTCTACAAAAAAAAAAAAAAGAAAGTTCCTTTCAGCCTGGTTGTTGGCTTCCTGGGTAATCCTGGCAGAGTTCATTATGTCTGACTCTCACCATCTTCATTCTTTTTTTTTTTTCTTTCTTTTATTTTTGAGACAGAGTCTCCCCCTGTCACCCTAAGTGCTGTGATGTCATGATGTCATAGCTCACGGCAATCTCAAACTCTTGTGCTCAAGGAATCCTCAGCCTCCCAAGTAGCTGGGCGTCAGGCAATTTTTTTTTTTTAAGAGACGAGGTCTCACTCTTGCTCAGGCCAGTATCAAACTCCTGAGCTCAAGCAGTCCACCTGCCTTGGCCTCCCGGAGTGCAGCCCCAGAGTTTTGAGGTTGCTGTGAGCTATGATACCATGGTGACAAAGTGAGACTCTGTCTTTTTAAAAAAAAGAAAGAAAAAGAAAATTCTGAGGAAGGGCTCTGCTTGGACTAATACAAGTTTTGTGCCCAGACTTGCCGGGGTCACCACAGCCAGTGGATGGGGAGCTGTGAGTGGTTCAGCCTAGGTCGGGGGGCCGTTGCTCTGTGTCCAGGAGACAGGGTTCTCTGATATTCAGTCTCCACTGGAAGCTGTTGTTGGAGCGAGGTAGAAGTGTTTGCCCCAAAGAAGTATGTGTGTTCAGATAGTTGTTTTTTTTGTTTTTTGTTTTGGAGTCAAAGTCTGAAGCTGTCGCACTGGGTAGAGTGCTATGGTGTCACAGCTCACAGCAACCTCAAACTCTTGGGTTTAAGCAATTCTCTTGCCTCAGCCTCCCAAGTAGCTGGGACTACAGGTGCCCGCCACAACGCCTGGCTATTTTTGTTGTGGCAGTCGTCATTGTTGTTTTAGCTGGCCCAGGCCGGGTTTGAACCCTCTAGCCTTGGTGTATGTGGCCAGTGACCTACCCACTGAGCTAAGGGGCACCACCCAGATAGTTTTATTTATTTATTTTTTTTTTAGCAAAGTAAACAAGGAATGCCCCTTGTATTTGCCTGACATCTGTCTTTAAATTGTTAAACACATTCTAATCTAAGCTTTCCTTGATGGGCTATCTCAATCTCAGAATGACCAGTGAGTGCTCTGCTGACCTCTTTTCCAGACTTTTCTGGTGAATTATGCTGAGCCATGACTTTGGACGAGCCTAGGTCACCATAAATACAGTGACCTTACTAAATATTCTCCCCTACATACCATTTAAAACTGAACAGAAGACTGGCCTGTCTGCTTTTGCCAGTGTCTTTCTCCACACCCCCTCCTGCGGAGCAAAATTAGCCTTCAGCAAGTCAAAACAGGTTTTTTAGCTAATTTCTTTTGAATAGCATATGATTAAGTATACAAATTAGCCAGCATTGTTTTACTGCCTGTAGGTGGTTGATGGGCTTTGTGATAGATTTCCTATCTGCTCTTCTTCTGAGCTAATGCAGATGGTCTGGGGGAAATAAGCTGCTTTAAGGCAGGCTTCTTTTTTTTTTTTTTTTTTTTTTTTTTGTAGAGACAGAGTCTCACTGTACCACCCTCCGGTAGAGTGCCGTGGTGTCACGCGGCTCACAGCAACCTCTAACTCTTGGGCTTAAGCGATTCTCTTGCCTCAGCCTCCCAAGCAGCTGGGACTACAGGCGCCCACCACAACGCCCGGCAATTTTTTTGTTGCAGTTTGGCTGGGGCTGGGTTTGAACCCACCACCCTCAGCATACGGGGCCGGCGCCCTACTCACTGAGCCACAGGCACCGCCCAAGGCAGGCTTCTTTTAATGGAAAGGTTACTTTGTGATCTTTGGCAAGAGACTTCATCCTTGTGTTTCAGTTTCCAGAAATTATTATGGGGTCGTTAGAAATAAGAGATCAGGGAATCTAGGATCCATAGGCTGTCTGTTTGCCCCCACCCTAACATTATGTTCTGTCTTTTGTTACATCCTGTTTTAAAATTTTAGGTCATTATTTTGGAATGAGGTGTGCTGATGGAAACCAAATCTTAAACTCCCGCAACAATGTCTCATGTTCAATTGTCAGCGTAGAGATGTCTTTTGGGTCAGGGATGAACAGTGAATGGGTAGAGGGGTGCATGAGGGTAGAGAACCTAAAGCATTTCAAAACTAATGAAGCTTGGGAAGGAAGGGATAAAAAGAAACTTAAAGTGCAGTTGCTGGGCCCAGTTGTAAAAATCTTGAAAGTGGAGGGAGATAAAAATAGTTGCTTGTTAGGACCTGGCAGGCCTGCTCTGGCAGCTCACTGTTTGAGTCCATTTGTTAATCACAAAGAGGTGGGAAACAACCTCTCATTCCAGACTCCTCATTGGGGAGGATAATGAGCTGGAGCTAAGAAGCATCCTGCTCCCTGGCTTGTTAAACAGGGGCGGAGAATTCTCTTATAACTGGATTTCAAGGATTTCAGACCACCCTGAGTTAGATCCTGTTCCCAGAAATAAAACTCGTTGTTTCTGCAATGTGAGTGACTCCTTCCCCAGCCACAGTTTAATAATGGCTTTTCTGAAACTTTGGAGTACAACTCCTTATGGGTTGCTGTCTGGGCCCTGGTTATGACTGTGGAGACAACACTTCCTAGGAGATTGAGTTCTCACTCTAGTTCTCACCTTGAGCTCACTGTACAACCTGTACATTCTCTTTTTTTCCCATCAATATTGGGGGGGTATTTATAGGTACACTGTTACTATGAGAATTGAAGAAGATAATGGCCTAGCATAGCATGTGCTCCATAAATCAGAGCTGTCATGGATTCTTCTTAGGTCTCCCAGGCTCCCCCCACCCAGCCTTCACTTCAGTGCTCTTGGGCAAGGCAGTTTGGGTGGAAAAAAGAGGTTATAGGTAATGGCTAATTGAAGGGTTTGGGATTTCCTCTGAATTTTAAATATCTTTGCTGCCTAATTAGCTTCCTGAAGCCATGGATAGCAGGAGGTGGCTCTGTGGAGACTGTGATTTGACTTATCCGGGTCAGGTCCCTTTCTTTTCCTTTTCTTTATTTTTAGAGAAGGGTCATTAAGGCTCTGCCAAGCATTCTAGGGAGAGGTTGTTTGAAGCCGAAAGTCACCATTTAAAGATCTCATTTAATTCTTCTTCTTCTTTCTTCTTCTTCTTCTCCTCCTCCTCCTCCCCCCTCCTCCCTTCTTCTTCCTTCTTTCCTGCTTATTCACTTTTGGATTCAGACTTTGCCACAGTTGAGCCAAAGTCTGGCTTTCAGGTGTCACTCTGCTTGCTTCTCTGTGGGCCTGCCTTCCTTCCACCTCGTTTCTTCTGTGCCCAACCTCTGTGCCCCCTCGCCTCACCTCATATGGATCCTTTTAATATTAGCCTAAACAAACAAACAAAAAAGAAGGTATTGGGGGCATAGTGAGAACACACAGGAGGCTGATTTTCACCTTGGTTCATCTGCTTACGTGGCCTTGTTGGCTAGTCAGCCAGGCATCAGATGAGGGGATGCCAATCCCTTAGGCGGGAAGAATTTGAGTATGTGCCTTCACACATACTGACTAGGGCTTCATCTTTGCTCTTAACCATCAAGTGCATGTGATATGTTCCTGATACTTGGATTGTGTCTCCCTTGGTCTTGATAGTCTTGAGTACAGGGACTGTTTCCTTTTTAGTCGTAGCATAGCCTAGTGCAGGCACTCTGTAAGTATAGAATACAGAAAGGACCCCCTGAATTATTTTATCCAAACATCTTGTTTTAGCAGGGTAAACATAGTAGTTAAACTGCAGGATGTGTGCTCTTGAGGGAAAAATCGAGGCTTTGAGTAGTGGTTATTTATGGGACAGAAAATATCAGAGAAGAAAATGCTTTCTTCTGGCCAGGTGCAATGACTCACGCCTGTAATCTTAGCACTCTGGGAGGCCAAGGCAGATGGATTGCCTGAGCTCATAAGTTCGAGACCAGCTGGAGCAAGAGCAAGACCTTGTCTCTACTAAAAATAGAAAAACTGAGGCAAGAGGATGGCTTGAGCCCAAGAGTTTGAGGTTGCTGTGAGCTATGATGCCACAGCACTCTGCCCAGGGCGACAGCTTGAGATGCTGTCTCAAAAAAAGAAAAAAAGAAAATACTTTCTTCTAGTTAGTTTTTCACAAAACCTACTTGTTCATTTTTGAGGAAAGAGGGGTTGCTCATACTTATTGTTACAGGAGTGGTGCGGGATTGGAGTATAAAGTCTTAGCATCCTGCAGGGATGCTAGGGAAGCTTTGTTGGCCTCGGTGGGTAGTTGGTGGTTCCTCCAGATGGCAGCAGCCTGGCCCATCAGCTGCTGGGGCTCTTCTCAGCATCACCGTGTTGATACTGAAGGATCAGAAAGAGAACTCAGGCCCTGGAGGCGGGGTCAGGAAGTAGAGAGACTCCATCTGTGTTTGAACATTTGAGGGCTGTCGTAGGAGAATGTAGGAAGAAGCCCAGGACTCCAGGAGTGAGGCATTATCCTCAGTTGGGAAGGGGACTCAGAGGAACTGGGGACCTAGAAGTAGAGGTGAGAGGGTGGGTGGAAAGGAGGACATTTTCGTTGCACAGACCAGCACAAGAGAAGGCAAGACACAGGGACAGTTAGAGAAGCAGGCCAGCCTGACCCAGGAGGAGGTGACGACATGGAGATTTTTGCTTGGGGGTTGGGGAGGTGATGTTAGAGAGGTGAGGAAGAAACAGTGGAGGGCTTGGAAAGCCAGGCAGAGGGACTTGGGACTGCTCTAAGGCACATAGGAGCCATAGCAGACTATGTGTAGAGGCTGTCTGGCTGGAGGAGTGGTGGTTTCTGTGCAGACAGGGTAGAGAGGGAAGATCCCTGGGGACAGGACAGCGTGGGGAGGGGCTGGCTATTGTGAGAAAAGCAAGGGTGGGGTGCCAATTGTGATGGAGAAATGAACTCTCTCTGGCCTCATCTGATACCATATGCCCCTTTTCTGTCTCCAGAGAAGAGCTGGGCTTGGCTGGGACTTTGATGGCTAAGGGTGGTGGGGGGAAATGGGGAGCATATCCCTGCTTGTAGCTCCAGAAACATGCTGTGGAGTTTATAGATTTAGGTCTCCAAATGGCTTCTCCTTATGAGGCCGTCTGGGTCACCAGGAGAGGCTGTGAATTCTGCTTCTGGCTCCTAGGACTGACACAGTCCTAGTAGTGAAAAGCCCCTCAGGGTTTCCCCTCTCTTCCTCTCCAACCTCTTTCATCTCTGCAGCCTTACCAGGCAGTGTTGTTCCCTGGGGTGGGTGGGGAAAGCTGGAGCTGTCAGCCAGGGATGGAGGAAAGCAATGTTACATAAGTTTGAAAAAAGGAGGCTTACTTGCCATGTGAATAGAATCCGGATACAGGGACAGCTAGAGGCAGTGCAGCCGGGCCTTAGCAGCAGCTGCAGCATGGAGGGAAGTGTCTGAGCCAGCAGAGGAAGGAGCCCCTGGCTGGGCTGAGGTGGCTCTCCTCTGCCGGGTGGCGGGGGTGGGGTGGGGGTGTGTCTGGATCTATGAATTGCTCATCTTGGAAGGCAACCTACGAAATGATCTCTCTTCATATTCCTGTAACATGGTGTGCTGTTTAGATGCCACTCCTCTTCACATTGATCCTGGGCTATATCTTGTGATGGGCAAACCATGGCCCAGAGAAGGGATGTGATGACTTGCTCAAGGCTGTGTGCAGAGCAGGTGGAAGGGCCAGGATTTGAACACAGGTCCCCTGTCTCATTCGCCAGTGCTGCTCTTTTGCTCTAAAGCAGCAGTTCTCAACCTTCCTAATGCCCCAGTGTATTTTCATTGTTAAAAAGGGGTTGTGACCTACAGGTTGAGAAGTACTGCTCTAAAACAAAGCCTGGTCATAAAGCCTAAACAGGCCACGGGGAGCATTTGGGCTACGGTCCAGCACAGGACAGGGGCACTGGGCGGCTGTGTGGAAAAGGGCATGTTAGAGCGCCTCTGTGTGCTGCCCCGCCAGGCCCAGCAGGCGCCATCTCACGCTGGCCCTTTCCAGGCTCATCCTTTTCTCGGCGTCATTTTCCACATCCTGAGCACCTGACCTCTAGGGGCCAGGCGTTTGTCCTCTGAGGGGCTGTAGGCATGGTGACAAGTACCTGCTGGACTCACACAGAAAGTGTTTGTCAGGCATGTCCCAACACTAGGCATGGGGAAAGAACAAAGTCAGCTCCTCACTTCCTGAATTTAGAACCTCCGCATTGCTCTCCAGGAGGCCACCTGGCTCCCTCTCCTTGTCCAGCTCAGTGCTCAGCACCTTCCTCACAGGCCGCCCCTCACCACCCTGTCACAGCAGCATCCCCATGCTCTCTGTGCTGTGCCCTCACATGGTTTTGTATTGTGATTTTCTAGCTGCCACTCAACACCATCTGGCATTACCATGTGTTCAGCAGTTTATCATCTGTCTACTCACTCTGGCATTTTAGCTTCAGGATAATGGGGACTGCTTTGTTGACTGGTGTCCGTCTGGTGGCCACACAGTGCCCAGTGTAGTAGGTGCTCAGTGAACAGTAGTTGATGAGACTGTTGGGAAGAGCATGGCAGCAGGGAAGGAGGGCAGCTCTAGGTGTCCCGGGGCCTGTGTTCTGCTCTGCTTTGGCTCATGATCTTGAACAAGTTATAGGACTCCTTGGGCCTCAGACTTTTCATCTCCATCCTGAAGGATTGAGGTCAGATGCCTTGCAAGGCTACTTCTGGCACCTTTGTTCTGAAAGTCTTTATGTAAGAGATGGGGGTTGCAGAGGGGTTTGGGAAGGTTTGTATCCCATGCTCCTTACTGAAGAGCCGCTTGGGGGTGTGTGTGTGTGTGTGTGTGGGTGGGTGATGTGATGAGGGCCGGGTCTCTTAGACCATAGCAGTGGCTCTGTGTGTGTACCAGCGAACATGCATGTGTACGTGGTGAGTTCAGTGCTATTGATTCATGCAACAGGACTTTTGGAGTACCTGCTATGCCAGGTATTGTTCTTGCTCAGGGCTTGGAGTGGTGAGGCACACAGCCAAAGCCCCTGCTCCTAGAGCTGATGGTGAGTCAGAGGCTGTTGCTGCTAGAACTGATGAGGGGCCAGATGGAGGTGGGGTAGGGGAGGGGCTTACTGGGATATGAGGAAGTAATTTTATTTTTTATTTTTTACTTTACCCTCAAAAATAACCTTAGAAGACCTCTTAGAATCTGTTTAGGGATAAATAGGTAGGTGTGGTACTCAGGAGGCTCAGGCAAGAGTATCACTTGAACCTAGGAGTTCTAGAACAGCCTGGGTAACATATGGAGATACTATCTCTTAAAACAAAAATGAATGGCAAGAGGATTGCTTGAGCCCAGGAGTTTGAAGTTGTTGTGAACTATGATGCCACAGCACTTTAGTGAGGGTGATAGAATGAGACACCAAGGCTGGCAGCTTTGAACCCAGCCCAGGCCAGCTAAACAACAATGACAACTGCAACAACAACAAAAAATAGCTGGGCGTTGTGGTGGGCACCTGTAGTCCCAGTTACTTGGGAGGCTGAGGCAAGAGAATTGCTTAAGCCCAAGAGTTTGAGGTTGCTGTAAGCTGTGACATTATGGCACTCTACCAAGAGTGACAAAGTGAGACTGTCTCAAAAAATAAAAAAGAACGAATGAATGCATTTGCATGTATATGAAAGAATTGGAGAAAAATGAGCTGTTTTTTCATTTGACTCTGGTAGGTTAAAATTATGATTGGCTTGCTTTTTTCTCTGATTGTTTAGATATGCTATATGGTGTCTATATTATAGTTATTAAAGGTTCCCTGTCACGGCTTAGGATTTTGCCACTGGATGTCTCCAACCCTCAAAGTGAGTCTCTCACTGTTTATTGCTCTCTGGCCACAAAACCCTAACCCAGGGACCTCCTCCAATCCCATCCTCAGTTTCCCCACCTGTAAATGAGGGTAATTGGCCCTGGCTTGTGTACTTTATGAAGCAGTGTATGAATCAGAGGAGATGGTGAAAGAAAAACCATTTGGAAGTTTACATCTCTCTGCAAAGGAAAGACCACGTACTAGTGTTGTTGACAGCAGACCAGGTGGAGTGGTAATATGAGTGCAGGGAAGGGGGATGACTCTGAGGAGCAGCTGTCAGGCTGCCTGAAGACCCATGGTAGCAAGGGGCTCCCCTTGATTACTAGGTAGATATTGCTGTTTGGTTGTTAGGTGAGTGACTTCAGTAGGAGAGAATCACACGCTGGCTCCTACCCTGGCTACACATATTCATCAAACCACATGCTCAGCGCTTGCTACATAGGTCACAAGTAGGAATTCCTGCCCTTGTCCCACCCCCTTTTAGCCTTTGATTGATAGCCTCAGCAAGCAAATAGGTTTTATTATTTGGGGGTTTTTGGTATCTTTTGGGATCCAGTCATAAATATTGTGTGTTACCAGTAGGGTTGGTTGAAGAAATAGACCTTGAAATCTTGACTATTCTTAATAACTCTTTCCCCTGGGTCACCTGGCCAAGTCTCAAAGGGTGGAAATCTACTTGCTTTCTGTCCTTCAGCAGCTGGTTGTTTCATTTCCTGGCAACACTTTCTTAAACCCTGAATTGAGGGGCCTTGGTGTCCAGTGCTTTTAGGCCAAGGGCTGCCTCTGATAGGGGTGGGCCTGGGCTGTCCATCTGGAGTGCTGACCCTTTCCCTCCTCAGGCTACCACTGCCAATTCTCTACTTTTCTATTTTCTTTTGCCTGCAGATGTCAAGCCCTCCAACATCCTAGTCAACTCCCGTGGGGAGATCAAGCTCTGTGACTTTGGGGTCAGTGGGCAGCTCATCGACTCCATGGCCAACTCCTTCGTGGGCACAAGGTCTTACATGTCGGTAAGAATAGCAGGTTCTGTCTCTTACCTTCTCTTCTGGTAAGGGATAGGAGCCCCTGGGTGTCTTCCCTCTGGAGCCAGAGTCTTGTGCTGGGTGATGGGTGAGGCTGAGAAACGAGGACAGGATGAGGCACAGCAGTCCTGAGGAGGCGGAAGTGGTGGGGGGAATCTGGGCCTTTTGTAGAGATTGCAGATCTCAGCTCCAGAGGAGCCTTTCATTCTGAAGAGATTGTGAGCCCCAGCTACCCTCTGGGAATCTTTGTCAGATTGTCTTCAGAACCTTAGGCCACACATGCTCAGACATGACCCACCCCAGCTTCTCCCACCACCTTTCTCCCTTTCCATCAGCAATAAACATCTTCACTTCTCCTGCTCTCCCAAGACAGGGGCCTGAGCATTGACTTGAGCCTTTTTCTGGCTCCCCATCCTTTTAGCATCTGTTAAAATCCAGCTCCAAGAGTCTTCTCAGATTTTTCTAGCCTCTTTTCTCCCGTCTCACTGCGTCTCCCAGATACTACCCTTGCTTCCACGGCAGCTTACCCAGTCCCCCGGCTGGAGTCTCTGTTGTGCTTCAGCCAAGATCCTGTCCTGGGGGTCTTCCCTCTTGCTCCCAACTCCGCTGGCACTCACTGCTACTAGAGTGCTATGTGTGCCTGTCCCCAGTCCCTGGCAGCATCAGTGTGTTCTCCTCCCTCCTCCATATAACAGGCTCCTTGGGAGCAGGAACTAGGCTGTCCGAGTCTCTCTTGTCCCTAGGGTCTGGCATGGGGCCTAGCCTGTGGTAGGTGTTTAGGGAATGCTTGGCAAGTGGGTGAATGTGTGGTCGACTGAATGGGTGGGTACATGGATAGCATGTTCCTGAGAACAGTTCAGAAAGGTGGAAATGAGTCCAGGTGAGTGCTGAAGTGGGGTAGAGCAGAGAGCATTTGAGTAAGTGGGTGGTCTTTACTCAGGTGGTGGTAAGGCAGGCCCGGATGGTGTGGGGCCAGGGGCAGAGGCTCAGGGGATCTTAACACACATATGGAGTGTTTTATGTATTGTTGATAAAACCATTTTCACATCCTTGAAAGATCTCATTTGATTAATGCAGTTGTCCTGTGAAATAAAGATTCTTGCTTCCACTTTAGAGTTGAGGAAATTTAAATTCAGGGAGGGGAAGTGACCTGCCTGCTTCGTCTTGCTGAGTCAAGGTTGAAAGCCAGCGCCTCCTTGCCAGCCATATGCGCTTTGCACCACTCGTCCTCACTTATCTCTTAGCAAAGATTTGGCAGCTGTTCCCAGGTCCCTGTGTGAAAGTTTATGTCCACATCATTGTTTCTTCATTCTGGCTCTGACCCCTACTGTGACTCCAGCCACTGTTGGCACCACTCACCTGGCATTGACTCCTATCCCGCCCCCTGGTGACCCATGGTGGAACGCTATTTTACTCTTCTTTCCCTCGCTGCTGTTTCCCTAAATGTCTAATAACTGAACAGTTGGTGCCCTGGGCAACTTGACTGCTGACTCTCAAGTTCAAAATCAATTAACATTTGACAGTCTCCCAGGTGACTTGGGAGACTGAGGCAAGAGAATCGCTTAAGCCCAAGAGTTTGAGGTTGCTGTGAGCTGTCAGGCCACGGCACTCTACCAAGGGTAACATAGTGAGACTGTTTAAAAAAAAAAAAAATTAATTAACAGGGACTTCCCCCCCACCCCCAAATCTGGGACTTTGAGTTTTTGTGGTTATATGGTGAGTTCCAAAATGGTGTGGAATAGTGAAAAATCCTATAGGAGAAGTTGATTTAATGTGTAAATAAATATACTATGGTTGGAATAAAGATTTTTTTGCAGGGTTCTTGAAATATGTATGCTGCTCAAATAATGCTTGGTAAAAATAATGCTTTGGTATAGCACTATATACTTACTTCTCTTTGACTCCTCCCGTCAACATCAACTCACATTGGTATAGCATTTTGCAACATCTAATGTACATTTTTCATTCGATCTGACCTTTTCAGGAACCATAGTTAATAGAGTGGGTATTTTGTTATGTTGTTCTTAGTGTTTCTACCATTGCCAGCCCCATTCATAGATGAGGGGGCTGAGACTCAGGATCTCTCGTAGCTTAGAGATCTCAGAGTTGGGACTTCTACCCCAGGTCTCCTGGCCCTCTTTGTACTCACTGCACCACCTCATTGGTGACCCATATTTCCCAAGCTTCTTGTTTCAGACTCAGGTGGCAAGGCGAACCTCTCATGCTAGGCTTTTCACTGGCTGCCCTGCATGTGCAAGGCAGTGGCCAGGTTGGGCAAAGCTGGAACCATGGGCTGAAGTGGCAGCCTGGACCTACCTCATTAGCTGTCTTTTCAGGGCGGGTGATAGGGGTGATGGAACAGTGAGGAGGGGTCAGAGCAGTGGGAGCTAATGAGGATTTGGTAAACCCAGTTTATAGGGACAGTTGGGAGGCCAAATCTAAGAAGTTAGTGGAGCTCTTGAAACAGGGTATGAGCTATCGAGAAGGGACAGAAGACGAATGCATTAGCAGACCCAGAGGTCCTGGTTAGCTCAAGTGGTTATAACTGTGTCTCTGTTTCTCCTGCAGCCAGAAAGACTCCAGGGGACTCATTACTCTGTGCAATCGGACATCTGGAGCATGGGGCTCTCTCTGGTGGAGATGGCAGTTGGGAGGTATCCCATCCCTCCTCCAGATGCCAAGGAGCTGGAGCTGATGTTTGGGTGTCAAGTGGAAGGAGATGCGGCTGAGACCCCACCCAGGCCAAGAACCCCTGGGAGACCCCTCAGCTGTGAGTGGCTTGGTGTGTCCCCAGCTTGGACTGTGGGGGTGTCTTACTGTCAGGGGTTTTCTAGAGGGCTGATTCCCTTTTCCAGGATGCCAGGCTGGGGTTGGATGGGGTGGGGGAGAAGAGGCAGAGGTCTCCAGATGGATATAGGAAGTTATTGTTACTACCAGCAACACCCTGCCATTTGTTAAGAGTACCTACTTTGCTCCAGGTACCGCATTTAGCACTTTATATACATTATCTAATTTGTTTTTTAGTCATGACATTTTTTATTAGATTTATTTATTTATTTAGACAGAGTCTCACTATGTTGCCCTTGGTAGAGTGGTGTGGCGTCTTAGTCCACAGCAACCTCAACTCTTGAGCTTAAGCCATTCTCTTGCCGCAGCCTCACAAGTAGCTGGGATTACAGGCGCCTGCTGCAATGCCCAGCTATTTTTTTGTTGCAGTTGTCTTTGGTTAGCTGGCCCGGGCTGGGTTCAAACCGGCCAGCCTGGGTGTATGTGGCCGGCGCCCTACCCACTGAGCTGTGGGTGCTGCCCAGATTTTTTTTATTGAGGTAAACTTCACATAACAAATTTCATTTTAAAGTATATATCCCCTAAAGAAACCCCATTCTTACCTCCCAACTTCCTCCAACCCCATCCCCAACAGCCACTAATCTACTTTCTGTCTCCATGGATTTGCCTAACATTATCTAATTCTAATAGCATTCCTTTTGTGAACACTATTATCATTTCCAATTTAGAGATGAGGAAACAGGGGCAGAGCACTTAATCTGTGAAGGCCATGTATACTTTGTAAGTGGCCAAGTCTGACTCCAAAGATGGTATATGCTGTACAGTACTCAGTGAATATTCTGAGGCAGCTTCCATTTTTCTATGTAGTTTCTGCCTGGAAGCGCCTGTCTGGTTAGGGGGATCTGGTCTTTATCCCCTTGATGTCCACATGGACAAGGGTGCTGATGAGGGAAAAGCAGTGAGACCAGGGTCAGATGAGGATGATGTCAGCTCACGCAGGGGCTGGTGGCTGTGGCCCCAGAGGCTGGCCCGTGACTCTGGGACAGGAAAGAAGGAAACTCAAGTTCGGAGAGAATGAAAACTAAAAGTTATCTCATTTGTTTCTCTCTTAATATAAGAAAGGGGGGAAGAACAGACATAATTATTATCTGTCTCTGCCTTACAAAACTCAAAACCTTGGGCTCGGTGGTCAGTTGATTTGGCCAACGTCAGAAACCTAGAGTGTGGCAGAGTCTAGGCTCTCCCTGGCTAGCTAACTCTGTGGCCTTTGCTGATCCCTTCTGTGTTCAACCTTTACCTGTGACAACTCTGTTTTTCTTCTGTGACCATGTCCAACCTCTTGCCTCTTATTGGCACGTAATCTGTTTCTGAGAAGTGTTTTCTTTTTATAAAATTTGTAGCATATGGAATGGATAGCCGACCTCCCATGGCAATTTTTGAGTTGTTGGATTACATAGTCAATGAGGTAAGTACTGCCCAATTTCCTTGACCTTGGAATTTATTTGTTCTTTTGAGGAAATGCCCATGGTGGGGTTGAATGGGAACCTGTGAGTTCCTGTGTTATGGACTCCAGCATTCTCATGTTCTGGTGTTTGCATCATGCTTTTGGAATTGAGTGACTGGTGTAGAAAGTGCAGAGTCCCTTCCCCAGAGGACATCTTTAGGCAGCTTAGAGTCACTCCTTCTCTCCAAGATCCAGGAGCCCTCAGCTTGCCCATTTACATTCTTGTGCCTTTATCCACCAAACTTTCTTTTGCACTTATAGTGTGCTAAGTAAGCACTGTGGGGTGGGGGTAGGAATGGGGCAAAGACCCAATAATGGAAAACAAAAGTCCCTACCTAGTCTCAAAGACTGTTAATTGTGTTGGGGAGGCAAGGCAGATGCATATGTAATTGCAGTATAGGGTTTTTACTTGTAAGTGCCATTAAAAAGCTATGAACATTAAAAAATAGTTAAGAAATTAGATATGGAACATATTCACTATAAATTGTTTGAAAACAAATTATAAAATAGTATGTATACTGTGGTCATTTTGTGTGTGTTTTGAGACAGTCTCATGCTTTTGCCCTGGGTAGAGTGCCATGGTGTCATAGCTCATAGCAACCTCAAACTCTTGGGCTCAAGTGATTCTCTGACCTTGGCCTCCCAGAGTGCTAGGATTACAGGCATGGGCCACTTATTCTTTTTAAAAAATCTATGCATATATGTGCATATAAAGTCTGGAAAGTAATAAAATGATAGTGGTTATTCCTGAGTTATGAAATTATAGGTGATTAAAATTTTTCTTTCTGCTTGTTTGTTGACTTTCATGTGTATAACACATTATTTGTGAAATACAAATATCAGTATAGTTAAGTGAAAAAAGGAATAGGGAAGGAAGAGACTGACAATCATGACAATCATTCATTAAATTTGGGTTTGGGGAGTGGGAAGCTGCGAACAAGTACCAAGTTGCTTAGAGGGTGGGGCAGGGCTGGAGGTCAGGACAGGGTTTTAGAAGATGACCGGACCAGTACTCCTGACCATAGGAGCAGCCTTAGCATTTGAAGAGAAGGGACAAGTTCTGGTGTATTTGGGAGGTCCCCAGTTGGCTGAGGTTTAAGATAAAGGGTATTGGCTCATTCCTTTCTTCCTTAAGACATCAGTGGAGTAACTTCTCGTATGTTACTATTCTCTACGACTAGATCCCAAAAGGCTCAAAAAGATCCCCTTGCCCATTACAAACTCAACGGGGAAGATCCTGTTTCACCCCTTAACAAATCACTGTCTTTGGTCCACAGTCTACTGGGGAATTTACCTTTCTTTACTGACTGTATAGCTTTATACAAAGCACCACAGAATGTAGAAAAGCAGTTAAGGATCTGATCCTTGCTGCTTTAAGGAAGGCAGAGCATGTTGTATTTGCAGAAGTCGGGAAAAAGCCATCCATCATCTACTGGGAACTATGGTCATGGTTCTGGGTAGGAGTCATATTAAGGGAAGGGATGTCTGGGGTTAAATATGCAGCTGCAAGTCTCCTCGTGTACACAGCTTTCTTCCAAATTGTCATAATCATTTTCCTACTCAGTTCTCTCAAGCAATGCTGAGGTGAGCCAAATTGATTTTGTTACCCTCTTCATACAGGTGAGGAAATTGAGGCTCCAAATGAAATGTAGGCCCTGGTCCTTCACACCTCTCACCCCCCATGTCTGGCTCTCTCCTGCTCAGGAGGGATGGATTACTGCCTGTGGAGGCCAAGCTGCTGGCCTCCTCTATCTCCTGAACCTTCCCTTCATCCCCCCAGCAGCAAGGACAGTCTATAGGTTAGGGCTCACTCTGGCCCCTAGGAGCAGTTCCTAGGAGCTCGGATCTAGTGTTTGACCTCAGATTAGGCTGACATGGCCTTCAGGGAAGAAGTCCAGGCTGGGCTTTTTGGTAGGTGATATCAGTGTTGAATCGCCTGTTGATATTGGGCTTTGTATCAGAGCAGTGGCATCTTGGACACTGTGTCTGGAGGTCAGTTTCTACATATAGCTCTCAGTACAGGTTACATAAGCAACCTCACAGAGTGTGTGAAGTACCATGAGCCTAGTGCTCCAAGGCCTTGGTGCTGCATGATTCTCCTGGGAGAGAGAGCTATTGCCAGTGTTCTGATGCCTGAAAACAGACTTATTCCTAGAGTTATACAGGTTAACATTTTTCTAAACCAAGCCCTCCTCTGCCAGCCAATGTTTTATTTACCTTTTTATGCCTTTCCAGGGCTCAGAATATATATATATATTTTTTCTAGCTTCAGCAGGTGCTGGGAGGCTTAGGTTGTGCCTGGTGGTTTGCAGTCCCCCTAGCTGCTGCTCCATGTATTGCTGGTTACATTTCCATGCCTCACTCCCAGGCATTGTAGAGAATCAGAACTCGAGAAAGGGTCTCAGAGATCACTGGGCCCAACTTCTTCATTTCATAGAAGAGTGCATAGGGCTCAAAGAGGAGCAGAGACAAGAAGGGTAGAACTCTACACTTGACTTGGTCCCAACTCTGTGCTATGTGAGACCAATACAGTGAGCCAGTAGGCAGCTGTTGGCCTCCACCACTGCCTTTCTGTGATTGGATAGGGTAGCACTGTCCAGCGGTACAGGGTGGGATCGGGATAGGAGGTGGAGTGCAGAACTAGGCACTTCTAATGTCTTGACTTATGTTTGCAGCCTCCTCCAAAACTGCCCAGTGGAGTATTCAGTCTGGAATTTCAAGATTTTGTGAATAAATGGTAAGTCTTTGTCAGGTTCCCCACCCCATCTCTGGAAGTACCAGCTTTGCCTATTCTGGGCACAGCTTTCCCCTTCTATAAGCTCTTCTTGCAGAGTGCCACGATGTAGGTGTCTAATTATATTAGTGGATAAAACAACTGCTACTTTCAGCATGTGCTCTGTAAGAACTGGTGTATTGCTTTTTGATCTTAGTTTAATTCAGGGCGGCGCTTGTGGCTCAGTGAGTAGGGCACAGGTCCCATATGCTGGAGGTGGCAGGTTCAAACCCAGCCCCGGCCAAAAACCACAAAAAAAAAAAAAAAAAAGAAATGTATTACCTTACGGTGGGCATTAACATCATGCTCAGAACAGAAAGATGAGCCACCTTTTCTCAGAGCCGATAGTATTTAGGGAGGACAGACATGTAAACAGAAGTAATTTGAGTTAGAACTGGTGCTAGGCAATAACTCTCACATTATGTTTCTTCCTTGAAGCTTAATAAAAAACCCAGCAGAGAGAGCAGATTTGAAGCAACTCATGGTAAGTACATTTATTCCAGATTCTTACAGTGCCTTACTAATTTGTTCTCCTGTCAGCCATTTGTCCACTACTTCCTAAGCCCATTCCCTATCCTACCCACTGTGGTCCAGCTGAGCCTGGGGCTACACAATACCACATGTTAGATTCCTCTATCCTCCCATTAGTTTAAAGGGAAAGCTGGGATGACCCTGCAACCTGAGTGTGTATACTTGGGAGGAAGAGTCTGAGGGAGTCAAAGGAAAGAAACGGCCAGGCTACAAGGGTAGGGGCCTTTTACTTAACATGGACTGACTCACCTCACTCAGCACCCTCCTAAGTCACTCTCTGCCTGCTGCCTCTAGTTGGGTGGTGGGAGGAGGGGGAAAGTTACTGTAAGTATCTGGATTTATGTGCCCTAGCCTGTACAGTATAACATGCACTTAAGTTCACTGTTTGCTTTGTCCCTCCTGACAAGCCTATGAGGCACTGAAGACAGGGTTTCTGTCCCCATTACCCCATTTGATAAATACTGTAAGAGCAGGTTCAGAAAACCGAGTTATTTACTCAAGCCCTTAAGCTGGTGCAGCTGGTACAGCAGGTCTTTGGTTTGTAGCTGTTGCTGCTTTTCTGGCCCCACTGATGCTCAAGGGCAGCACAAACTCTTGATCCAAGGCTCTTGTATTTTCCTTCTTGCTGGATTTTTAACACCACTTCCTCTCCCTGTTTCCTTGCATGCAGGTTCATGCTTTTATCAAGAGATCTGACGCTGAGGAAGTAGATTTTGCAGGTTGGCTCTGTTCCACCATCGGCCTTAACCAGCCCAGCACACCAACCCATGCAGCAGGTGTCTAAGCGATTGGGAAGCAGCAAAGAGGGAGTCCCCTGCCCAATGGTGTGCCACGTGCTTTTAGGCCTCCTTCCCATGCCTGTCTCTGTTAAGACGTGCATTTCACCTATGACAAAGGATGAAAACACAGCATGTGCCAAAATTCAACTTGTGTCATTTTTAATATTACTCTTTATTCTTATTACTATTGTTATCCCCCTAAGTGGATTGGCTTTGTGCTTGGGGCTATTTTTGTGTTTAATGATGATCAAAACATGTGCCAGGCTGAATTAGTGAAATTTTGGTGACTGTGGGTAGTCATTCTTACAATTGCACTGCTGTTCTCATTCTGTGACTGGCTGGCCACCTGTATTTTTGGGATTCTTGGACACTTGGTGGCACTTCACTCTTGCCAGGCGTACTTTCTCTCTGTGTGAGTAGGAGGGAGCCTTGTGAGGTCCTTCACAGGCAGTGCATGTGAAGCATGCTTTGCTGCTATGAAAATGAGCATCAGAAAGTGTACATCATGTTATTTTATTATTATTTTTGCTTTTGATATAGAATTCAGCAGTTTCCATCAAAATCTAACCAGAGCCCTTCACTGCCATGATAGCTGGGGCTTTACCAGTCTGTCTACTGTGATGATTTGTAGACGTCTGGTTATATTTCTATATTTATTTTTAAATACGCTTCGTGGGATATTAGTGGTATATGTCTCTTTAAGTTTTGGTTAGTGTTTCTAAATTGGTGGAGTTGTTTTGAATGTCACCAATCAATCAAGGCATTAAAATGTGTCAGATTTATCTTTACCCATATCCAAACACCAATGCTATTGTAAACGTGTATAGTGCCTAAATTGTATGAAAATCCTTTTAATGATTTTAATCCAGATGTTTAACAAATCTAACCTCTTATTCTAATAAATATATTATGAAGTTAAAAAATGATGAAAGGTCTTTCTACTTTTGCAGTAGGCTTTTTGAAAGCAAGAAAGCAAATTATTTGGCCAAACATCATCAGAGGAGGAAAAGTAAAGATAGGCAGGAGGCTGGTGCTTTGGACTAATGGGGCTTCCTATAATTCCAATTTTTGGACTTGTTCCAACTCTTTTCACCCAATACCTTTATCTGTGACTGTTCCAACCACCTTCCTGTGGACTTGAGAACAGATCCTGTCTATTTCTTCCTTCTCTTTATACAAGGGAAAAGCAGCAGATGGAAGTTGGAAGCCAATCAGAAAAATCACAGACTGTTTCTCATTTTCTACAACACGGTTGAACTGGGGGCTTGCCTGCATTTCCAGGCTACCATGTTCATCAGAGGGCCTTGCTGGTGGGGAAACCTCTGCCTGAGACGAGACAGTCTCCTCTGCTACACTGAGCAGCAGTTTCTCTTCTTTCTCTACTTACACTTAACCACACCTTTCTGGTTGGCTTTGCTATGCTTCTGAGGTGGCAGTGAAAACAAAGCCATGTCCCCAGTGGTGTCCTTCTTTGAAAATTAACTCTTGGAACTTTAGAGGTTAGGTTGTGAGGTTACCTGGTCTCCCTTTACTTTCTTCTTTGAAAAGGTAGGTTATAGAAAACCAATGCCAATGGGCGGCGCCTGTGGCTCAAAGGAGTAGGGCACTAGCCCCATATGCTGGAGGTGGCGGGTTCAAGCCCAGCCCTGGCCAAAAACTGCAAAAAAAAAGTAAAGAAAACCAATGCCAATGAATGTATTTAAAAATAAAAGGCCTATTTAATTTTTAGATTAAAAACATCTTGGGTGTAATAATGTCCTCAGTAAGTAGTTCCATTCTACAACTATCAGAGCTTGGGATATAACCAGGATTCAGATTTATAAGTGTATGTGCTGCTGCCTAAACTAATTAATGGGGTTTTTTTTTTGAGACACAGTTTTACTTTGTCACCCTCGGTAGAGTGCCATGGCATCACAGCTCATAGCAGCCTCAAACTCTTGGGCTTAAGTGATTCTCTTGCCTCAGCCTCCCAAGTAGCTGGGACTACAGGCGCCCAACACAACACCCAGCTGTTTTTTGTTGTTGCAGTTGTCGTTGTTGTTTAGCTGGCCCAGGCTGGGTTTGAAACCCCAGCCTTGGTGCATGTGGCTGATGCAGTAACCACAGTGCTGTGGGCGCTGAGCCTAGCTAATGGTTTTTTCTCTTGCAGTGAGGCCAACAACTGTTCTAAAGTCAACAGGTGACCTTGTTATGTTTCCAACATTCAAGCTGAGTTTTAAAACTCATATTCTATGTCTGTTACTAAAAGACAGGATGCCACCATTACTGAGAATGTCTCCCTAAAATAAGCAAGCTGTATACTAGAAAAAGTAATATAGTATGACCAGATCTCTAAAACCTAGATCTCAACACTTGGTATTTTTTGGAGGGGTGTTTTAAATTCTCTCTTCATATTCAAAGGTACTACATTTTTAGAGTCAAAGGACTTTTTCCAGTTATTTTTTTATGAAGAATAGTCTTGTTTTCAGGAAAGATATCCCCTGTATCAGTCTTCCAGTGTTTTAGCTCCTCATACCAAATCCCTTCCTCAAACTTCTCTTACACCAATAATAGCTGGATTTTTAAATACCTCATTAGCACCTTATAACCTGTGAAACTGCTAGCACAGATATGAATAGCCTCATTTTACAGATGGGAAAGAGAACTGCAGAGTGGAGAGGGCAAGCAATTAGTTACTGAGCTAGAATTCATACCCAGCTTTTCCAGCTCTTAAAACTCATGCTTACATTTTAAATTAGAACCCCCAAATGTAAAAAACTCCTTGATGCTTTTTGTTCCAAAACTGTCTTCACATTTTGTGTTCTAAAGATCACACTCATTTAAACTTCTAGCTATTTCCTATAAGAGTAGCTCAAAAAACCTTTAATAAAAGTTTTAATTGATTAACAAAAAAATGTATCTGCTTTCTTCTGGAACAGTTCTATAAATTGTTTGGAGAGGCTTTTTTGCGTTTTATTTGGCTTTTCTACTGTATATTCACTGGAAAAAGAGCAGTACATAGAAATGACTGTCATTTTCAAACCAAGACCCAAGCATGGCACATTTCCTGAGGGCCAGAAATGGGTTTTAAACCATGCTACTGTATTAATCTGCCTCATAAGAGGAACTGGTTCTTTTCTCCCTTGGTAAGTGGAAGCCACCAAACTCCACAACAGTTATTTATCTGTAATTTATTTATAAGTACATTTTACCAGTGATGTCTCAAGTGAGATGTACTACCGTTTCCTCGAAAATAAGACATCCTCCAAAAATAAGACCTACTTACAGGAAAGATAAGACGTCCCCTGAAAATAAGACCTAGGGCATCTTTGGGAGCACACCTTAAAATAAGACACTGTCTTATTTTCGGGGAAACAGGGTAGCAGCCATACTAACCAGTCTATAATAGGCAGGGTGTTGCAATATCTGTGGGAGGTGACAATAGCTTGTACTTTCAAATGGCCCCTCTTTCCCCTTGTCATCTTTCTCTCCTAAACTATGGCCTAACTGCTCACAAGGGTTCAGTGACATGCAAACAGACTTTAATTGGTTTTTTAAAAAAAGACGCATTGTTGACTAGAAAGACTGGATTTTATTTTAAACTCTGCCCTTTTTGCAAATGCCAGACTTTCTCAATAATATTCCAGAGGAAATTCTGTTTTGAATTACTGAATCTGACCAGATTACAAAGCATCTTCCATGTTGCTCAGTTCTAACACACTGCATTTTTGATTTCCTATGTCACAACATTCTGAAGCTTGTTTTTGATAGAACCATTTTTACAATCATACATTCTCCTATAGTTTTTTTTTTTTTTTTGAGTCTCAAGCTATTGCCCTTGGTAAAGTGCCATGGCGTCACAGCTCACAGCAAGCTGAAACTCTTGGGCTTAAGCAATTCTCTTGCCTCAGTCTCCCAAGTAGCTGGGACTACAGGTGCCTGCCACAATGCCTGGCTCTTTTTGGTTTCAGTTGTCATTGTTGTTTAGCAAGCCAAGGCGGGGCTCAAACCCATCAGCCTTGGTGTATATAGCTCACTGAGCTACGGGCACCGAGCCTCTCCTATAGTTTTTGTTTCCTATCGAGCGGGCCACAGGGCCATGGCAAATAATTTCTTTGGAGAGAAAGAGCCTGAAACTTAGAAATTTAATTTGTGTAACTAACCTTTGCTCTTTTCACCTTTTAGGAATCTGATTCCTCTTCCTCCTCCTCCTCCTCCTCCTCCTCTTCTGTCACACAGTTCCTTGTGCTCAACTCCAGTGCAGTTTGGTTAATTGATGCTTCATTGTCTACATGCATCAGTGTCTGCATTAGCCAAGGACATTATAAATTAGTAAGAAGGATACCTACCTCAAACAGCAAATCCTTACAAATGTTTTAAAATCAAATCTCAATTGCATGTCCATCCTCAATATTTATGATGAAGAGGTAAAAGCACTTTCCTGTTTCTCCAAATTCTACCCTCATCCCTGTTGCCAAAATGGGGGAAGAATAAATGTGGCAGATTTACCAGAATGTTACCTGATTTACAAACATTCATGTGGAAAGATCTGAGGTAAGAATTGTGCCAACTTAAGACACACTGCTTTATAATGGTAGGTTTTTTTGTTTTTTGAGATGGTGTCTGGCTATGTCACACAGGCTGGGTTTGGACTTGGGCTTAAGTGGGACTACAGATGTGTGCCACCGTGCCTGGCTAATTTATTTTTTTTTAAGATAGGGTCTTGCTATATGGCCTGGACTGGTCTTCAATGCCTGGCCTCAAGTAGTCCTCCTGAGTAGCTGAGATTACAAGTATGAGCCACTACATTGGGCTGTAATGGTTTTAAATGCTTTAACATACAGTATCTGGGGGAACTGGTCAAATATTGACTTGAAGGCATTCGGTAACAGATAGGTATGATAGGTATGATGAAGATTGGGACTCATCTTTAGCACTGTGCTTTGTAGTTGAAAACATCCCCCCCCAGTACCAAGATTATTGAATTCACAAATCGGCAAGAATTTTGACATATCACTACAAAAATCTCCACATTCTCCTGGGTTGATTTGAGTAACTAGAGAATGGATGACTAGAAGGGTAGAGGCAATGTATTAGTAACTATATAATAAATTAATCAAAATATAACCAGCTGATAGAGATGTGGGCTCTTCCCTGGTTAAAAGAGTAGGGTGGCGCCTGTGGCTCAAGGAGTAGGGCACCGGTCCCATATGCCAGAGGTGGCGGGTTCAAACCCAGCCCCAGCCCAAAACACACACACACACACACAAAGAGTAGAGTAGCCAGCTTACTGAACTAGAAAACCCAGCACTTCCCAGAGTCCTTTGGTCTAAGTGATGTGATTTATAATAATTTTTGACCACCCAAGCACCACAGGAGAGGACAAGACTGCATTCTTTCCCTAGGCCTGCACTTCATTAAGCTTACATCAGCAGGTGACTGTTCAGGTGCAGGTTGAGAAGACACCATCTCATCTCCTCTTCTTGAGTTAATCATTGATTGCAGGGCCAGTTCTTCAACCTAGAAAAGAAGAGATGAGGATGCTGTCCTTACTATTCCACTGGGCTACTGACGTGGGTATACTGCTGGGCATGCTGTAAAAGGCTGGCATCATCAGAGGGGGTGAACACTGTATCTGATTCTCTACAGGGAAAGGGTGCCAAAAGAGCTCTTAAGCTTTCTCTGCCTTTTAAGGAGTTGAAGGAAGATTCCAGCCCCTTTTCCCTAGGCTGTACAGGTGTTTGGGGCAAGCCATGGCTTCCACTCCCTCAAACCTCTACACCAGTGGTTCTCAACCTTCCTAATGCCACAATGTATTTTCATTGTTAAAAAGGGGTCGTGACCCACAGGCTGAGAACCGCTGCTCTACACCTAGTAGTTCAGGGAGAAAATGCAAGTGTGGCATTTTAAAAAAAAAATAGGTACTATCATCTAATTCTACAGAGGGCCGGATTCCCTAGGCCTGAGCTTACCTAGTCAGTAATGAGAACACCAAGGCAGCAAGAACAGAATATGGAAGTGCTTCCTGAGGCAAGGAAATATGGGCTTTGGAGATGACTATCACACGGTCAGTAGATACTTACAGGGGCACTGTGGCAATGGAGGGACGTAAGTGTGGGCCCTTATAACTGACTTTATGGGAAATGCTTATTATTTTGATATATTACTCTGTACAACATTAGTTTACAAAAGGCTTTCATAATCCTCATCTCATGAAGAAGGATGTTGAGGAGGGGTTATCATGATTATCTCACAGGGGGCAAATTAAGCAAAGGTCTGGGAGTGGCCCTGTAGGCCTAAATCACGACTCTTCTTCTGGAATCTGTAACATAAGAAAACCAAACCCCCTAAGCTTTGGGACAAGTCCGTATTCCCAGGGCGAGTCCTCCTCCGCGCAGGGGAAGGATCCAAGTCATTTCTAGCTATGCAATACTACATACATTTCAAGCGCCAATACACACTAGTAAACAGTAGAGGGGGCTCAGAAGCAAGCGGCCGGTAGGCAGGGGAGAAGGGTCTAAGAGAGGCTTTGGGAGCGGAGACTTCCTCAGGGTGCCCGCCTGTGGGCATCAGCACTTAACGGGAGTCCGGGGTGGGATGGGACTACTTGTCAAACAGACTCGGAATCAAGACTCTGAGAGGGGTGGGGCCTAATAATCTCAAAGCAAACTCCTCAGGTGCTTAAGATGTACGAATTTGTTTGAAAACTAGTAGATTACCGCCGCCAAGGCCAGATGAGGAAGAGAATGGCCGTAGCCGGTGGGCGCCGTAGGCCTGGGTTCGGGGGAGACGGTCGCGCGGGCCCAATGGAGGGATGGGTGGGGGCCACGAAGTCACCTTCAGGCGGTTGAGCTGGTCGTGCAGGGCCGCTCTCAGCCGCAGCAACGTCTCCTCCTCCTTGCGCAGCTCCTGAAGGCGGCTCAGCATCGTTCCTCAACAACACGCCACGCTCCCCTTGGCGAGGCAGTCTGCGGGCGTACACTGATGACGCCATCACCTCCGCCTGCCGGAAACCGGGCGGGGCTAGCGGCCATGTTGGGAAAGAGCAGCAGTGCATTCCTTCTCGGCCCCGGCTGTCTCCTTCCGCCTCGCTGCTCCGTTGAGTCCCAACCTTGCCAAGCAACTAAACTCGACTCACGTGATCGGGACTGCCAAAGCGCAGGACGTTAGAACCGTGAAGAACCTGGAGGTCTTGGGTTTGGACAAGTAACCCTGTAATGTTCACTTCCGGGCAAAGTGGTTAAACGTGGTGTAACAATTCAGGTGGGCAGCACTCGCTATTATCACACAACCCATGTGATGTTACAAGTTGACCACCCACCGTTGTATTTCAAGCAAGGACCAAAACCGCCAGCATCTGGTACAAAGGTGAGGTGCCAGAAACAGCCTATTAGAGGTTCTGCAGGATTGAATTCTCACCGGACTTTAAAGGGGAAAGGTTGTTTATTACATCTTTGGGGCTTAGGGGACCCTAACATGTTTTGGAATCCTACAAATGTCAACTAATATACCTGGATTTAATAAAATCTTACAAGCGGCCTTTCTTCCAACTGTATTGTCATAGCTGGTTAGCAAGACTTTACAGGGCATTCAGTTCTACTCATTTACTCCCAAACTTGTGTTCTACAATTGTGCCCCTTACTTTTGACTTGGTATCACATCTTAAAACCCATTTTCCATTTTGGAAGTTGTTACTAGCCTGCATGATTTTTAAAACATTGATTTACCCAATGGATCTTACCCAATTTTTAAAAGCACCCCTTCTGGCTTGGCGACGGTAGCTCAGTGAGTACAGTGCTGCCACATACACAGAAGGTGGTGGGTTCCAGCCCAGCTCAGGCCTGCTAAAAACAACTGCAACCAAAAAATGGGCGGGCATCTGTAGTCCCAACTACTTGGGAGGCTGAGGCAAGAGAATCACTTAAGCCCAAGGGTTGAGGTTGCTGAGCTATGGCACCGTACCAAAGGCAACACAGTGAGACTGTCTCAAAAAAAATCCAAAACACAAAAACCCTTCACAGCATGGATTTATCATAAAATCCAAGGCTCCATTTTATACTGGATTATAAAATGTAAAACAATGTATTAAAAACTAAATTCTAACTAGGATTCACACACAACATACCCAAGCCATATTTCTTGATCAGGTCTTTATTCAAAATAAACTGTCCAAAATGATTTGATGTTTATGGAATAAACATTAAAGAGTTTATGCAGTAGGTTTCTTTTCTTCTGTGGTAGGTTTCTTTTCTGCTGGCTTCTTTTCAGCTGCTGGTTTCTTGGTAGAGGCAGACTTTTTTCCTACTAGAGGCTTTTTCTGCTTTTTAACACCAACAGGCTTTTTCCCCTTCTTCATTGCTACAGGCTTCTTGCCTGCAACCCCCTTCTCATCTGACTTGGCCTTTAGTCCTGCAGCTGCCTTATCCACCCGAAGTTTGTGCTGTAACAAATTAGGCAGAATCATTAACAATAGTCTTTCCAAGAACTTAATATATTGGTAAAATACAAATCATCACTTACATTCCTGGCCTGGCGAAGAATGGTATTCCGGCGCATGGTCTTTGCATATGGGTTTAGCTTTAACATGATTCTCAGGTTTTTCAGTGGATTCTTCTTCAGGACTCTGCGATGAATCTTTTTGCTAGTCATAAAAGGTAGACACTGTATTAACATCTTCACACACACACATTTTTAAAATAATAGTATTATGGTTGGGGCAAGAGCTACACTGTAAATATAAACTTTACCGTGGTGCACGAAGAGCTCTTTGGATCTCTGGGCTTTTCAAGATTCGGCTAAGGTCTGTGTTCATCATCTTGTGCATGGGAAGGCTGAAAGAAAAAGATTTGACAATGGATACCTAGATTCCAATGTACTGGTTAAAGAATGTGAACCTCCAGAGAGGTTTTAACCATTTATGCTCTCCAGAATTCAATCGTAATTTCTACTACATTACCACTTCAGAATGAGGTACAGTATTTTACCATGTTGCATCTATACATAAGGGAAATAGGAACAAAACACTATTCAGAAAACATGCAAACCAATCCTGAATGTGTATAAACATCTATTTTCAGTACATGAAAAAAACACTCACTTGTAGTTACTCTTAAGGGAAGCAGCTTTACGCCAAGTGCCATACAATTCATCTAACTTCCGGAAAGCACTTTCAGTCCAAATGCAGAAACGTCCCACATGTCCACCAGGAGCTAGTTTCAAAATGTTCAGCTTGCTTACATTAAGCAGAGTAATTCCTTTTGAAAGGAAAAGAGAATTAGGGAGCCTATACTTCAACAAATTATCATTTTAGTTTATGTACTAAAGTACACGAGATCTTATTAATGACATATAATTATTGACGTTTCAGTCATCACTGATGCAATTTATCCAGCCACGAATCAGAACTTCCACAAAAATCATCCGTCTCAGAAACACGGACCATAAAGTGGAAACTCATCATAAAAGCTGACTAAGCTTGCACAGGACAGGCAATCAACATGTAAATACTATAATTACCAGGGATGTTCCTAAAAGCCTTGATGATGCCATTGTCCTCATTATAGATGATACAGGGTCCCCTGCGCTGGATACGACGACGGTTTCTCATTTTGCCCTTGCCAGCCCTCATTCGCTGGGAGGCATAGACCTATAAAGCAGTTTTAGTAGTCTCATTAAGATTTCTGCAATAGATGTCACAGATGATGGGGGGCACAAACAACTTGCCCAGAGTTACACAGAGCCACAGCCACAAAGGCAGTCAGGGCTCAAACCAATCTAATCTGGCTCTGGCTCTAATCTTGCTGTCTTTTACACTAAGACTATACTGTCCTTCACATTTCAGTTTTAAAATTCAAAATGACAAAAATTTATATGGATTAAAGACTACCAAACCGTACATGGGCTTGCCATCAAACCTACCTTTTTGATATCATTCCAGGCCTTAAGTTTCTTAAGAAGCAAAACAGCCTCCTTGGTCTTCTTATAGCCTTCAACTTTATCTTCAACCACCAACGGAAGTTCAGGAACTTCCTCAATTCGATGACCTAATAAAGCCAATTCATAACCAACTGGTTACCCTGAACCCTTTGAAAACAAACCTTTTATATGCTCACAAAAGCAAAATGGTATACAATTTGCCAATTCAGAATTTCCACAAATATCATGTGTTTCAGAAACACGGACCAATGAAGTGGAATCTCATCATTTTGACAGTTAAAATTTAAAAAATGCAGTAGAGAACACAATGAGCATTTTAAGTAGAAAATTTTCTATCCATATACTGTATCACTATTTGAATTACCTAATAATAGGAAATTTAATCAGACACTCTAGGAAAAACAGAATGTACCAATTACAAACAAAAAGGGCCAGATGAAAAAGGATGTTTTGCACCACTCCTGACAAAAAGCATTACAAACCTTTAGACATGACCAGTGCTGGTAAAGCTGAGGCGGCCAGGGCAGAGCAGATGGCATATCGCTTTTGGGTTGTGTTCACTCTACGGTGCCAGCGACGCCAGGTTTTCGTCGGTGCAAACATGCGGCCTCCACGACACATCTATTTTCTCGGTTAAGAATCACATTATTCAAATTTGAGGAATTAAAAGATTATTATCTTGCTCAGTAAGAATTTTCGTCAACCTTCTGTACCAGCTTACTGACAGCAGGCAACTGTCGCTGAGAACAGAGTAAGACGCAAATTACGACATCATTGCAAGCAAACATCCACATGTGAATAGAAGCTGACTGCCCTGAAGAGTTAAGTTCAAGATAGTGAGTTGGCCACATACATCCAGGCTGGTAGGTTCGAACTCAGCCCAGGCTGGGCCAGCTAAACAGCAATGACAACTGCAACAAAAAAATAGCCAGGTGTTGTGGTGGGCACCTGTGGTCCCAGCTACTTGGGAGGCTGAGGCAAGAGAATCGCTTAAGCCCAAGAGTGGGAGGTTGCTGTGAGCTGTGATGCCACGGCGCTCTACCGAGGGTGTCAAAGTGAGACTCTGTCTCAAAAAAAAAAAAAAAAAAATGTAGTTCAAGATAAAATATAAACATCATTCAGATTCCCAATCTCTTAACTGGAACACTTTTATTACGGATGCAAATATATATCAGCATGGATAAACTAGTCTGCTAAATTCCATGAGATAACCAATCTCAATGAAACAAGGATACATTTCCAAAAGCACCCTGGCCAGAACGGTGAGTCCCACCACCTCGAACTCTGGGAATCCTAGCCACAGCTCTGCCAGTACCCCAGGACTCAGCACTGGTCTGGTGACCTAAAATTGGAAAGAAATAAGAATTTTAGCTTACTCATCATACCAACCTATGATTATTATGCACGGCAGTGAACAGCATCAGAAAATCCAAGAAAATCATGTGGTTCAGAAACACGGACCAATGAAGTGTAATTTCATCACTACTGTACAACAGCCCCTAAAATTATCAACTTGTACAAAGCTATAAATCCTTACCTGCTAATTCACTGACAGCATATGGCTGTCTGTTGTTTTTTCGCAAGTTGGTGTGAACAAAGTTCACAATATCTGGTCGAATGGGAGCCTTGAAGACAGCAGGCAAAGTGACATTTTTGCCAGATGACTCCCCCTTTTCGGAGTACACTGTTATCAGTGGACGAGCACAAGCCTTGGGAAAAAAGAAAGGGTATTTAATGTTAGAGGCAAACTCTTCCCATCTGCCAACAATACCATTAAATGCTCCGTTGTAGAAAAGACTAGTATAGTGGGGGTAGACAACTTGCTTAAAGCAAAACACCTTATACTCAAAGAACACCTAGAATCTCAGGCTCTGTTGCACTATTTTCAATGAATGTTTTGTCATAAAAGTTACCCATCTTTTCTACCAGGGCTCCATGCCTCTAAGCTTACATCCCTGTCCTTACCCTCTTCTAAACATATTTTTCAAAAACTAGAAACATTGGTTATTTCTTGGTCAACCCTCTTAAAAGACTTTCCAACGATGGACTACACCAATCTGCTCTCCTCTCCAATGTCATCTTTCATACTGTCTTCCTTGTCCCATTCCCCTCAGAGTTAGGTTTTCACCTTAAAGCTTCTCTTCTCAGAATTCCTCACCTTCTGAGGTCAAACCAAATTTTTGATTGTCCACAGCAGTTATTACCACAGAAGGCTACTATTCATTTAGCACAACTTCACCACAATCCAAATCTCGTAAGGATAATTTTGTGTTTTGTTCGTTCTTCTCCCCAGGCACAGAGAACACACTATAGCTACTTGTGGAAAAGCAGTATATGTGACACCATTACCATCAAAGACATAACCTGAACATAGCTAAGCATTCAGGAAAAAGTGGAAACACAAGTGTTTACTTTTTCTCTTAACAAAATCCCTCTCTTGGAAGATGGAGATACCCCTTTTTAAACAGCACATTAAGACCAAGGCCCCAAACGGATTCCTTTCCCCAGTTCGCTCTTAGGCCCCACAGGACTCCACGTTTTCAGCAGAACATTTTCTAGGGTGCAGAAAAGACTATTGTATAGGCTCTCCCACGTCTGCGAACGACCCCGAGTTTCCTAGAGCTGCTTCCCGGCGCTCCGTGGACCCGGACTCCCACGTTGCTTCTAAGATGGCTGCCGTATTACCGCACAACCCGGCTCCCAACCCGCAAAGGACGCCTCTGGCCCACATCTCCACCCTCCTCGCTTTAACTTCTCCAGACTGTATGTCCCGAACCTCCAATCCTTTCCTACTGGCCCCAAGACCAATGGAAAGCCCAGCCAAGAGACCCTCCACTCACCATGACGGGGAGAGGAGAAGGCCACGCTCCTCTCCACCCGGCGGCTCCTACAGGAAAAGGAAGTACTTATCACTCTCGCTCTATATGTAACCTTCAACTCCTCCCCTCCCACTCTGCGCGCCTCAGAACCAGCGCAGACGCGAATATCTCTCTACCACACTACAAAAACAAAAAAATAACGTGTCCCTTCTTTACGCCTGTCAAATTACGATATCTATTGTCTCCCAAAGCCAATAATAGTTCTTAGAAAAGAGGGACTCCTTTTCGTGGAATGATCCGCAAGGGGGTGTGTCCAGTACTCGGACGACAAAATGTCTCTCTTCCACAACTTCTACACTTATTTAATTTTTTCTGTTAGAGTTGGAAGACTATTGGCACTGTGAATATTTCTGGGTGGTCTAAAACAAAGGTTTGAATTTGCCGACAAATGAAAATTGTTGGGGGTAAAAGTAGTTCCGGCGAGGCGGGGTTATGACCCCGGACGTGGTTAGCCAGGCGCGCGGTTCAGTTTGGCGGTTCCAAAGTCTCCCTGAGATTGGGACAGTATGTGGCAGAGAGTGAACCGAGCGGCTGAGGAGTTTTACTCGCGCCTCCTGCAGTGAGTTATAATCCCTACTCTTGCCTGGGGTCCGGGGACAGCAGTTCTTTACCTGCGTATTCTCGATCTCCGCCACACTTGGGGATTAGCGTTTTGCCGGCTTGCCTGGGGTCCGGGAGTCTGGGGGAGGCCGGCTCTCTCTTCCAGCCGCAGTGTGGAGCTGGCCCTGTGTAGTCTCAGGAGAAAACATCTGTTCCTTATCGCACACAGCGGAAGGTGACAGCTGTTCCAAAGGCGTCTGCCGTTGCACACACTTGTCATAAGTAGAGGCACCTCTCAGGATATTGAAAACTAGGTATTCTTGTCCTTCACCTGTTTAAAGCCTTACTGTATCCCAAAAGTGAGATACTGTTATTTCTAGTCTAGTCAAGACAGTAACTATCTGAGCTACCCTTGTAATGATAGTGGAATGTCGTGTTGGGTTTTAAAACTTTTTATTTCACTGTGCTCCAAGACTTCATTTTGTTCTTTCTTTTTTTTTTTTTTATTGTTGGGGATTCATTGAGGGTACAATAAGCCAGTTACACTGATTGCAATTGTTAGGTAAAGTCCCTCTTGCAATCATATCTTGCCCCCATAAAGTGTGACACACACTAAGGCCCCACCCCCCTCCCTCCATCCCTCTTTCTGCTTCCCCCCCCTCATTTTGTTCTTATAGTGAAGTACTACTACGCAGGAGAGTCCATCAAGTTCAATGTAAACATGAACCCGTGGTTCTCAAAAGAGAGCGATTCCATCAAGTTCAATGTAAACATGGAATCCGTGGTTCTCAAATGAGAGCGTGCAGGAGAATCATCTAGAGGGTTGTCAAAACACAAACTGCTGAGCTTCACCTCCTCGGTTTCTGATTTAGTAGGTCTGGGGTGGGGCCAAAGAATTTGCCTTTCTGACAGATTCTAGGTGAAACAGATGCTGCTGGCCAGGCTGCACACTTTGAACTACATCAATCTAACTCATTATTTTTAAGTTATCTTTATTGTTTCTTTGCTCTGCTTTCAATAGTGGTAATGCTTGTAAATTTTTTTTTTTTATTTTGAGACAAAGTTTGACTTTGTCGCTCCCGGTAGAGAGCTGTGAAATCATAGCTCACAGCAGCCTCAGACTCCCGGGTAGCTGGGACTACAGGCGATCTGCCCACTTAGGTCTCCCAGAGCGCTGGTATTACAGGCTTGAGCCACCGCCCCTGGCCCTGCTTGTAAATTTTGGGGGCATTATTGAAAGAGCACTAACTTTAAAAGAGAAAAACAAAACAAAACAAAACCGCATCTTAGGTATCTTTCCACACAAGAACCTATAGATCTACCTTATTATTTTTAACTGCTATATGGCATTTCATTCTATGGCTGTCGTATATTTATTTAACCACTCCTCTAACTTTATTTGGATTTTTATACTTGCCAGTGATATAATTGATGTTAGCCTTTCTCTTCACTTGTAAGCACCTAAAGTTTATGCTTTTTACTTCTCTTGCATCTCTCATAGTGCCTATGTGTCCAGATGTCTTCTAGAAATTTTCACCTGGGAATCTCAAAGTCAATACCTGCAAAAGTGAATCAATCTGGCCAGGCATGGTGGCTCACCAACGCCTGTAATCCTAGCATTCTGGGAGGCTGAGGCGGGTGGATTGCTTGAGCTCACAAACTTGAGACCAGCCTGAGCAAAAGCAAGACTGTCTCTACTAAAAATAGAAAACTGAGGCAAGAAGAACACTTGAGTCCAAAAGTTGGAGGTTGCTGTGAGCTATGAGGCCACAGCACTCTACCTAGAGCGACAGCTTGAGACTGTCTCAAAACAAAAAACAACAAAACCAAAACTGAATCAATCTTTCCACTATCCTGACCTTCTACTCCTCAATTGTCTCTGAGTTATGAGTTCTAAACCCAAGACCCCTGTTTTTTTCTCCTTTCTACCATCCCCACCTCCTCTAATCAGTTCTCTTATTATTTCTCCATTTGTACTGTTTTCATTCAGGCCATTATCTCTTCTCTGAAGTACTACCAATTATTTTCCCATTTAAAATTTTTTTTTTCTTTTTTAAGAGATCAAGTCTCACTATGTTGCGCAGGCTGGCCATGAACTCGTGGGCTCAAGGGATCCACCCTTCTCCCTCTCCTGAGTAGCTGGGACTATAGGCACATGCCACTGTGCTGGCTCTACTTAAAATATCTTGGCTTTCAGGATAATGTTCAAGCCCTGTAGTTAAATCTCTGCCACAAGTTCCTAAATGTACCACTGTCTGAGCTCTCATCACCCTGTAATGATTGATTTACTTTTTTTGACTTCAGTCAAAATTATGAACCAGGGGCAAGGCTTTTGTTTGATATCTCAGCATCAAGCCTGACCTGTTACACATGTTTGAGAAATGGTTTTTGAATGACTGATTAAGTAGCATCTTTGCATTATATGGCAAAAGTGAATCAGTCACAGGGGTAGCTCTCCTGTTTCTATTTTAGTAAGTCATATAGTATTAGATCAAATAGATATAAATGATATCCTGAAACAATTCCATTGGGCTTCTTCATTGACTTTCTTTCAGAGGGTAAATCAGGTTGATGTATATCTTGGTATGTTAATAGTTTATGGTTTACATGCTTTAGAATTGTTATTTTGTGACTTTTTTTTTTTTGAGACAGGGTCTTGCTCTGTCACACGGGCTAGAGTGCAGTGGTGTCATCACAGCTTATTGCAACCTCAAACTCCTGGGCTCAAGCAATCTTCTTGACTTAGCCTCCAAGAGAGCTGGGACTATATGCACATGCCACCGTGGCTGGCTAATTTTTTTAATTTTTGTAGAGACAAGGTCTCATAAAAACTTTTTCTGAATTGAGCAATAATTATTAAATGATATCCTAGAATTTTGTGCTTACATTTTTTCCCCCTGGGTATGGTGCCGTGGTGTCGTAGTTAACAGCAACCTCAAACTCCTAGGCTCAAGGCACTCCTCTTACCTCACCCTCCTGAGTCACTGGGACTACAGGTGCCTGTCACAACAACTGGCTAGTTTTTTCTATTTTTAGTAGAGACGGGAGTCTCTCTTTTCCTCAGGCTGGTCTTGAACTCTTGAGCTCCTGCTCTGGCCTCCCAGAGTGCTAGGATTATAGATGTGAGCCACTGTGCCAGGCCAAATTTACTAATTTTTAGTAACAGCTCATAAAAATAGAAGATAGATACTTCCACTTTAGCCATAGAAATCTTAAGGCCTGGGACTACCCGTCAAGTAACTTCTCTGTGGTTACCCACTGATTCAGAATGGTCACTGGTCAGAATCCATTTTTATTTTAAACCCCAAATTGATGTGGTAAATCAATTTTTTGAGACGGAGTCTCACTTTGTCACCCTTGGTAGAGTGCCATGGCATCATAGCTCACAGCAATCTCAAACTCTTGAGCTCAAGTTATTCTCTTGCTTCAGCCTCCCCAGTAGCTGGGACTATAGGTGCCTGCCACAACGCCTGGCTGGTTTTAGAGGCAAGGCCTCGCTCTGGCTCAGGCTGGTCTGGAACCTGTGAGATCAGGTAGTGTACCGGCTTTGCCCTCCCAGAATGCTAGGATTACAGGTGAGAGCCACCTTGCTTGGCCTAGTAAATTACATTTTAATATTAATTGGAAATATATTTGAAGAGACAGAAGAGTAGAGGTAGGCAACCTGTCTTTTTGCTGCCTGTGAGAAGCAATTGTACCTAATTGTGGGCAGCAGTTTATTAATCTCTATCACAAGTTTCTTTTTTCTCTTTTCTTGAACTAATCCTCTTTTTCTGCTTTTTTCCCCTTTCTTCCCAACTATGACTTAGGACTGCCATAAGCTACTTTTTCTTTTCTCACAGATGTCCTACAGAGATAAAGTGATGGCAAACTCATAAGTTTAAATAACAGAAGGGATACTATAGTTCTATTTTTCACATGTGGTTCTAAATTTCAGGGAATTTAATGAAGAAAAAAAAGGAATCTATAAAGACCCATTTATCTATGAGGTATGTACTTGGTTTTTAAACACAACTCAATAATACTAAAATTGTATATTTTTAAAAGTTAGGTTTTTTGCAGTTAATTTACTTATAGTAAATTTCAACCTTTTAGGGTATTGTTCTTTGAGTTTTGAAAAATGCATTTAGTCATGTAACCACATTCTAATCAAGATATGGAACATTTTCATCATCTCCAAAAATTTCCTTGTATCCCTCTGTAGTAAACCCTTTCCCCTCCCTTGGTAACCACTAAACTATTTTCTGTCTCTATAATTTTGCCTTTTCCAGATTGTCATATAAATAAAATCATACAGCCTTTTCCTTCTGGCTTCTTTCAATTCATATAATACATTTGAGATTTATCTATGTTGTACGTATCAGTAGTTCATTCCTTTTTATTTCTGAATAGTATTTCATTGAATGGATATACCACAGTGTGAATATCCATTCATCAGTTGAAAGACATTTGGGTGGTTTCCAGTTTTTGATGATTATGAATCAAGCTGTTATAAACGTAAGTTTGTTAAGCATGTAGTATGTCCTAAGTGTTCCATAAGTAAACTCTCTTTAGTTGGGAAGATAAAACCTATGGTCACAGATTCTGTGGAGGTGTGTTGTGCTCGCTTCTGCTCCTGACTCACCGGTGTTCGCTCTCACTGACGAACAAGTCAGTCAAGAAGCCATGCCACCGCTATGGCTTTTAAAGACACTGGAAAAACACATGTGGAGCCAGAGGTGGTAATTCACCGAATTAGAATTACTCTCACTAGCTGCATCATAAAGTCCCTGGAGATGTGTGCTGACTTGATCAGAGGTACAAAGGAGAAGAATCTCAAAGTGAAAGGACCAGTTCGGATGCCTACCAAGACTTTGGAAATCATAAGAAAAACTCCTTGTAGTGAAGGTTCTAAGACTTGGGATCTCTTCTAGATGAGAATCCACAAGTGACGCATTGACCTGCATAGCCCTTCTGAGATTGTTAAGCAAAATACCTCCATTAGTAGTGAGCCATGAGTTGAGGTCGAAGTCACCATTGCAGATGCTTAAATCAACTGTTTTAATAAATTGATGACCAGTTGCTAAAACAAAAAACAAAATCTATAGTCATGAAATAATTAGCAAACTAAAACGAATTACATATTAAAAGAAAATAAGCTTGGAAGAAATAGTCATAAATGATAATGGTTAAAATCTGTATCTGTTGACTAGGGTGGTGGCTCACTCCTATAATCCTAGCACTCTGAGAAGCTCAGGCAGGTGGATTGCTCAAGCTCAGGAGTTGAAGATCAGCCTTAGCAAGAGTGAAACCTTGTCTCTACTAAAAATAGAAAAACTAGGCAGGCATTGTGAATGGTGCCTGTAATCCCAGCTACTCAGGATGGTAAGGCAAGAGGATCACTTGAGCCCAGGAATTTGAGGTTTCTATGAGCTATGATTCCGTGACACTCTAGCCTGGAGCAACAGAGTGAGACTGTTTCAGAATATATATATATTTATATCTATGGAATATATTAAAAAAATCTTAAAAATCAACAAAAATAAAAAAGAACATGAATAGGCAATGGACATGAATAGGTAATCAAGAAAGAAAAATAGAAATATTAGTTATGCCTCACTATCTGAATTCTCACTAAACTCAAGAATCAAATATATCCAGGTAAATTAATTAATCCTTCCCTATCTGAATTCTTGCTTGATATCTGTATTAATTTCCTAGGGCTACAGTAGCAAGTACCATAAATTAGGCAATTTAAAATATCAGAAATTTATTCTCTCATGGTTCTGGAGATTAGAAGTCTGAAATAAAGGTGAGAGCGGGGTATACTTCTTCTGAAGGGTCTAAGAAAAGATCCTTTCTTTATTTTTATTTATTTATTTATTTATTTATTTAGCAGGTTTTGACCTGGGCCGGGTTTGAACCCAGCACCTCTGGTATATGGGGCCGGCACCCTACTCCTTTGAGCTACAGGCGCCGCCCTATCATTATTATTATTATTATTATTATATATATATTTTTTTTTTGAAACAGTCTCACTTTATCATCTTCAGTAGAGTGCTCTGGCATCACAGCCCACAGCAATCTCCAGCTCGTGGGCTTAGGTGATTCTCTTGTCTCAGCCTCCCGAGCAGCTGGGACTACAGCTGCCCCCACAAAGCCTAGCTATTTTTTTTGTTGCAGTTTGGCCAGGGCCGGGTTTGAACCTGCCACCCTCGGTATATGGGGCCGGAGCCTTACCCACTGAGCCACAGGTGCCGCCTGAAAGGATCTTTTCTTATCTCTTCCTGGCTTTTGGTGGTTTCTAGCAATCTTTGATGTTGCTTGGCTTGTAGACACATGACTTCCATCTCTGCCTCCATAGACACATGACATTCTTTCTGTGTGTCAATGTCTCTAAATCTCTTTCCTTGTAAGTATGTCAGTCGTTGGATTTAGGGCTTGTCATGATCCAAATTAGACCTCCTCTTAACTTGGTTACATTTGCAATAAAGGTCACAAGGATGTCAAGATATTGTTTTGGGGAACACAGTTCAACCCATAATAGTATAAGAACCTAGTAGATTAGACACAATATCCTTGGTTCTCTGAATGTGGTATCTAAATGCTTCAATATCCAAACTAAGAAATAGATTCAAATAATGAGAAATATTTGTAATAGGCATATTAGAACTACTTATTTTCATTAGTGATCAAATAAATGATGGTTAGAACAATAAAATACTATATTTTGCTCTGAGATGGTAAAAATAAACAATGAAAATACACAGTATATTTACTTAAGTGATGGAAATGTAAATATGTAGGTATGGCATATTTGAAAGGTATTTTGACAATATCATTGTGGTTTTAGGTATTCATCTTAAGAAAATAAGTCACAGGTGTTCACTATTAATTGTTCTATTATAGAAAATAACTGGAAACTACCAAAATGTCTTACAATATAGAATTAGTTATGTGACGATATAACTAAGATTCTACATAGCCAAAGAAATTTGATGACATGGAAAGAATTTCATGATATGAAACTATTAGAATGGCCTGGGGTTTTTTTTTTTTTTTTTTGAGACAGAGTCTCAAGCTGACACTCTGGATAGAGTGCTGTGGTGTCACAGCTTACAGCAACCTCAAACTTTTGGGCTTAAGCAATTCTCTTGCCTCAGCCTCCCAAGTAGCTGGGACTACAGGTACCTGCCACAACGCCTGGCTTTTTTTTTTTTTTTTTTTTTTTGGTTGTAGTTGTCATTGTTGTTTGGCAGGCCCGAGCTGGATTCAAACCCGCCAGCTCCAGTGTATGTGGCTGGCACCCTAGCCGCTGAGCTACAGGTGCCGAGTAGAATGGCCCGTTTTTAACTGAGCAAAATCCTATCTAGATATCTAAATAGATACATTTCTAATTAAATATATCTATATGCTTTGAAAAAGATCTGGCAGAATATACACCAGCTAGGTTAATCATGTGGCTGTGCGCAGTGGCTCATGCCTGTAATCCTAGCACTCTGAGAGGCTGAGGCGGGTGGATTGCTTGAGCTCAAGAGTTTGAGACCAGCCTGAGTCAGAGCAACACTTCGTTTCTAAAAGAAAAATAGCTGGTGTTCTTTCAGGCGCCTGTAGTCCCTACTTGGGAGCCTGAGGCAAGACAATTACTTGAGCTCAGGAGCTTGAGGTTGCTGTCAGCTGTGATGCTGTGGCACTCTACGGAGGGGGACAAACAGACCCTGTCAAAAACAAACAAAACTTCAGGCAGCGTCCATAGCTTAGTGGGTATGGCGCTGGCCACATACACCAAGGCTGGCAGGTTTGAGCCCTGCCTGGGCCTGCTAAACAACGACAGTTGCAACCAAAAAATAGCCAGGCACTGTGGCAGGCGCCTATAGTTCCAGCTACTTGGGAGGCTGAGGTAAGAGAATTGCTTAAGCCCAAGAGTTTGAGGTTGCTGTGAGCTGTGACGCCACGGCACACTACTGAGGGCGACTTAGTGAGACTCATCTCAAAAAAAAAGTTCATGTAACTATTTTCAAACTTTTCTATAATAAACATCTTTTCCAATTGGAATGAAAATATATAAAGTTTTTATAAACTGACATATTAAAAGTTTTAAAATTTCATAGTACAATTATAATATTTAGTAAAGTGCTAATTTTATATTATGTAATAGTAAATACAACGTGATTAAAGAAAGGATATCATAGTGGTTCTGAGCAAAAGAAGGCATGGTGTATTTCAGGTGAGCCTTGAAGCATAGGTACATGTAGAATATAAGAGCTAGATTTTCTAAACATGAAAATGGGCAAGGAATAAATGAAATGCTTTAAAATATGAACCTGGCACTGTTGTGTATTTCTGTAGTTCCATCACTTGGAGGCCCAGGTAACAGGATCATTTGAGGCTGTAAACACTATGATGGCACCTTTGAATAGCTACTGTACTCCAGCCTGGGAAACATATATAAGAGCCTTTTTCCTTTTTTTTTTGAGATAGGGTCTTCCTCTGTCATTCTGGGTAGAGTCCAATGGTGTGTCATCATAGCTCATGGCAGCCTCAAACTCCTGGGCTCAAGCAATCCTGTTGCCTCAGTCTCCCAAGTAGCTGGGACTACAGGTGCATGCCACCAACCCTGGCTAATTTTTCTATTTTTGGTAGAGTTGGGGTCTGTCTTGCTTGGGCTTGTCTCAAACTCTTGACTTCAGGCTATCCTCTTGCCTCAAACTCACAGAGTGCCAGGATTACAAGTATGAGGTACTGTACCTGATCCAAGAACATGTTTCTTAAAAATAAATTTATAGTTATTTACACAGAACTGATATTTATGTGTTTAAATAGTATACATATGTATGTATATGTAACATTGCTTAACATCTGTTTTTGACAGGCTGATGTCCAGGTGCAGTTGATCAGTAAAGGTCAGCTAAATCCTTTGAAAAATATTCTAAATGAAAATGACATAGTATTCATTGCGGAAAAAGTGGTAAGTAGTGCTTTGGTTTAGTGGTTGTTTAATTGTCAATAACCAATTTGATGTGTGATGTCATATGCCTTTAGTCCTAGATGTTTGAGCTCAGGAGTTTGAGTCTGCAGTGGGCTATCATTGTACCACTGCACTCCAGCCTGGGTGACAGAATAAAACTGTCTCTAAAAATAAATTAATTAAAAAAAATTTTAAATGACCAAGTGTGGTGGCTTATGCCTATAATCCCAGAACTTTTGGAGGCCAAGAAGTTCAAGAACAGTGTGGGCAGCATCTATTAAAAACAAAGAAAAAAATCAACCAGGCGTGGTGGTGTACACCTGTAGTCTTAGCTACTTAGAAAACTGAGATGGATAATCACTCTAGTCTAGGTGTTTGAAGCTCCAGTGAGCCATGACCACATTATTGTAGTCCAGCCTGGGCAAGACTTCGTCTCTTTAAAAAATCAGTTCCTTGGGAATAATCCTATACTGTACACATTTTAAAATCAACATTAGGGAAAGTGGATTCTAATTCTTTTAGGAGCCAGTACAGTGCTGTCCAGTTGAAATATAATGTGAACTACATATAATTTTAATTTTTTAGTAGCCTCACTAAGAAAAACAACTGAAATATCATTAGGCCAGTAAAACTGACTTTTTTTGGTTCAGTTATGAATTTTAACATGTATAGATTCTTTCAATCACCACCACTATCGGGCTGCAGAATAGTTTCATCTCACCAAAACTTCCCTGTGCTGCTCCTTTATAATCATACCCTCTCCTGACAACCACTAACCTCTTCTTCTCACAATAGCTTTATCTTTATCTTTTCAATAATGTTGTGAATGGAATCTATCTATAAGAATCTTTGAATCTTTCACTTAATGTAATGCCCTTAAGATTCATTCAAGTTGTTGCATGTATGAATAAGTTCTTTTCTTTGTTGTTGCTAAGTAGTAGCCTAAGTGTGCATATACCACAGTTTATATACCCATTCACCCTTTGGAGGACATTTTTTGCATTGTTTTCAGTCTTTAGCAATTATGAATAGTACTACTATAAACATTTTTGTAGACCAGGCAAAGTGGCTCATGTAGTAATCCTGGCACTTTAGGAATGAGCCAAGGTGAATGAGCCAAGGTGGGAGGATTGCTTGAACTCAGCAGTTCGAGACCAGTCTGAGCAAGAATGAGACCCCGTCTCTCCCCAAAATAGAAAAACCAGCTAGGCTTTGTGGCAGGCGCTTTGCAGTCCCAGCTACTTGGAAGCTGAGATGGGAAGATTGCTTGAACCCAGGAGTTTGAGGTTACTGTGAGCTATGCTGATGCCATGGCACTCTGTCCTGGGTGATAGAATGAGACTTTGTCTCACAAAAAGAAGAAAAACATTCTTTACTGGTTTTTGTATCAGCGTAAGTTTTCTTTACATTAAATAGGAACGGGGTTGCTGGGTCTGAAATTAAGTTTAATGGTGTTTTTAATTTAATCTAGTATGTATAATATTACTTTAACATCTAACTCATATAAAAATCTTAATGAGGGCCGGGCACAGTGTTTCATACCTGTAAATTTTAGTACTCTGGGAGTCTGAGGGGGGTGGATTGCCTGAGACCAGCCTGAGCCAGAGTGAGACCTTGTGTCTAAAAAATAGCTGGGTGTTGTAGCAGGGATTGTAGTCCCAGCTACTTGGGAGCCTGAGGCAAGAGAATAACTAAACCCAACAGTTTGAGGTTGCTATGAGCTGTGACACCCTGACATTACCAAGGGTGACAGAGACTCTGTCTCAAAAAAAATCATTAATGAGATATTTTAAGTTGCTTTTTCCATATTACATCTTTGAAATCTTGTGTGTATTGTGTACTTGCATCTCAATTTGGACTGGTCACATTTCAAGTGCTCAATAGTGTTTGTGGGTAGTGGCCGCTATTAAATAGCATAGCATAAGTAGCTGTAACTAATGAAGTTGTGCTCTAATTTTTGTCTGTTAAATATATAATAACAAAGACAACTTTTTCTTTTATCATTTTATGATTACAACCTTAAAACTTAAACAGAAGGTAACTATTTTGACAGATCATTTATTACAGAGTGATTTTTATTTTACTTACTGAGTGCTAACAGTGCTATCACGTTATTCATTTGCTTTGGGAAAAATATAGTTCTACTGGTTACATTATTTCCTAAATTGGACAGGCTCTGATATGGCAAAGAAGTGGGAATTTCTTTAGAAGGAATACTTTTGTTTAGCTTAGAATCCTTACGCTGTCTGTAAGAAATTTTGATAGATCAAAACAAGTATCTCTTTATGGGCGGCACCTGTGGCTCAGTGAGTACGGCGCCGGTCCCATATGCCGGAGGTGGCGGGTTCAAACCCAGCCCCGGCCAAAAACCACAAAAAAAGAAAAAAAAAGTATCTCTTTATTTTTATTTCATTTTTTAAAATCTTTCTTCCTCCCTTCCTTCTTCCCTCTCTTTCTACCTTCCCTTCCTCCCTTCTTTCTTCCTTTCTTCTTCCCTTCTTCCTTTCTTCCTTTCTTGTCTCACTCCATTGCCCAGGGTAGAGTGCTGTGGTATCAGCCTAGGTCACAGCAACTTCAGATTCCTGGGTTCCATGATCCTTTTGTCTCATTCTCCCAAGTAGTTGGGACTTAGGCACCTGCTACAACACTCTCTATTTTTTTTTTTTTATTTTTAATAGAGACAGGGTCTTGCTCTTGCTCAGACTAGTCTCAAACTCCTGAGCTCAAGGGATCCTCACACCTTTGCCTCTCAGAATGGTAGGATTACAGGCGTGAGCCATGGTGCTCAACCTCTATTTTAAATGCACACACACACACAAGTACTCCTTTCTGGAGAGGGGAATTACTTTATTTGTCTTGTATTTTAATAAAAGGGCATTATTGCTGCTTATCTATAGTGGAAAGATGCTTGGGAAATTATAGGTGGATTATGTGGTTGAATTTAGATTTTTGCTATGGGGGGAAGGGGAAATGTAGAGCAAAAGCCGGAAAAATTAAAATGATCAGATTAAGATGAGTTATCTAGTAAAATGTCCGAGAGGAACAGAAAGAATTTATAGAAATTTGGGAGGCTGGGCACAGTGGCTCGCACCTGTAATCCTAGCACTCTGGAAGGCCAAGGTGGGTGGATTGCCTAAGCTCACAGGTTCGAGACCACCCTATACAAGAGGAAGACCCCCATCTCTTAAAATAGCTGGGTGTTGTGGCAGGCTCTTGTAGTCCCAGCTACTCGGGAGGCTGAGGCAAGAGAATTGCTTGAGCCCAGGAGTTTGAGGTTGCTATGAGCTATAACATTATAGCACTCTACAGAGGGTGACAAAGTGAGACTCTGTCTCAAGGAAAAAAAAAAGAAATTTGAGTAGGATACTAGTGAGAATGCACCTTGGAGTTGAGAGGTATTATCTAGAGTTCATTGAGGCTCTGGCATTTTTTAATGGGGAATAATTGAAATGGCCTTTATTTCTACAAAGAACAATAGATTTTAAAGCAAATGTTTTTGGAAGAGTAGAACAGGGACTACTGTTCTACTTTTGAAGGTACCCTGTGGTTCTAGGGACTATTTGGAGAACCAAGACTACAAAGGAATGGAATCTGGAATTGGGAATTAGAAATTCAAAGTTGAGGGAACATCTAGGTCTGATACACATTAAGTCAGCACAGAATTTACTGCCAGAAAAGTGGGTAAAAACTTGAGTCTTAAAATTGGACTACCTAGATTGAAATGTTGGCTTTGCCACTTAGCAACTATGTGATTCTGGGCAAGTTACTTAGCCTTTTGCTACTCATTACTAACCAGGGTAGTATCTATCTCAGTGTTTTTATAAAGACTAAAAGAGAACCTAGAATAGTGCCTGGTAATGCTCAAGAAATGTTAACTCTTAATAATGATTGATATTATTGGCAAAGCTGCTGTATTTAACTATTTCATAAGCATACAGACATGTGATATTAGAATTCTATAATACAAATGAGAGCTGATAGTCCTAAGTGGAATTGATGTTAGGGGCTATGGACCTAAGGTGATAGCCCAGAAAGAAGTCTTACAGTTTGGGAGTGAACAAGCCAACAAAATCTGGGAGTCTCTCATAGGTTTCCCTTGGCATTTGCCTTTAGCTAGTCACTTTTTTGCATGTTGGAGCATTTCCTTTTCTAATGGCATCAGATACTTCCTTTACCAATTAGCAACTAAGATCATTATCTTTTTATGGGACAGTGGAAATACTTCTGGTGGCAAGATTTGTTTGTTCTGGCCATAACTTGATGGCTTCTGCCTAAGGATATAGAAATAGTACATTGTGCTCTCTGATAGTCATTCGTAGCATAATAGAGTTAAATATCTTAAGTGCTCTTTTATCTGATTAAATAATTAAGAAAATTTTAAAAGCCTTTAGAAAAGGAAGAAACAAGTCAGATGGAAGAACTTCAATCTGAAGAAACTGCTGTTTCTGATTTCTCTACTGGTGAAAATATTGGACCACTTGCTTTACCAGTTGGGAGAGCGAGGTAAGTTTTTCCTCAGGGTAGAGGTAGTGGGATTTAAACTGAAGTGTTCTTATAAACACTGGAGAAAGTATACATCTGAACCAGATATCACCCTTCCTCGTGCCCTCCCCCCCACCCCCAGATACATATACAGAACTCTGTAAGGATGGCTCTTACTTGAATATCCCATAGGTATTCCAAACAAGTTATCTGCCCTTTCTCCACCTTCTATATCAAGTTATTGTTACTGCTGCTTTATTGTTTTCCTTGTGTCCTACCTGGTTCCTCTCTAGTCTGTCTTCCTCACTGCTGCCAGAGTAATTTTTATAAATTGAAAGCCTGATCATCTTGCTTCCCACTAAAAATCTTTCAGTGGTTCTTCATTGCCTTCATGATAAAATCCAGATTCTTTTTGAGTGACTCATAAGAGCCTTCATTGTGTATCTCCAGTGGTCCTTCACCAGGGGTGGCACCATACCCACTCGGCCTTGGAAATACACGGGATTATTTTTGGTTGTGACAGAGAGGGGAGCTACTAGCATTTATTGGGCCTGAGTTATGGATGGTAAACATCATGGACTCTCCTGCACACTGAAGAATTTCTCATCTAAAATGCCAGTCGTGCCCTTGTTAGAAACTCTGATATCTCTATCTCTTCCACTTCTCATTCTGCCTCCCCACTGTGTAGGCACAGGCAGTTCATTCTGCCCAGCCTCCCCTACCTCCAAAACCAAAAAGTCCTTGTCTTCAAGGGGTTCTGGGGGATATAGTCCTATAAAAAGAGAACGATAACTACTATAATAATGTTCACAAAATGAGTTTTCCTTCATGCTGATTTTTGTTTTGTTCTGTATAAGTTTTAAGAATTTAATCAGTCTTTTCCTTTGTAGCTCCTTGATTTTTTTTTTTTTTTTTTTTTTTGCGGTTTTTGGCCGGGACTGGGTTTGAACCCACCACCTCCAGCATATGGGGCCGGTGCCCTACTCCTTGTGCCACAGGCGCCGCCCTGTAGCTCCTTGATTTTAAGTAAGTTATATTAGGACTGTTTTCTTTTTTCCTTCGTGACTTAAACTTTATTAATTTGTATTGTTTTCTCCAGCCAGTGTTTTGATTCATATGTTTATTAATTCGTTGCTTTCCCTTTCTTCACTTTCTATTTCTTCTTGCATTTCAGACCTTCTGGGATTATGCTATTTCCTTTTGGAAGTAAAATCCCTTAGAAATTCCTTTTTTGAACATCTTTTGGTAATAATTCAGTTTTTGTCTCTTTGAAAAATAAAAATTTAAGCCACATTTTTGAGTGAATTTTTGATATACTTTCAAATTTATAAAAAAGTTACAAGAACTTTCACCCATATTCACCAATTGTTTAATTCTGCTATATTTACTTCTCTTTTTTTCTCCTCCTTTCTCTCTTAGATGTAGATATACTTATACACAAAGCAATATGTATATTGTCATATGTGACTATGTATTTTACACAGCATGTATTGTTGTAAGTGTATAGTGCATGTATGTATACATAGGACATACACATAACACACATACACACTAAATGCACAATTTCTAAAAATGAAGTATTGACAGCATATGGGATGTACCTTCACTATGTTCCTAAGAACAGGTACATTCTCTTAAAAAACTACAGAACAATGATCAGAATCTGGAAATTTAACATTGTGATAACACCATTATCTAATTCAAAGCCCATATTCAAATTTCCTGATGTGTCCCCGTGGCTAATGACTTTGGGCATCTTTTTGTGTGCTTGTTGGCTCCTACTTATTTCTTTTCTTTTTTCTTTTTTTACTTCAAAATGTTAATTAAGCGGGTACAAATGTTTCTGTTACATGGATGCCTCATACAATGCTTAAGTTGGGGTTCCTGGTGTGCCCATCACCAGAATAGTGTTCATTGTACCCAATAGGTAAGTTTTTATTGCACATCTCCCTCTCACCCTCCCACTTTCTTGGTTTTTCAGGTCCTTTAGGCTCTTACTTATTTCTTTAGCTTAATCTCACATCCTACTTCCACTCCTGCTCAGCACCCACCTCTGGCCAGGTTGAGCTCCCTGCTCATAGTAGCTCTAATCGTGTCACACTGTCACTTTGTGGTTTGTGCGCCTTCATCTGCTGGTGTGCCCTTTTCCCACTTCTCTGGATGAAATCTATGTATATACACATCATGCCACTTAAGTTTGAGGTTGTTATTTCTTTGAGACCTTTCATATATTTTTAAAAGAAAATGTTTGATTGGCAACCATTGCCTATAATTGATTTTCCTTTTCTTGTTTTAAAGGCAGTTAATTGGACTTTACACCATGGCTCACAATCCTAATATGACCCATTTAAAGATTAATCTGCCAGTTACTGCCCTCCCCCCACTTTGGGTAAGGTGTGACAGTTTAGATACAGAAAATACCTGTTGGCTGGGAGCTGAGCTTATCACAACAAATGACAGCATTACAGGAATTGTCTTATATGTGGTTAGCTGTAAAGGTGAGTGCTCACTCTTTACACATATGCATGTGTGTTTATTTGTGTAGTTACTGTTTTATGGTTTGTAGTAAAAATTATTATGATTTTTTAAAATTGTTTTTTATTAAATCATAACTTTGTACATTGATGCATTTATGGGGTTCAGGGTACTGCTTCAATATACGATGTGAAATGCTTACATTGAACCAAGTAACAGATCCATCACAATTATGCTCATTTCTTTTTTTTTTTTTTTTTTTTTTTTGTGGTTTTTGGCCGGGGCTGGGTTTGAACCTGTCACCTCCGGCATATGGGACCGGCGCCCTACTCCTTGAGCCACAGGTGCCGCCCAATTATACTCATTTCTTAATAGTTTTGAAATATACCATTGCATCATGCACATTAGGTGAGGTCTCCCCCGAATACCCTTCCTCCTCCCATGTCCCCCCTCGCCTCCCATCTTTCTCCTCTTCCCTTCTACTTTCTGGACTATAGTTATGTTTTGTCATTTGTATGAGTGTGTAGGTGGTTATATATTGATTTCATAGTAGTATTGAGTACATTGGATACTTTTTTTCCATTTTTGAGATACTTTACTAAGAAGAATATGTTTCAGCTCCATCCACATAAACATAAAAGATGTGATGTCTCCATCTTTTTATGGCTGCATAGTATTCCATGGTGTACATATACCACAATTTGTTAATCCATTCATGGGTCGTTGGGCACTTGGGCTGTTTCCATGTCTTGGCTATTATGAATTGGACTGCAATAAACATTCTGGTGCAGATGACTTTGTTAATTTTTGATCATCTGGGTATATACCTAGTAGAGGAATTGTAGGATCGAATGGTATTATTATGATTATGATTATTATTTGGTTTTTTGAGACAGAGTCTCACTATGTCACCCTCAGTAGAGTGTCATGGCATCACAGCTCCCAGCAACCTCAAACTCTTGGGCTTAAGCAATTCTCTTGCCTCAGCCTCCCAAGTAGCTGGGACTACAGGTGCCCGCCACAATGCCTGGCTATATTTTTTCTGTTACAGTTGTCATTGTTTAGCTGGCCCAGGCTGGATTCAAACCCACCCACTTTGGTGTATGTGGCTGGCATCGTAACCACTGTGCTATGGGCGTCAAGCCTAAAAATTATTATTAAATGAAAGTGCACCCAATAGAACTTGCACTAATTGCCTTGAACCTACTGCAGTGTGTAACGTGCAACATGTAGGAGGTATTCTAGAAATACCAGAAACAGATCTCCAGAAGTCTAGACAAGAGTTTGTACTTGTTTTGTTTGGATTTAATTTTATTTGTATTTGTATATTTTGGGGAAAATTTTCACTGGAGGATAAAAAACTGATTATAATGACAATATAATTCTGGTCTCATAGTAGATGTTACATTATATTTTTTGGTAATGGTATTGGCTTTTGCTTCACATTCATTCTTTCATAAACTTTTTGCTTATACATGATTCAAAATTTAATTTCAGCAGTTGTTTTGAGGGATTGTAATTTTTTAGCTCTCTCTAATAACATAAGTTTGAGTTGTAGCTTTACATTTTTTCTTTCTTTCATGTCCTATAGCTGATAAAAATTATTCAGTGAATCTTGAAAACCTGAAAAATTCACACAAAAAAAGACATCACTTGTCTACTGTAAGTATTTTGCTTCTATTCATATTATTTTTTTCAAACTATTGTTGCTATACCTTCTTTTTTAAAAGTTTTTCTCACTTGTGCGGCACCTGTGGCTCAGAAGGGTAGGGCGCCAGCCTCATATGCCAGAGGTGGTGGGTTCAAACCCAGCCCTGGTCAAAAACTGAAGGGGGGGGGAAACAGTTTTTCTCACTTCTAATATGACTAGATATTTTTCTATAGTATGAAAATGTTTGTATTTATTTTTATATCTGTTAATAGCCAAAATTAAAATATAAATCTTCTTGCCTTTTAGCTAATCTTAGGGATCTAAGAATTGTCTGGCCAGGTATGATGGCTCATGCTTGTAATTCCAGCACTTTGGGAGACCAAGGCAGAAGCATCACTTGAGGCCAGCCTAGGCAACAATAGTGAGATTCCATCTCTTTAAAAAAAAAAAAAATTTACTGGGTGTGACAGCATACATCTGTAGTCCCAGCTAATTGACAGCCTGAGGCAAGAGGATTGCTTGAGCCCCCATGTTCAAGGTTGCAGGCCACTCTACACCAGCCTGGGAACCAATACCCTATCTCTTTAAAAAAAAGAAAGAAAAAGAAAAAAGGCAATTATTTTTCCATTTGGGGGCGGCCCCATATACTGAGGGTGGTGGGTTCAAACCCGGCCCCGGCTGAACTGCAACCAAAAAATAGCTGGGCGTTGTGGCGGGCGCCTGTAGTCCCAGCTACTCGGAGGCTAAGGCAAGAGAATTGCCTGGGCCCAGGAGTTGGAGGATGCCATGGCACTCTACGGAGGGTGGCAAAGTGAGACTGTTTCTCTACCAAAAAAAAAAAAAAAATATATATATATAAAATATTTTTCCATTTGGAATAAAAGTATGGAGTGTGATGCTTTTTCTTCCTCCTTTGGGATAAGGATAAAAGTTTTGATAATGGCTTTGGCTATGTGGAAGCAGAGGTAATGGTCTGCGGGTGCCTCTCTTTTCAGGTAACATCTAGGGGCTATGCCCAGTATGAGCTCTTTAAGTCCACAGCTTTGGATGATACATTTGTTGCATCACAAACTATGATCACTTTGGATGTTTCCTGGAGTCCTGTTGATGAGATTCTTCAAATTCCTCCACTCTCTTCAACTGCAACTCTGGTAGGAGTGGAACCTATTTTCTCATTGGGCTCCTAAGGCCCCTAAATTTTGGTTAACTTGCTTCTTGCTGGTGCTGCATGCTTCTAGTCTCAGCAGTCACTCAACTGGTATGAAGCTGACAACTTTGAAAGGCTTGCCTTGCCCCTGAAGTCTCACCAGGGTAGCCAGTGGAGATTTTGTCAGGCGATTTAATCTGTCAGTTGCCCTCAGCTTTATAATTATGTGACTTAAGAATATCCTGGGTGGCACCTGTGGCTCAGTGAGTAGGATGCTGGCCCCATATATCGAAGGTGGCGGGTTCAAACTTGGCCCCAGCCAAACTGCAACAAAAAATAGCTGGGCATTGTGGCAGGTGCCTGTGGTCCTAGCTACTCGGGAGACCGAGACAAGAGAATCGCCTAAGCCCATGAGCTGGAGGTTGCTGTGAGCTGTGATGCCATGGCACTCTACTGAGGGGAACAAAGTGAGACTCTGTCTCTAAAAAAAAAAAAAAAAAGAATATCCTAATGGGGCTTGGTGTTCATAGCACAGTGGTTATAGTGTTGGCCACATACACTGAGGCTGGTGGGTTCGAACCCAGCCCGGGCCAGCTAAGTGACAATGACAACTGTAACAGAAAAATAGCAGGCCTTGTGGCCGGTGCCTGTAGTCCCAGCTACTAGCGAGGCTGAGGATAAGAGAATCGCTTAAGCCCAAGAGTCTGAGGTTTCTGTGAGCTGTGATGTCATAGCACTCTACCCAGGGCAACAATAACAAAAAAAAGAATATCTTAATGTGTCTCTTGAGTGGTTGCTCAAGTGGAATGATCAAAATGACTGTTATTTCTGCTATTCTATTTTTTTGTTTGTTTGTTTTTCTGTTTTGTGAACTAAATAATTTATTCATTTCCTTACTACAAAATATGCAAAACTAGGATGTGTTAAGTATATGCAGAAAGCGTAGAAGAGTATCTAGCACTCGATAAGTTTTAATTATTTGATACTATCATCTGAAAACAAATAACAAGCTTAATAGGCTCAGTTTAATGAAATGATGAGCTATTCTGGTTTATTTTGAAGCAGAGTCTCACTTGGTCACCCAGGGTAGAATGACATAGCTCATTGCAGGCTGAAACTCCTGCGCTCAAGCAATCCTCCCACCTCAGCCTACTGAGTGCTGGCACTACAGGCATAAGCCACTGCACTCAGCCTTTGTCTCTGCTATTATATATATATATATATATATTTTTTTTTTTTTTTGAGACAGAGCCTCAAGCTGTCACCCTGGGTAGAGTGCCGTGGCATGATAGCTCACAGCAACCTCCAACTCCTCAGCTTAAGTGATTCTCTTGCCTCAGCCTTCCAAGTAGCTGGGACTAAGGCGCCCTCCACAGCACCCAGCTATTTTTTGGTTGCAGCCGTCATTGTTGTTTGGCGGGCCCGGGCTGGATTCAAAGCTGCCAGCTCAGATGTATGTGGCTGGTGCCTTAGCTGCTTGAGCCACAGGCATGGAGCCTGCTATATTTTTTTCTTTTCTTTTTTTTTTTTCTTATTGGCTTTGTCTCTGCTATTCTTTTTTTTTTTTTTTTTTTTTTTGAGACAGAGACTCAAGCTGTCGCCCTGGGTAGAGGGCCGTGGCATCACAGCTCATAGCAACCTCCAACTCCTGGGCTTAAGCGATTCTCCTGCCTCTGCCTCCCAAGTAGCTGGGACTACAGGCTCCTGCCACAATGCCCGGCTATTTCTTTTTTTTTGGTTGCAGCCGTCATTGTTGTTTGGTGGGCCTGGGCTGGATTCGAACCTGCCAGCTCAGGTGTACGTGGCTGGCGCCTTAGCCGCTTGAGCCACGGGCGCCGAGCCTGTCTCTGCTATTCTTAAAAGAGTGTAGATATTGGCAACACAGGAATGAATCTTTATAATATTAAGATCTTTCACCCTATATTTACATTTTTAGGAATCCATTTTAAGAAATTAAAATTGCTAACAAAAAATTATGCACAAGATATTCAATGCAATGGTATAGCTATGTTTCCAAAATATTGAAAACCAGTTCTTGTTTTGGCAACACATATGCTAAAATTGGAACAATAGGGAAAAGATTAGCATGACCCCTGTGAAAGATACCGTGCAAGTTTGTGAACATTCCTTATTGAAAAAACAAAACAAAACCCGAATGTTCAATAGGAAATAGTTAAAGTAGATTTCTATGATAAAATATCATTTAATCTTTAAAAATTATGTTTTAAAATGTTTCAGATAGTAGGAGGAAATGCTTATTAATCAAAAAAAGAGAAAAAGTATAAAATTATACATACAGTAGGATTGCAACTGTTTTTTAAAGCCAGGATAGTGTTAATAATGGTAGGATTATGGATAATTCTTTTCTTTTTTTTTTTTGTCACCCTCAGTAGAGTGCTGTGGCATCACAGCTCACAGCAACCTCAAACTCTTGGGCTTAAGTGATTCTCTTGCCTCAGGCTCCCAAGTAGCTGGGACTATAGCCACCTGCCACAATGCCCAGCTATTTTTTGGTTATAGTTGTCATTGTTGTTTGGCAGGCCCAGGCTGGATTTGAACCCCCCAGTTCCGGTGTATCTGGCTGGCACCCTAGCCACTGAACAACAGGCGCCAAGCAAGAATAATTATGTTCTTTATCCTTTTCTTTTCCTGTAATAGGAATTTTCATACACTGGAATTTACTTTTTACTCTTTTTTTGGTACAGCTTTACATTTATAAAACTTAGACCTCTGGCTAGGACTGTTAGAAGGAGTCTAATAAACATAATTTGGGGGGAGGGTTTATTTTTAGTGCATGATAATGCTATGTTCTCATTGAAAATCTTTAGATATATTTATTTAAATATCTCCTACCTTGTTCTCTTGGAAATTCCATGGGAAAGGTCAGGATAGCATGTGAGTAGAGTAGTTGTTTCACGTGGATACTATTGTTTGTGGTATAGAGAGAAGTTATGGTGGTCTGAATTTAGGTTACTGTATTAGGTTGACAAGATATATAGTTTCTCTAATTAAGATGTCCTAATATTTAGCCATAAAAAAAAGATGGAGACTTTACATCTTTTGTACTTACCTAGATAGATTTGGGGGACATCCTCTCCTCCTACGAAAAGTATCACAAAAATGGAAAAACAAGTATCCAATATACTCAATACTAGCATGAAACCAACAGATGAACAGTTGCACTCCCACATGAGAGAAAAACACAATTACATCCCAGTAGGAGAGGAGAAGGAAGGTGTGGGGGGGGGGGGAGAAAGGTAAAAGGGTATAAGGCACACCTTCTGGGTGATGGGCTCAACTACAACTTGGACTCTACCTACTAAATGCAAACAATGTAACCTAATTGTACCCTTATATCAATCTGAAATTAGAAACAAAAGATGTTCTAAATGAAGTGTTGACCTAAATTTACAATTCACTGCGCTTTATAAAATATATTTTTTAATGTGTGGATGGTTTGAAATACAAGTAACTGTGACCTTTATGCAAGGAAGATGGGATTACCAATGAAAACTGACAGACTTTGGGAACTTTGTAGAATATTAAGGTGGAATCAGGAGATCCCAGAGGTCCGTTGAATCATCTCCACAGAGAATTGAAATTCCTCCTTGTGAGTATCCTTCTAGAATTCTTAACTTTAATTAAATCTCATGTTTTCATAAAAATGTTTGCTCGTATCATTTTTATGACATTTTGTGTTCTTCAGAATTTGTCCTGGATATTATGTGTTCATTACATACTCTGACAATTTAGGCAGTTTAATTTTATTTATATACTAATACAATTAAAGGGAACATTAGTTAATAGTTTGGTTTTACTTATATGATGGATTCCCCTCTTTCTAGCTGCCAGTTTATTGCAAATATGCCTATAGCCTGCTTATTGATAACTGGGATTTTAATTGATACTAAAGATAAATGAACATGTATTTCAAAAATTTTATACAAATTGAATCTTAAGCGGGTACCTTATTTTGATACAGTAGACATTTCACATGTCTTAGCCTAGCACTCAAAGCCAGTTATGATCTAGCTACAGTCCTATTTATTTCTTTTGTTGTTGTTGTCTCACTTGTCACCCTTCTTAGAATGCTGTGGCGTCATAGCTCACGGCAACCCCAAACTTAGGCTCAAGCAATCCTCTTGCCTTGACCTATACAGTAGGTGGGACTACAGTCATTCGCCACAATGCCTGGTTATTTTTTAGAGACAGGGTCTCACTCTTGCTCAGGAATCCTCCTGCATTCCTTATCTCGAACTCTACCTGCCTCAACCTCCCAGAGTGTTAGGAGTACAGGTGTGAGCCACCACGCCCAGCAGTACTACTTATTTTCTTTTCTGGTTTTTTTGGCAGCTTGTTGAGATATAAATTACATCCCATAAAATTCACTCATTTTAATTGAAGAGTTTAATGATTTTAGGTCTGTTTACCAAATTGTACAAGTATCACTATAATTGAATTTGATTTTTTAAATTTTTTATTTTTTTACTACTTTTCAATGGAAGGGAACTGTAATTAATTTTAAAACATTTTCATCACTCCAAAATGAAATCTTATACCTGTTACCACTCACTTCCTACACCCGTTTGTCCCTGGCAACAAGTAATTGACTTTCTATATAGTTCTTTCCTTTTATTGCCAAATAATATTTCATTGTATGGTTAAATCACATTTCATTTATCAATTCATCAGTTATGGACATTTTAGTTGTACTTTTTGGCTGTTTTTTAGTTTAGTTCTACTTTTTGGCTATTATGAATATTGTTTCATGAATATTCCTGTACAAATTTTTGCGTACACACATTTTCACATCTCTTAGGTAGAGTTTCTGGGTCATACAGTAAGTCTGCGTTTAACCTTTTGAGGAACTCAAAGTGATTACAGCCTTTTACATTCCTACCAGGAATGCAGGATGATTCTCATTTCTCTGCATCCTTTCCAACACTTGATATTGTGTGTTTTTTTTTGGTATAGCCATCCTAGTGGGAGTGAAGCGCTGTCTCATTGTGGTTTTGATATGCCATCCCTGATAGCTAATGATGTTGAGCATTTGTGTTTATGTTTGTGTGCTTATTGACTCTGACGTATTTTCTCAGCTTTAGCTTCTATTCTCACTGAACCCTCAACCCTCACCACATTGAGCTCCTTGCTTCAATCTTGTCCTGCCCTGCTGTGTGCATCATGATCTGCCTGGTGTACACGTCTCCCACCTACCTCTTTGCTGGGTGAACTGTCTGTGACCTCTTCACTGAGGATGATTGCACAGATTCCCCAGGATGGCCTGTGCTGCTGTAGAATTCAAAGTATTTATCAGATGCAGTAACTTGTTTAACTTATCTGTCTCTGCTAGACTTGAGTGCCAAGTACCCTGTTGCACTTTTACCATCTAGCATAGTACCAAGCATTTTTAATCCTTTTTCCTCCTATTATACTATAAAACTGATACTTTTTCTATCCTTCTCATCTGTTTTGAAAGCCCTTCTTTCAGGGCTTTCCATCCTGCTTTGGCCTTCATATCTCTGCCCTTCTTTCTCTACACCAGTGAAGAGAGCTAATCTATTCAGTAATGCCTTTATAAGCAAACTCCAGACCTTTATCTATAAGCTAATACCAGTTCCCATCTGTTTTTTTTTTTTTTTTTTTTGAGACAGAGTCTAACTCTGTCACCCTCACGGTAGAGTGCCGTGGCTCTCTACATGCCCTCACAGCTCACAGTAACCTCAAACTCCTGGGCTTAAGCAATTCTCTTATCTCAGCCTCCCAAGTAGCTGGGACTGCAGGTGCCCACCACAATGCCCAGATATTTTTTTGTTGCAGTCATCATTGTTGTTTAGCTGGCCCCAGCCAGGCTCGAACCCGCCAGCCTTGGTGTATGTGACTGGCACCATAACCACTGTGCTACAGGTGCTGAGCCAGCACAGGGTTTCTTAATAGAATAGTGTCATCCTTCAGTCCCAGGGAAGGGGTGGTTCTTTGGAAAAACATGAAAATAATTTTTGTTGTCATAATGACTGGGTATACAGGAGCACTTCAGGCATTTCATTTGGTGGGGGCCAGGGATATTAAACATCTTGCTGTGTGTATGATGCTCTCAAATCACAAAGAAAAGTCCTGCCCAGATGCCAATAAGGTCCCTGTTGAAAAATAATGATTGATCAATAGAGTGTCACAGAGGAAGGTAGTAAAGCTTTTAACAAAGATGGATAGAGAGAGCGACTTCAAAGGAAAAAAAGAGAGAGAGGTTTATGATATGTAGAAGAAAAGAAAAAAATCCTACCCATTTATAAAATACAGGTGATTGAACTCAGAGAGACTTTGGCCACAGAGATATGTAAGAGTCTGTCAATTTTTAAGGGAGTTTATAATAGAACACAGACTTTTGAATTTGACAGACAGACATGCAACTGAATGTATGTGACCAGTTATTTACCAGTTTGTTACCAACTTCAAGCAAAATAACTGAACCAGCTAGCCCCATGCCTGGCTCATAGTAGGGCAGCAGCTTCTAGCTGTAATAGGAAGTGGTAGTGGTAGAAACACTAGTTCTTACTGAAGTAAAATATAAGATTTCTAGTCTGGGAAACTCAAGGAATGGTAGAACCACAGAAGTGTGGGGGTCGTTCAAAGAGGAGATGGTCTAGAGAAAATATTAAGTTTTATTGTGGACATACTGAGTTTTAAGAAAACAGCACTGTACCCAAATAGGAAATAATTTGGTGGAAGTTAAAAAGATGGCAACAGTGACAACTGCAACAAAAAAATAGCCGAGCTTTGTGGCGGGTGCCTATAGTCCCAGCTACTTGGGAGGCTGAGGCAAGAGAGTCACTAGAGCCCAAGAGTTTGAGGTTGCTGTGAGCAACCTCACTTTGTCACCCTTGGTAGAATGCTGTGGTGTCACAGCTGTGGTGTCACAGCTCAAGTGATTCTCTTACCTCAGCCTCCCAGGTCTACAGGTGCCTGCCACAACGCTCAGCTATTTTAATTTTTATTATTATTATTTTTTTTAGACAGTCTTACTTTGTCACCCCCACTAGAATACTGTGGCATCATAGCTCACAGCAACCTCAAACTCTCTTGGACTCAAGTGATTCTCTTGCCTCAGCCTCCCAAGTAGCTGGGAATACAGGTGCCAGCCACAACACCCAGCTGTTTTTAGAGGCGGGGTGTTGCTCTTGCTCAGTCTGGTCTTGAACCCATGAGCTTAGGCAATCTGCCCACCTTGGTCTCCCAAGTGCTAGGATTATAGGCATGAAGCACTTTGCCTGACCTCCATCCTCTTCTTGTTCCATGTTCCTTCCCTGGTCTATAGCCAATGGTTACTACATTTGAGTTGCAGCTGAAGTTTCACATTGTTTTCTAGCTATTGCAGCCTGTCAGCCTTTCCTTATTTCTGTTTAGATATTATATGTATGTGCAAGCACATTTATATTATTTTTATGTAAACTTCTATTCCTTTTCACATTTATCATTTCCATATTATTTCATCTGTACCATCTGTCATTCTTTACCAAAATTATAAGCATCTTCAGGATAAGCCCTCTATTCTCAGTCTTGAATCCTCTAGCATCTGTGCCCATGGCATTGGATTATAGATGAGAGCACCATCTTTGAAATTGGTCCACTGGATGCGTGTTTTGACACTGTCAGTTACTAATTGTGTGACTGCAAGCAAGTACTGAACCTCTATTAGCTTCACTAAAACAAAGATAATAGCAGTATCTTCCACTTAGAGTTTTATTAGGATTAAATAATATACAATACATATATATCACTACTACATTGCCTAGCATCTGATAAACATTCAGGAAATGTTCTTACAATTAATATTTTTATTAAATACATCCTTACTGATTAAACTATATTTTCTGCTAAGAAGTCTTTGGGCATTTTAAATCTGCTATAGGTCTTGGCTGATGGTTTGAGGATTGGTGTGACTGAATGGCTCGAGCCTCTGGAAGCAAAGTCTGCTGTTGAACTTGTGCAGGAATTTCTGAATGGTATATTGTTTTTCTTAACTGAGAATTTATACTTACTATATTTAAATATAAGTTGTTTCTTTAGGCTTGTTATTCTTTTTAGTCAGTATGTGTATACACGCATATGAAGCTCTGAGATCTGCGGTTTTTGGCCAGGGCTAGGTTTGAACCCGCCACCTCCAGCATATGGGGCTGGCGCCCTAGTCCTTTGAGCCACAGGCGCTGCCCACGCTCTGAGATCTGTTATATTCAGAATGGCAGTTTTCATTCTAAAGTGCTAATGGTTAAGATATAAATAATTCTAAAAATTAAAAAGATTAAAATTTATATGACATAACCATATATGTCACTGTAGGAAGAGAGGGATGAAACGGTAACATTTTGAGTACCTGATAATGTGCCCAACATTGTGTGCCAGGGGCTTTCTTGTTACCTCAGTTCCTCCTCAGACCACTTCCTGATAGGTTTCTATTACTACCTTCGCTGGAGAGTTCAGTAACTTGCTAAAATCCCCAGTTATACTTCTGTTATTCCCATTTGTCATTTTATGGAATGGAAATAATTTAGAAAACAGAAAAATTAAATAAAGAGTTAATAAACATTTACCACTTTCTAGATTTAAATAAGCTGGATGGATTTGGTGATTCTACAAAAAAAGACACAGAGGTAAGTTATTATTTTCAGTTTAGAAAATTACACTGAAATAGCTTTTAAAATATGGTTGTAGTGGTATTTTTCAAGTGGATCTGATATGGTCAAGGCAGCATTTTATGAGTAGTTTTTGTTAGTCTTTCATGTCAGCACTGGTTATCATTTTCCTTAAGAACTTTTGAGACAGTCTCATCCCTCCTCCTGGATAGAGTGCTAAGGTTTCATCACTCACAGCAACCTCTTGAGCTTGAGCAATTCTCTTGGCTCAGCCTCTCGAGTAGCTGGGGCTACAGGCACTAGCCACAACGCCTGGCTAGTTTTTCTATTTTTAGTAGAGACTGGTCTTGCTCTTGCTCAAGCTGATCTCAAACTCCTGAGCTAGCGCAGTCCACTCACCTTGGCCTCGCAGAGTGCTAGGAAGCCACGGGTGTGAGCCACTGTGCTGATACATATTTTTAAAGAGAGCTAATACAGACCGGGTACAGTGGCTCACACCTGTAATCCTAGCACTCTGGGAGGCCAAGGTGGGTAGATAGCCTAAGGTCACAGGTTCCAGACCAGCCTGAGCCAGAGTGAGACTGCATCTCTAAAAATAGCAGGTGTTGTGGTGAGTGCCTGTATTCCCAGCTACTTGGGAGGCTGAGGCCAGAGAATCGCTTGAGCCCAAGATTTTGAGGTTGCTGTGAGCAGTGATGCCACGGAACTCTACCAAGGTTTACAGAGTGAGACTCTGTTTCAAAAAAAGAAAAAGAATGAGAGCTAATACATATGAATTTCTAGTTTCTGAAATGCAGAGAAAAAAATAAATATGTTAATATACTATAAAATGACATTATTGTAGTATCTTGATAGACTATAAGATGGTTTGTTATTATGCCATGGGATGGTATTATTACATTAGCTAAGTATGTTTTCATTTGATGAAGAGGAAAATGGCGACAAAAGTAATTTAATAAATTTTTGCCTGGAAGGAAAACTGAATACTTGCTCTTAGACATTAAAGTTTTAAAATGATTTTAAAGGTCCAGTTTTTCCACTATGTATTTATTTGTATCTCTTCATTTGTGAACGAAGTTACAGAAAAATGCATTCACATCTTTTTGTATGTTGATAAATCCATAATTTTTCAGAACATCATTTGAAAGGTTAAATTGTTTCACATAAAATAAATAAAATGATATTCTCTAAAGCTTGTTTCTGTTTCAGACAGTGAAGCACGACACTGTTGCAGTTGATCGTTCAGTCAAGCGTCTCTTCAAAGTACGGAGTGATCTTGACTTTGCTGAGCAACTATGGTGCAAAATGAGCAGTAGTAAGTGTCCATCATGATTAAAATTTTTTAAGTCTTTCGAAAATAATATGGTGTGTATCACTAGTCTTGTGCGGAAGTCTGGTTCTTATTTTATCTAGTCCATTTCTGATTATGCATTGGCACATTCTGCTTAAGAATTATATTAAAACAAGGCAATGTGTAGAGTCTGTTCTTTTCTCCTGGCTTCCCCCCGCGAGATACCAAACCAAGTCCAGGATCCTTCCTTTTTTTTTTTTTTTTGAGATAGATTGCCCTAGGTTGTGAGTGCCCTGGCGTGATAGCTCATGGCAACCTCAGTCTCTTGGGCTCAAGCAATTCTCTTGCCTCAGCCTCCCAAGTAGCTGGGACTAAGAGACCTGGCTAGTTTTTCTATTTTTAGTAGAAATGGGGTCTTGTTCTTGCTCAGGCTGGTCTTGAACTCCAACAGTTCACTCACCTCAGCGTCCCAGAGTGCCAGGCTCATAGGTGTGAGCTACCACTGCCTGGCCAGGATAAATATAAGTCTTTCTAAGTATAAATCTAAGGTAGTTTTTATGTTGTATTTATGTGAATAAATATATATACCTTTGTGAAATTATTAGAATAAAGAAAAGATATTCTTAAATATTTTACTATGTTATTTTTTGTCATTCTGAGTTTGATTTTTTCCTTCAGAAACGCATTCCTTTGTTTTTGCCTCTTTAATTTCTTGTCCCTTTGCTCACCCATAAAGTACAGATTCTTGTCTTCTGCTTCATTCATGTGTCCTTAAGATTAATGGCATATTTTTTTTTATTCTACAGAAGTACACTGAAAATAATGTTTGACTTGTTTTCCAAGGTGTGATTTCATATCAAGACTTGGTAAAGTGTTTCACATTGATCATCCAGAGTCTACAACGTGGTGACATCCAGCCATGGGTAGGTTTAATATTGTGTGTTAGAACATTTTCTCGGACCCATAGCATGGTGGTTAAAGACATAGGCTCTGGAGCAAACTGTCTATTTTAATTCCAACTCCGCTACTTTCTAGCCATGTAAACTTGGGCTGGTCCCTTTATTTTTCTGTGCCGCAATGGCCTCATCCGTAAAATAGAAGTAGGAACAGTACCTCCCTTATAGTGTTGTTTCAAGATTAATTTAATGCATGTAAAGCATCTAGTACCTAGCTCATAGTTAAATGCTCAGTATGTGTTAGCTACTAACATCGTCATTGTTAACTGTTGCTGTGAATGAGTATTCTCATGGACTACTGATGTGAATACAAATTGGGGACACTCTAAAAAGTAATTTGGCTAATATATTGAGATCTTCAAAATGTATCATGGCCTTTGAACCAATAATTTTTCTGTTAGGATTCACCTTAAATCATACACATAAATATATATTGAGACTATGTATCCATAGTCGTCATAGCCTCATTTATAGTGGCAAAAAATTATAAATGACCTAAATTTCCCTTTTTAATGGGATGGCTAAATAAATAGTGATATAGCCACACAACCACTCAGGTAATAGTTGCTAAAAAATGATGCTGACGTGTGATATGGGGTAAATGCTTCTAATGTTCAGTAAAAAGAAAATATATACAGTTGTATAACAATGTAAATTTTGGAAGGAAAAAATCTAGAAGCAAGTATGCTAATATCTTACTAGTAGTCACCTCTGGTAGAAGGGTTGCAAATGACTTTTTTCAACTAGATTATATATTTCAATTATTAATTTTTCACAGTAAATTGGTGCTACTTTTATAATCAAGAAAGAGCTAAGAGGGCCAGGCACAGTGACTCAGGCCTGTAATCCCAGTGTTCTGAGAGGATAAGGCAGGTGGATTGCTTGAACTCAGGAGTTTAAGACCAGTTTGAGCAAGAGCGAGACCCTGTCTCTACTAAAAACAGAAAAACTGAGGTAAGAGGATCACTTGAGCCCAAGAGTTGGAGGTTGTTGTGAGCTATGATGACACCATGGCACTCTACCCAGGGTGAGAGTTTGAGACTCTGTCCTCCCCACCCCCCAAAAAAGAGCTAAGTAAAAAATTAGAAACAAAAGAATTTTTCTCATTTAATGGGAATTATTTTAAATACCGTGGCTACCAATTCATGACTATAAAAGTTAGAAACTTCCATAGATGTGAACCAAAGGTACACTCTGGAGCAAAGGCATGCAGACGCTGCCTAACGGGGCAGTCGTGATTCTAGGCATTTTGGTTTTGGCCATTGCATTTCTCTTGAGAGCTCTATGTTTGTGAGATGTTTACAAGTATAACCGTACCATGTCTTATGAGTGCAAATGAAGGGAAACCAGTTTTTAATGCAATAATGCGAAAGATTATGATGAAAGTTAAAGTAGAGAAATAGGAAGTAGTAAGGAAATGACAGATAATTTATGTATATTTAAAGTGAATGATTTTAACGCTTGGAATACGTATTAAATCTATACTTTCATAGTTTTTTTAATTTGCAAATCATCAAGTTAATGTGTTGGATAGTGTGGGCAATAAGGAGTTCCTTATGATCCATGCATGGATCATTGAGGGAGAGAGAGTTTGTTTTTCTGCAGCAACAGATTTTGGTAGATGAAGATGATAAGTTGGAAAAGATGCCCAACAGCAGCTTAAATCAGCCAGGAGGAGAAGAATTCCTTGTAAAGCTTCAAAGAACCAATTCTGATTTCTCTTTGGTGGAGTTATATCTAAGGGTGATAAGTTTAAACCTTTCATAGTTGCTTTTGAATTAAACAGATGAAGTACAGATGGCGTTTTAGAGACAGACATGTTTGTAACGGGAGTTTTTTGTTCAAATCATTTATAGTATCAGGAGACTAAGAATGTTAGCTTATAATTTTTATCTTGTAGCTAATGCAGTTTGTCTTTTACTTACTGGATTTGCTTATATTTTTATTTATGGTTTTATAAAATTTTCTTGATTTTTAGCTCCATAGTGGGAGTAACAGTTTACTAAGTAAGCTCATTCATCAGTCTTATCATGGAACTATGGACACAGTATCTCTCAGTGGAACTCTTCCAGTTCAAATGCTTTTGGAAATTGGTTTGGACAAACTGAAGAAAGATTATATTAGTTTTTTCATAGGTAAGTCTTCCAGCTTTAGAAATTAAAAAACACATCATAGTTATCAACCAAAGATAGTCTTCGGCTTGCCTTGAATCATTTATAGTCCTGCTTTGTACCTGATTCACCATGAGACAAGCATAGATTAAATATAGTTATAATTTTTGTTTGTTTGTTTTTAGTTTGAACATTTGAGATTCTATGATGTTAGTGTAGTAAATAAACCTTTTTAGTTGTTTAAATATCCAATACTTGGGCTCGGCTCAGTGGCTCACGCCTATAATCCCAGCACTTGGAAGGCTGAACTCATGAGTTCGAGACCAGCCCGAACAAAAGCAAGACCCCTTCTCTTAAAAAAAAGAAAAAATAGCCAGGCATTATGGCAGGCACTTGTAGTCCCAGCTACTTGGGAGGCTGAGGCAAGAGAATTACTTAAGCCCAGGAGTTTGAGGTTGCTGTGAGCTATGATGTTATGGCACTCTACAGATGGTGACAAAGTGAGACTCTGTCTCCAAAAATAAATAAATATTCAATACTTGGTTGTTTTATTATGGGTAAGCTGTAATCATTTTTAGAACAAATATTAGTGTATATTTATAGTATAGTATAAAAGCCAGAAAATTTGACTTTTTGTGAGAAAATAACTTGACCATCTTATTCATAGGTAAACTGTGAAAAATTTTACTTAGGTTCCTTAACATGTAATAGATGGTACCTAAAGCTTGTTTGCATATGTGTGTTCTTTCTTAATAGGTCAGGAACTTGCATCTTTGAATCATTTGGTGAGTTTTTTTTTTTTTAAATTCTAAAGTTTTCCTTGTGTTCAGTCATTCTGCATACAGTTATTAAGTGCCTAGAATATGCCGGCCTTTGTCCTAAATCCTAGGAGACAGATAAAGAAGACAGATAATTCTGCCCTTAATTATTACTGCCTAGTAAGAAAGACAGAAAGGTAGTCCATTCAGTGTCATTTCTCATTCTCTCTAAATTTATATTGCTGACATATAGTTGTATCCTACTCAATGCCAGTGGACTATCACAAATTTCATTTATCTACAATGGTTAGAGAATGCCTTTCTGTGACAGGCTCTATAAAAGGAATGTTTGTTTTATATTCTCTTAACCCACTATATCTAAAGGATGATTTTCCAAGGAATTTATGATTATCTTTAATATATTGATTCAAAAGATACTTCTGGGTTATCATTATCTGCTTCGTCATATTTTTCTTGTCTATTAATTCAAAAACTTTGGGAGATTGAACAGCACCGGTACTGACACTTGACAGTTATTAGAAAATCCTTCTAAAAATGAAATTATATCCACTTGTTTGTCATTTGTCTCTTATAATAATACATGTTAGGGTGGCACCTGTGGCTCAGTTGGTAAGGCACCAGCCCCATATACCGAGGGTGGCGGGTTCAAACCCAGCCCCGGCCAAACTGCAACCAAAAAATAGCTGGGCGTTGTGGCGGGCGCCTGTAGTCCCAGCTACTCGGGAGGCTGAGGCAAGAGAATCGCTTAAGCCCAGGAGTTGGAGGTTGCTGTGAGCTGTGTGAGGCCACGGCACTCTACCGAGGGCCATAAAGTGAGACTCTGTCTCTACAAAAAAAAAAATACATGTTAGAAAAACTGTGTCTGTTGTGCAAAATAAGACTCAATTGGATTCTTGTGAGTTTTAATTTTTACTGTTCAAATTTTAAACATTTTATTAAGGGTATATGTTTATAGTGGAAACATACTCTAGCAGAAAATATACATACATATATATGTACAGTTGGCATATACATACATATATATGTACATATATGGGTTCCACACCCCTGGATTCAGTTAACCATGGATGGAAAATATTTTTTTTTAATGGATGGTTGTGTCTGTACTAAACATGTATATAGTGTAAAAACTATTTACGTGGCATTTACATTATATTAGGTATTATAGGTAACTTAGGGATGATTTACAGCATATAAGAGAAGGTGCTTATTAGTCAATAACTGTGCCATTTTATATGAGGGACTTGAACATTGCTGGTTTTTGGTATCCAAGGTGGGTCCTGTAACCAGTCCCCCATGGATACTGAGGCCCAACTATGTCTATAGACATAGTCATGTGTCATGTAATGATGGAGATACATTATGAGACATGTGTCAGTAGGCAATTTCTTTGTTGTTTGAACACCATTGAATATACTTATGTAAACCTAGATGGTATGGCCTACTACACACCTAGGCTATAAGAGGTAGCCTGTTCCTCCTAGGCTATAAACTGGTACAGCATGTTACTGTATTGAATACTGTAGGCCAGCAATCCCCAACCTTTTTGGCACTAGGGATGGTTTCATTAAAGACTATTTTTCCCCTGGACTGGAGGGGAGCAAGGAGAGGATGGGACAGAAGATGGAGCTCAAGATAGTGATCTGAGTGGAGAGTGGTAGTAAATACAGCTGAAACTTGATTGCTCAGCTATCTCTCACCTCCTGCGATGTAGCCTGGTTCCTAATAGGCCACAAGCTGGTACTGGTCCATAGCTTGGGAGTTGGAGACCACAGCTGTAGGTAATTTTAACACAATGGTAAGTATTCATGTATGTAAATATATCTAAACCTGGAAAAGGTACAATAAAAATACAGTATAAAAGATTTAAAAAATGGGCTCGGTGCCTGTGGCTCAAGCAGCTAAGGCGCCAGCCATATACACCTGAGCTGGCAGGCTCGAATCCAGCCTGGGCCCACCAAACACCAATGATGGCTGCAACCAAAAAAATAGCCAGGCATTGTGGCAGGCGCCTGTAATCCCAGCTACTTGGGAGGCAGAGGCAGGAGAATCGCTTGAGCCCAGGAGTTGGAGATTGCTGTGAGCTGTGATGCCACGACACTCTACCCAAGGTGACAGCTTGAGGCTCTGTCTCATTAAAAAAAAAAAAAAAAAAGATTTTAAAAATGGTATATTGTATAGGGCAAATGAATAGAAGTTACAGGACTGGAGGTTGCTCTGGATGAGTCAGTACATGAGTAGTGAGGCCAAGGACATTACTGTACATGACAGCAGACTCTGTAAACTCTGTCCACTTAGGCTGCCCTACAGTTAAAAAAATTTTTTTCTGGCTCAGCACCCATAGCACAGTTGTTACAGCACCAGCCACATACACCGAGGGTGGCAGGTTCGAACCTGACCCAGGCCAGCTAAACAACTGCAACAAAAAAATAGCCAGGCATTGTGGAGGGTGCCTGTAGTCTGGGAGGCTAAGGCAAAAGAACCGCTTAAGCCCAAGAGTTGGAGGTTGCTGTGAGCTGTGACAGCACAGCACTCTACCGAGGGCGACATAGTAAGACTCTGTCTCAAAAAAAATGTTTTTTTTTGTTCTTTTAGCTCTGCGCCCATAGTACAGGTAGTTACTGCGCCAGCCACATTCACCGAAGCTGGTGGGTTCGAACCCGGCTTTGGCCAGCTGAACCAATGACAACTGAAATAAAAAAAATAGCCAGGCATTGTCGCGGGCACCTGTAGTCCCAGCTACTTGGGAGGCTAAGCTGTGACGCCACGGCACTCTACCTAGGGCCCTTTAATACAGTTCCTGTGGATCGTGACCCACAGGTTTGAGAACCGCTGACCTGGGGTGACAGCTTGAGACTCTGTCTCAAAAAAAAAAAATTTATTTCTTCAATGGTAAATTAATATTTGCTTACTATAACTTTTTTACTTTTTAAAATTTTAAACTTTTTAGACTTTTTGACTCTTTCATGGTAACACTTAAACACATTGTACAACTGTATAAAAGTATTTTCTTTATATCTTATTCTAATAGCTTCTTCTATGTTTAATATTTTTATTCTGAGTTTTACTTTTGAAAATTTTTTTGCTAAAAACTAAGACATTACACATTAGCCTAGGCATACTCAAAGTCAGGATCATCAATATTACTATCTTCCACCTATGTATCTTGTCCCACTGGAAAGTCTTCATAGGCAGTAACACACAGGGAGTATCTCTTATGATAACAATGCCTTATTTGAAGCTGGGCGCTATGACTCATGCCTATTATCCTAGCACTCTGGGAGGCTGAGGCAGGTGGATTGCCTAAACTCACAGGTTCAAGACCAGCCTGAGCAAGATCAAGACCCCATCTCTTAAAAAATAAATAACCAGCTGTAGTCCCAGCCACTTGGGAGGCTGAGGCAAGAGAATCTCTTAAGCCCACAAGTTTAAAGTTGCTGTGAGCTATGAGTCTACAGTACTCTATTGGGGTACAAAGTGACACTCTGTCTCAAAAAAAAATACACCCAAAAAAACAATGCCTTCTTCCTAGAACACCCCCTGAAGGACCTGCCTGAGGCTCTTCTTTTATTTATTTAATTTTTTTTTTTTTTTTGTAGAGACCGAGTCTCACTTTACCGCTCTCGGTAGAGTGCCATGACATCACAGGACTCATAGCAACCTCTACCTCTTGGGCTTAGGCAATTCTCCTGCCTCAGCCTCCCGAGCAGCTAGGACTACAGGCATCTGCCACAACGCCCGGCTATTTTTTGAACCCGCCACCCTGGGTATATGGGGCCAGCGCCCTACTGACCCACAGGCGCCGCCCCCCCAAGGCTCTTCTTGAAGAATAGTTTTCATTATAGCTATGAAGTCACTGGCCAATCGGAATTTCTCAGGTCCATTGTGATCTTATTGGACTGTCTGTTGTTGACTGAAATGTTAATGCAGTTTATGACCGTAATTTATTTTGGAAGAATAATATTGAAAGGTGGCAAATTCTATATAGTTGCCTCTGATCTGTTTTAAAAATCTTTATTATCAATCTTCCAAACTTAGGTGTGTAGCGAGCATACTTCTTTCCAAAGATGATACTAATCCCTATTTCACTTATACTTTTCATTCCAGGAATACTTCATTTCTTCATCAGTAGATGTACAAGAACAGGTTTATCGTGTTCAAAAACTCCACCATATTCTAGAAATATTAGTCAATTGCATGCCTTTTATTAAATCTCAACATGAGCTCCTCTTTTCTTTAACACAGTAAGTACTTCTCTATGGTTTACTTACATAGAAATGTATTCTCTTCCAAAATAGTTACAATCAAAATATGTTCATTTTTTATTACTGGTTAGGATAGAAGCTGTTTAGCCTGTCTTTACAGTAGCATGGTTCTACACCAATATCATAGGAAGGGAAGGCTTTGGATTCAAAGGGAATCAGGTTTGATACAGGTTCTATCACTTCATAACTTCCTTAGGAAATTTCCTTCACTGAATCTTGTTTTCTCTTCAATAAAAAGGATCTAATAACCTCATGTGTTATAAGGACTAAATGATGTAATGTGTATAAAGTACTTGATAACAGGTGCTTAATAAATATTAGTTCTTAGATTCTTTGCATCCCTATAAATTGGGGTCAAAATAATCATTGCCAGCCATCTGTATGATAACTGAATGGACTCAAATAATATCAGCAGTCCTCTGTCAATAGAATTTCTGTAATTTTAGAGATTGCTGTACTACAGATTCTGATTACTTTGACAAAGATAGTTTGGAACAATCCTTATACTAATATATGGACTGTTAGCCCCTATTTGGGACCTCAAACAGTAAATAAGTGAGCTGTTCAGTGGAAGGGTAGGGTTTCCTTTCCCTATGGAAAGAAATGTACCAAATGTACCATTACATTTTCTCCAAAATTATAATTTGCCTCTGTTGTGAAGGGGAGAGTTTGAAATGGTTATTATTTATAGAATGTCAAAGGTTTTTTTTTTAAATTAAAGATCATAAAAATGAATAAACTGTTTAATTCCCCAGACTCTGAAAACCAGGGGGCTGTGCTCTTGTCTCTCTTCTGTCTCTTTTTTCTTTCTTCCCATTTAAGCCTTTATTTTGTAATGTATTTTATAAATGTAAAATATATTTTACATTTATAAGAAATATGTTCTTTACAAGGTTTTTGTTTCTAGTCCTTATCCTAAACATTGTTATTGTTATTAAATTTTAAGCCTTTTTAATTTTGTGAAGGCAAAAAGTAGAAAATAAATACATGTATATGTATAGAGAAAATGAAAAAATAATAAAATAAATCTCTTCTTACATATGTATCTCTAAAAATTAAAAAATAAAATTAAAAAATAATAAAATAAATCTCTTCTTACATATGTATCTCCAAAAATTAAAAAATTTAAAAAAGAAAAAGAAATATGTCCACTATTATTATTTTTTTTTAAGTAAACATAGTTTCCTTTTAGAGAAAATGACATAACCTGGGCGGCGCCTGTGGCTCAGTGAGTAGGGCGCCGGCCCCTTATGCCGAGGGTGGCGGGTTCAAACCCAGTCCCGGCCAAACTGCAACAAAAAAATAGCCGGGCGTTGTTGCGGGCGCCTGCAGTCCCAGCTGCTTGGGAGGCTGAGGCAAGAGAATCGCGTAAGCCCAAGAGTTAGAGGTTGCTGTGAGCCGTGTGACGTCACGGCACTCTACCCGAGGGCGGTACAGTGAGACTCTGTCTCTACAAAAAAAAAAAAAGAAAAGAAAATGATATAACCTAAGTTTTATCGGGAGGGACTATTGTTTTTGTTTACATTTGTGGCTTTGAAAACTCAAACTCTCGGGCTTGAGCGATTCTCTTGCCTCAGCCTCCCAAGTAACTGGAACTACAGGCGCCTACCACAGTGCCCGGCTATTTTGTCTTAGTTGTCTTTGTTGTTTGGCAGGCCCTGGCTGGGTTTGAACCCACCAGCCTGGGTGTATGTGGCCAGTGCCCTAGCCGCTGAGCTACAGGCGCCAAGCCTAAAGTATTGTTGATGTTTTAGTTAGTGGTACTCAATAAAATGTTTCTCTTATTGGGTTTAGACTACCAGAAATCCTTTATCTCAAATGACATTTTTCCAAAAGAGGTTCCTTTTTTTTTTTTTTAGAATCTGCATAAAATATTATAAACAAAATCCTCTTAATGAACAACACATTTTCCAGCTGCCAGTCAGACCACCTGCTATAAAAAACTTATATCAAAGGTAAGTAATGTAATAATTAAATTATACCTTAAGTCTAGCCATGGCAGGCAATATTGGAACCCATGTTTCCTGGGGACCTCATGAACCAGAGGTGTGTCACCTCTGAAACCTTAATCATCTGTGTCCTATTTTCTGACCAGATTCTCCCTCTTCTTCTACTAGGCCTTGTGTCTGCTCCCTCCAGAGGTTGGGTTTCTTGTCTTTGCTTTTTCTCCCTATTTGTCATTCCTTCAGAAAAGAGTGGAAAGTATAGCCAGAAATGACAGATTAGGAGAAAAATGACCAGGATAATGACAAAAAGGTCCAGGATTTAACTGTGTGAGGGAGCAAAGGGTTTGGGATTGGAGGAGGCAGGGAAACATGAGGCTAAGACCTGGACCCTGAGGTCACCTCCGAGGATGATCTACCCTCAGCATAAAGTATACTTGCAATTTCTCTGATACTACTGCTGCTCTACTTATGTCTTTCCCCTGTTTAGCTCCTTAGCTAAACTCTCATCACGAAACTGCTCTGGCAGAGGCTGCCAGTGGCTTTCTAATTGTGAACTCCAGTGAACATTTTTCAGTAAAAGAATGATTGTTAGCCCATTGTGTAATTAGTTGGCCCACAAATTCTTTATCAAGTTGTCTGGGATTTAGCATGCTTGCTTTCTTGAACTGTCTCCTTAGTTTCTGTGACATAGTCTTAATTTTAATTCTACCTCTCTCGCCCAGCTCCAAGATTGAGAATATTTCTCTTTTCAAGTTTCTTTCTTTCTTTCTTTTTTATTTCTTTCTTTCTTTCTTTCTTTCTTTCTTTCTTTCTTTCTTTCTTTCTTTCTTTCTTTCTTTCTTTCTTTCTTTCTTTCTTTCTTTCTTTCTTTCTCTCTCTCTCTCTCTCTCTCTCTCTCTCTCTCTCTCTCTCTCTCTCTCTCTCTCTCTCTCTCTTTCTTTCTTTTTTTTTTAGATAGAGTCTCACTTTGTCACCCTCAGTAGAGTGCCATGGCGTCACAGCTCATAGCAACCTCAAACACTTGGGCTCAAGCAATTCTCTTGCCTCAGCCTCCCAAGTAGCTGGGACTATAGGTGCCCATCACAACACCCAGTTATTTTTAGAGACCGGGTCTTGCTCTGGCTCAGGCTGGTCTCAAACTTGTGAGCTCAGGCAGTCTACCCACCTCGGCCTCCCAAGTGCTGGGATTACAGGCGTGAGCCACCGCGCCTCCCTTCTCAACTTTTTCTTTAACCTGCTTTTTATATGTGAGTTGGTACTAGAACTCTCCACCTTGTCCCCTCTTTTTACTTCCTAGTTACAAGGTGAGGACCCTGTGGCCTCAATGTCACTTGTCGCCCCCCAGTGCCCCAAGTGTGGCCCTTGGGCTAAATCCAAGCTTCACACACGAATCCCTTTATTAAAAGGCCACACTCAAGGATCTAGAAGGCCACATGTGGCCCTGAGGCTGCAGATTCCCCAAGCTGATCCTTCTAAGTTTCTGACCCTTGTTTCTAAACGCTTATTAGATATGAATACCCAGCTTTTTAAAGTATTAGTTTAACTTCTAAAGCTGAACACCTGTTTTGTTGGTTTTTGTTTTGGGGTTTTTTTTTTTTTGTTTTTTTTTGAGATAGGATTTTTCTGTGTTGCCCAGGCTAGAATGCAGTGGCAAGAGCCATAATAGCTCACAGCAACCTTAAACTTCTGGGCTTGAGTGATCATTCTGTCTCAGACTCCTAAGTAGCTGGGACTACCGGTACACGCCACCATGCCCAGCTAATTTTTCTATTTTTCTGTAGAGATAGGGTCTCACTTTCGCTCTTACTGGTCTCAAATTCCTGTCCTCAAGTAGTCCTCTTGCCTTGGACTCTCAGAGTGCTGGGATTACAGGCGTGAGCATACTCCAGTGCCTTACTTACTGTGGTCCGTGAAGCCTCTGTGCCAGGCCTGCACCCTTTTGGCCCATGTACCACCATGCCTTCCCACTTCCCTTTTGCCAGGGACACTGTGTTATTGCATTTCCTCAGACATTGCATCTTACCCATTGGTAGCCATGCATATGTCGTTCCTTCATCCTGGACCTTGTCTGCTCAACTAATTCCTTCTTACTATTTCATACTCAGCTCAAATGCCACAATCTCTGATGATTCTTTTCCAACTCTATAATCCCCACCCTGAGTTAGCTTCCTGTCTTCTCTTGTCCCCTAACACATCTAGTATTTCTGTTGTAGCATTTATTTTTTTCATTAAATTATTGCTTATATTATTGTTTCTTCCCTCTCTTGACTGTACTTCTTGAGACCTGTTTGTCTCCTCTTCCTCACATGAAGATTCACTAACTGGCTTATAGAAGGAAGGAAAAACATAGCTTTTTTAAAACTTTTCTTTTGTTGATTTTTTTCTTTCCTTAGTGAGAAGCCACAGAAATGGAGAGTGGAAATAAATAGTGGTCAAAAGAAGGTTAAGACAGTTTGGCAACTGAGTGACAGCTCACCTGTAGATCATCTGAATTTTCACAAAACTGGTAAAGATAGTCATAATCTATTCAGATAAATTATCCAGTAGAAAATGAACTAAATCTTACTGGTAGTGATCATTATAATAGTTTTGGTGTCAAGTTGTTTTTTTGTGAGTGTGTGAGAGAGTCTCACTATGTCACCCTGGGTACAGTGCTGTGGCATCACAGCTCACAGCAACTTTAAGCTCTTGGGCTTAAGAGATTCTTTTGCCTCAGCCTCCCAAGTAGCTGGGACTACAGGCATCTGCCACAACACCCTGCTATTTTTTCATTGTAGTTGTCATTGTTGTTTGGCAGCCCTTGGCTGGGTTTGAACCTGCTAGCCCTAGTGTGTGGCCAGCGCCCTAACCACTGAGCGATGGGTGCCGAGCCCATATTTACTCTTAAAAAAAATTACTATTTGATTTCTGTACAAGTATAATGCCCAGAAAAATCCAGTCTATAATAATGAAAGCTGGGTCTGGTGGCTCATGCCTGTAATCCTAGCACTCTAAGAGGCCTAAGCGGTAGATTGCTTAATCTCACAGGTTCGAGACCAGCCTGAGCAAGAGTGAGACCCTGTCTCTAAAAATAGCCGGGCGTTGTGGCAGTAGTCCCAGCTACTAGGAGGCTGAGACAAAAGAATCGCTTGAGCCCAAGAGTTTGAGGTTGCTGTGAGCTATGACACCATAGCACTCTACCCAGGTGACAAAGTGGTGACAAAATAAGTAAATAATAGAGGTCAAGCAGTATAGTCATAGGAGTAACAAGAGGTCATAAGATGGAAATGCCAGTTCATATTTCACACTTTCAGGCACTATTTAAAATGGTGATGATGATATTTCTGCCATAATGTCTTCTCTGTGACTAGGATAAGGGTTGAGATTTCTAGTACTTTATCAAAAATGGTCCTTTTTAGTCAAAATAAACTTTTGTGTAATTATTAATAACTAGCTCACCAAGTCTTTCTCCTTCAATAAACACCTATAAAACTCTTTATCTTCATGCACGTGGGTTATATGGTGCTGTTATCTTATAAGTCTTAAACGAGTGTGTTCCAATATGTAAGGGTTATTTGAAAATAAATCTGATAGTTTTCAGACAGAATCTAAGATTTCAAAGGCCTGTAATCAGCCACTGCTGGGATACAAATAATTGTGTTTTACCTTGCAGATACATTTCCGGAAAATGTTTATTCGAGTAAATGCAAACATTTCTCAATTAGAAGCTGTGTTTATATAGCTGAATTGTAAAAGTCCCAACAAAACTGAAAGAATTTTCCTCAGAGCCATCAGTTAAAATTGTGCTGTATCTTTTCTAAGTATGTGGAAGCTTTTGAAAGATTGAAAATCTCTATGAAATTAGAAAGATTTTTGCTTTGCGAAAATATCAGAGGCAGAGTCAGCTCCCGTAGCACAGTGGTTACGGCGCCGGCCTCATGCATCGAGGCTGGCAGGTTCGAACCCAGCCCAGGTCAGCTAAACAACAATGACAACTGTAACAGAAAAATAGCAGGGTGCTGTGGTGGGTGCCTGCAGTCCCAGCTACTCAGGCGGCTAAGGCAAGAGAATTGCTTAAGCCCAAGAGTTTGAGGTTGCTGTGAGCTGTGACGCCACAGCACCTACTGAGGGTTGACATAGTGAGACTCTGTCTCAAAAAAAAATATATTAGAGGCAAAACAACAGACAAATGAAAAACTAGGAAAAGAAATTTGCAGCCCATTTTCAGAAAAGGGGCTATATTCCCTAGTATATTAAGAATTTTCACATAAGTAAGAAAAATATTTGAAACTCAATAAAAAAGGGCAGCTAATATAAACAGTTTACCAAAAATAAAATTCAAATGTCATCTTAAAAATAAAAGGTGCTCAATCTCCATCTATAATAAGAGAAATGCAAATATATAGATACCATTTTTTACCTGTCAGAGTAGGAAAGACAAAAAAGCTTGGTCTCACAGTGCTGGCAAAGGTATGGGGAGCAAGCAGTCAACCTCACACCCTTACAGCTTCTGTGAAGGGTGATATCCATCTGAATTGTAAGAGGATACATTCTTTGGCCTATCAGTTTCATCAGTAGGACTTTTATTACATGCATATAACAGACATGTACAAACAGATCCAAGAACAAGGTTATTAATTGCTGTATTGTCTGCTTCAGCAAAAACAAGCAAACTGGAGCATAGAAAGATGTCTGGGAGGATACAACCAATCCCAGAGATGTGAAATAATGATGGCAGTGCTGGTTCCCAGCTTTGGCTGAATTATCTAGGGAGCTTTTAAATTTCTAATCCCCAGACCAGAGATTCTGATTTAAGAGTCTCTGGGGGTAGAGCCAGGACATAGGTAATTTGTGAAGTTCTCTAGGTAATTCCATGTTCCAACTGTGGCTGAGAACCCCCAACCTAAACTAAATGTTCTATCTACATATGTTGTTTCTTTTTTTGAAAGAAGAAGGCACATATGTATTTTGGCTAAAAACAAAGTTTTAAAGACATGAACATGTGATACATTTTTGGAAAATGCTATTTTAAAGTACGTTTTATTATATATATAAAGATTAAACCTTTTATGAGGAAATTCATGCAAGATGAAGCACCCTTTTCCACTGATGCTGACTAAGTAAAGTATACTGAACATATCTTTTGTTGTTGTTGTTGTTGCAGTTTGGTCAGGGCCAGGTTCCAACCCGCCATCCTTGGTATATGGGACTGGCGTCCTACCCACTGAGCCACAGGTGCTGCCCATGAACATTTATCTTTTAAAGTCATTTTGATACAGGTTGTAGCAAAAAGAATGAAAGTTATTTTGAATGTTGGAGTTAAAACAATTTTCTAATGCATTGGTCCAGTGACTCCTTTTACGAAAATAAGGAGTATTGAAAATACATTTCCAATCATGTATTCATGTGCTTGGAAATGCAGTCAGACCCCATTTTGACTTGAACTTTGTAACTTCTACCCATCATATATTCTTGTAGTATTTATTTAGAAATTATTCAGTAACTTTTGACCCAAAACAAGACCTGTTCTTGAAGGAGAATCTAATTTGTAAAAGTGATGGGCTATTCAAACGAGACTCCCAAGTGTTTAATTTTTGGCAAAAAATGTTATGCTTTTAAAAAGTTAGACTTATTTCACAGGATTGAACACTTAGGTCAAATACTAGCTTTTCTAGATATCTGGTTGGTATGATGCTCTTGAGTGAAACAGTTGGCATCAAAAGCAGGGAGACATAAAAGAGAAAGGTATATTGTTAGTCACCATGGGAAGAAAGAATAATGATTTGGAGTTACCAGGAAAGGAAAAACAGTGTCCAACAGAGTGCTGCTCACCCAGTGGTGCTTAGTAAATGATTGTTGATAATGGTGAAAACATGAAACCAAAATGTTGACCCACAAGGAAGAGAACACAATCCCATCTAAATGCTGATTGGATTATTTACTTGTTTATTATATATTTTTATTTTTTTGAGACTGAGTCTTGCTCTGTCATGCAGGCTGGAGTGCAGTATTGTCATCATAGCTTATTGTAACTAACTGCAAACTCTTGGGCTCAAGTGATCTTCTGCCTCAGCCTCCTAAGGCATGCACCACCATGGTTAAGATAGGGTCTCACTCTTGCTCACAAGAGTCTCAAACCCCTGAGTTCAAGTGATCTTCCTTCTTTCCCCTCCTGAAGTGATAGGATTATAGGCATGATTTATTTATTTTATTTGGGGGGGGGCATGATTTATTTATTTTTGAAATAAAATGTCTTCTGGGAGGCTGGGGCAGATGGATTGCCTGAGCTCACAGGTTTGAGACCAGCCTGAGCAAGAGCGAGACCCTGTCTCTAAAATAGCCGGGCATTGTGGCAGGCGCCTGTAGTCCTAGCTACTCGGGAGGCTGAGGCAAGAGAATTGCTATTGCTTTGGCCCAGGAGTTTGAGGTTGCTGTGAGCTGTGACACTACGGCACTCTACCAATAGTGACAAAAAGAGACTCTGTCTCAAAAAAAGAAAAATTGTTTTCTGAAAATTGTGTTAAAACCAGAAAACAATTTTGTTTTCTGGTTGGTATGGCACAAAAAATAAAGCAGTAAGTTTATAAAATCATTTTCTTAAAATCTGCTCCATATTTTAGTTTGTGTTTTAAACACATCAAGAGGTTTAATATTTAAAGCAGTCGTCCTCACCATTTTTTTTTTAACAAATTCTCTTGAAGTAGAAGAGACAAGCCATTCAGATTACCTGTTGATTATTGTGCTATACTAAGATTCAGCATTAGGCCAGGCATGGTGGCTCACACCTGTAATCTTAGCACTCTGAGAGGCCAAAGTGGGTCTATTGCTTGAGGTTAGGAGTTCAAGATCAGCCTTAGCAAGAGGGGAAACCCTATCTCTAAAAAAAAAATAGCTGGGCATTGTGGCTGGCACCTGTAGTCCCAGCTACTCGGGAAGGTGAGGCAAGAGGATCTCTTGAGACCAAGACCAAGAGTTTGATGTTATTATGAGCTATGACACCATGGCACTCTACCGAGGGCGATACAATAAGACTCTGCCTCAGAAATAAATAAGTTAATAAATAAATAAAATTCAGCATTATATATGGTAGAAAAGCCAGCAGGATTTTAAGCAATCCTGATCTCACTCTTTTTCTAGTTACAGACTTTTCCGAATTAACACTAAACGGTAGCCTGGAAGAAAGGATGTCCTTTACTAACCTGGTTACCTGCAGCCTGGTGCATTTCAAGTGAAGTATGGTGATGGAGTCCTCTGTAAGGTGTTTGTTTACTTTGTTTGTTTACTTACTGTGTTAAGTACCTTATATTTTTGTTCTTTCTACAACATAAATACTGATTTTAATACATTAGGAATAGGAATTATTTATCAATAATCACATAAAAGGCTTACCAGATACTATTTAGCAGTGCAAGCCTTTAATTTTCTTTCTACCTTTGTAGTCAACTTAATAGGTCAATTTAATCCTAAAACCAGAGAAATGGAAAGAAATTGAATGATGTCTTTGCACTTAAATCTATATATAGTAGAAAGTGAGTTTGATTTCAAAAGAAGAGGAAAACCCTGAATGTACATATATCAATTTGACATTGAGAACTAGATTTTGTTAAAAACAATTTTATCTCCACTCACTTGTAGGACTAATCCAGAGAAATAAATACTCTTTTCAAAACTTTTTGATTTGAGAGCATATTAACCAAAAGAATTAATGGAATAACATTTTCTATTATCTGTCTTATTGTCTTGGGGTTTCAGAAACAGTATTAAAATCAGATAATGAGTAAAATGCCTGATGTCATTGTCTCTCTTAAGCCATGTTTTGTCTCCAGATAAATGGAAATTAGTTAATTTTAGCATTTTAACATAGTTAAGAATAAAATTGACCTTTACTTAAAAAAAAAATCTGGTTACCTAGAGGATAAATAAACATATGTTAAATACTCCAAATATTTCTTTGTGGTATGCCATTGAGTAAAGTGAGTTGAATTCAGTGTAAGAAGTTTATCTTAGAAAAGTATATGTGCTCAATTACTTGGGATCCTTCTAATGCTTTTCCCTGGTTAGCTAATATGTATAGTATTTACAGCTTGAAAGGATTGTTATCTACAGATTGAGTCTGTCACAAATAGGACAGTGCTGAGATGGCAGTCATTTATACATTAAAGTAGTATTTCTGGACACATTTAAAACTGAAAAAATACCAGGTCACAAAACTGTATACCACGATTCCATTTTTGTAAAATGAAAATACATTCATAGTATACAGCAAAATCTTAATATTAACTTTGGGAGGGGTGAGATTATAAGTGATTTTTATTTCATTTATGCTTATTTTTATTTTCTAATTCTTAAGTCCCAGCACAAGCCAAAAAAGAAAGAGAAAAAAGATAAATTATCGTAGAGCCTAAAAACAGAAATATATGTAAACCTTCGAAGAAGAAAAGAGAGGAAGATCCTGAAGATTCTCCATGAAAGATGAAGCTCCAAATATGACGTTGCTGTCTCAGCTCTGCCTCCTTAGGAGAAGCGTGAGCAGAACAGCAGCAGTGAGTACACAGAGTGTGCAGACTGTAGGAACCACAATCTCCGTAACCATTTGCATGTGACTAAGCAAAGGCTCTGAAACAGTAAAGAAAACAACAGCTGAGAATATCATCATTTTGCCAAATATATCTTTATCCTAAAATTTTTTAACTGTATTGGAATAACTTGAAAAATGGCATCATCAAATTTTCTAATTATTCTCATTTGCCATAAAAGAGAATTTGGTGAATTAAATTTATTTAAAAATTATATGAGAGCTTTGAAAATATTTCAGAAAACATGAGATAAAGAATGCCTAAATTTGGTTCTTCCACAGGTGCTATAATAAAGTCCAAATGTCTCTCAATACTTATACTTATTATCGGTTCATCTTGGAATATTAGCAGCCATATTCCATCTAGCTTATAATTTTAATTGGGGGTATTTGTGAAAGAAAAATCCTTGGGAAACATTTCCAATCTTTAAAAGATGTTACTCTATCATAAGAGGTAGAGGAATGTTTATATTGAAATTATTATGATAATTCTTGCATAGTTAATAATTTTTTTTTTGTAGAGACAGAGTCTCACTGTACTGCCCTCGGGTAGAGTGCCGTGGCGTCACACGGCTCACAGCAACCTCTAACTCTTGGGCTTACGCGATTCTCTTGCCTCAGCCTCCCGAGCAGCTGGGACTACAGGTGCCCGCCACAATGCCTGGCTATTTTTTTTTTGTTGTTGCAGTTTGGCTGGGGCTGGGTTTGAACCCGCCACCCTCGGCATATGGGGCCGGCGCCCTACTCACTGAGCCACAGGCGCCGCCCCATAGTTAATAATTTCTAAGAGTTAAATGATAAGCATATTTCACGCGCATTAATATTAATTAGTAGCCATTTATGTAACATCCACTTTTAGGTTGTATTCTGAGCATTCTCGTTACTGAATTAAATAAGGCACAGGACAGGTTCTCATCGTCTTCATAGGCTTATTAATAAATTCTCTATCACATCTCTACATTCAGTTTATTTTAGTTTAATGGAGTATATATCCTTAACATTGCCTAGTTATTTAGATTTAGGGGGGTATTACTGCATGTTGCTATATTGGCCTATAAAAATAAATGAATTGGGTGACGCCTCTTGCTCAGTGGGTAGGACGCTGGCCCCATATACCGAGGGTGGCAGATTCGAACCTGCTCGCGGCCAAACTGCAACAACAACCAAAACAAAAGAGCCGTGCGTTGTGGCAGGTGCCTGTAGTCCCAGCTACTCGGGAGGCTGAGGCAAGAGAATCACCTAAGCCCAGGAGTTGGAGGTTGTTGTGATGCCACAGCACTCTACTGAGGGCGATAAAGTGAGACTGTCTCTAAAAAAATAAATAACTGAATTGGTAGGATTTGTTCTAGCACTTTCTACCTCTGATACCACATCAAAGATGAGTTTGTTAAAACTTATGTAGAGTTAAAGATAAAAATTCAAAGAAACAAATGATATGTGTTGGTATTTTTTTTTTCTTAACTTTATTCAAATTAATATGAGAATACAATATTTAGGTTACATTGTTCTCACTTCCAGGGTAAAGTTCCATTTGTAGAAGAGCCCCTCACCCAGGGGATGTGTTATACACCCTCACAATGTGCACGTTAGGTGAGATCCCACCTCATGCCCTCCTCCTCCTGCCATGTGTCCTCACTCTACCCCTCCTCCTGCTTCTCTCTACCCCCAAACTAGACTGTAATAGTGTTTTATTGTTCTTAGGAACATGTAATTGTTTATATATTGACTTCTTATTAGGATGGAATACAGTTGGATATTTATTTTTTCAATTCTTGAGATACTTTACTAAGAAGAATGTATTTCAACTCCATCCACGTAAATGTAAAAGATGTAGACTCCATCTTTTTCAGTGGCTGAATAATATTCCATGGTATACATATACTATAGTTTGTTGATCCATTCATGAGTTGATGGGCACTTAGGTTGCTTCCACGACTTGGCAATTATGAATTGAGCTGCAATAAACATTCTAGTGCAAATGTCTTTGTGGTAAAATGTTTTTTGTTCTTCTGGGTAGACACCTAGTAATTGGGATTACAGGGTCAATTGGAAGATCTACTTTTAGATCTTTGAGGATTCTCTATACTTCTCTCCAAAAAGGCTGTATTAATTTGCATTCCCACCAGCGATGTAGAAGCATACCCTTCTCTCCATGTCCATGCCAGCATCTGGTGTTTTGGGACTTTGTGATGTGGGCTAATCTTGCTGGGTTTAGGTGATGTCTTAGAGTGGTTTTGATTGGCATTTCTCTGACAATTAAAGAGGATGAGCATTTTTTCATGTATTTGTTGGTCATTCATCTGTCATCTTCAGAGAAGTTTCTATTAATATCTCTTGCCCACTTATAGAGGGTTGTTTGCACTTTTCTTAATGTTTAATTTGTGTTCTCTGTAGATTCTAGTTATCAGGCCTTTGTCAGATTCATAACATGCCAAAATCTTCTCCCATTCTGAGGGCTATCTGTTTGTGGTACTCTTAGCTGTGCAAAAGCTTTTTAGCTTGATCAAGTCCTGGTTATTTATTTTTGGTGTTGCTGCGATTGCTAGGGGGGGGTCTTCCTCATAAAGTATTTTCCCAGGCCAATATCTTCATGTGTTTTCCCCATACTCTTTTCTAGAATTTTTGTTGTTTCATGTCTTAAATTTAAATCTTTTATCCAACAAGAATCAATTTTTGTCACTGGTAAGAGGTGTGAGTCCAGTCTGTCTTCTGCATGTGGATAACCAGTTCTCCCAGCACCATTTGTTAAATAAGGATTCTTTTCCCCATTGCATGTTTTTATTAGGCTTACCAAGAGTAAATGACAATATGTGACTGCGTTCATCTCTAGATTCTCTATCCTATTCCATAGATCTGTGTCTCTATTTTTGTGCCAGTACCATGCTGTTTTGATCACTATAGCCTTGTAATATAACCTGAAGTCTGGCAACGTGATGTCTCCAGATTTGTTTTTATTTCTAAGAACTGTATTTGCTATTCATGTTTTTTTCTGATTCCATATGAATCGAAGTACTATTTTCTCAAGATCTTTAAAGTATGACATTGGTGCTTTGATGGGGATTGCATTAAATCTATAGATTGCTTTGGTTAGTATGGACATTTTAAGGATGTGGATTATTCCCAGCCATGAGCATGGTAGTTCTTCCATTTGTTGACATCTTCTGCTATTTCCTTTCTCAAAGTTTTATAATTTTCGTTGTAGAGGTTTTTCACATCTTTTGTTAGATATATTCCCAGATAATTCATCTTCTTTGGTGCTATTGTAAAAGTAATAGTCTTTGATTTTGTTCTCGGCTTGACAGTTGTTGGCATATACGAAGGCTACTGATTTGTGGCTATTGATTTTGTAACTTGAGACACTGCCATTATTCCTCGATCACTTCTAAGAGCTTTGAAATTGAATCCCTGGGATTTTCCAGGTATAAGATCATGTCATCTGTGAAAAGGGAGAGTTCGACTCTGTCCCCATTTGGATTCCTTTGATCTCCTTCTCTTGCCTGATTGTGATGTCTAGGATTTCCAACATTATGTTAAATAGCAGTGGAGACAGTGGACATCCTTGTCTGGTTCCAGATTTGAGTGGGAATGCTTTCAGTTTTACTCCATTCAATATGATATTGGCTGTGGATTTGCTGTAGATAGCCTTTATCAGCTTAAGGAATGTTCCTTCTAAGCCTATTTTCTTGAGTGTTTTTATCATGAAAGGATGCTGGATATTGTCAAATGCCTTTTCTGCATCAATTAAAGAAATCATATGGTCTTTGGTTTTGATTCTGTTTATGTGGTTATTCTATTTATGGATTTGCATATGTTGAAGCAACCCTGTGTCTCTGGGGTAAAACCCACTTGATCATGGTATATAACCTTTTTTTTTTTTTTTTTTTTTTTAGAGACAGAGTCTCACTTTCTTGCCCTCAGTAGAGTGCTGTGGCATCACAGTCACAGCAACCTCCAACTCTTGGGCTTAGGCAATTCTCTTGCCTCAGCCTCCCAAGTAGCTGGGACTACAGGTGCCCATCACAATGCCCGGCTATTTTTTGTTGCAGTTTGGCAGGGGCTGGGTTCGAACCCACCACTCTTTGTACATGGGCCCAGCGCCCTACCCACTGAGCCACAGGTGGTGTTGTATTCTGTTTGCTAATATCTTGTTATGTTGGTATTTCCTGATACATAGTTGCATCATGGTTATTGTGTCTCTGATCCTTTTAGATTCCATTGCATAAGAAATAATGCCTTCTATGATGGGAAAGTCCTTCTTTTGTTCCTTACTACATCTCCAGGACTTAAAGCACTAGCAAATTATGAGTGCTTAATAATTACTTGCTTACTTGCTGACTGAGCAAATATAAGAGTATTCTTTGTAGCCAGACGTTGTGGCGGGTGCCTGTAGTCCCAGCTACTTAGGAGGCTGAGGCAAGAGAATCACAAGCCCAAGAGTTTGAGGTTGCTGTGAGCTGTGACACCATGGCACTCTACCAAGGGTGACATAATGAAACTCTGTCTCAAAAAAAAAGAGTATTCTTTGGCTTTTCTTTCTTTTTTTTTTTTTTTTTTGCAGTTTTTGGCTGGGGCCGGGTTTGAACCCGCCACCTTTGGTATATGGGGCTGGCGCCCTACTGCTCTGAGCCACAGGTGCCGCCCTCTTTTTTAGTTTTGTTTTGTTTTTGAGACAGTCTCACTATGTCGCCCTGGAAAGTGCTATGGCATCACAGCTCACAGCAACTTCAAATTCTTGGGCTTATAAGTGAGTCTCTTGCCTCAGCCTCCCAACTAGCTGGGACTACAGGCGCCCGCCACAACGCCCGGCTATTTTTTGGTTGTAGTTATTGTTTGACAGGCCTTGGCTGGGTTTGAACCTGCCAGCCCCAGTGTATGTGTCCGGTGCCCTGGCCACTGAGCTACAGGTGCTGAGCCTATTCTTTGGCTTTTCTTCATTCCATTTGGTGTAATAGTTGACTTTTGCCCTCCTTCCATAAACTGACTATAACAAAAACAGTAGTTATATAGATTTACAGTAGGATTCAGAAAAGATAAAACTAGAGTGGATAAAGGATTTATTTCATGGTAGATTTCTTACATATTTAAAATTCTTATAAAATAGAAATTTTACATTGAAATAAAATTTTTAAAAATCCTTTTAAATTTTGTTTTTGTTTTTTGGAAATAGGGTTTTGCTTTGTTGCCTGGGCTAGAGTGCAATGGTGTGATCCTAGCTCATTGCAACCTCAAACTCCTGGGCTCAAGAAATCTTCCTCCCTTAGCCTCCTGAGTATCTGGGATAAAGGCATGAGCTACCATGCCCAGCTAATTTTTCTTTTTTATGGTAGAGTTAGGCACTTGCTATTGCCCAGGTTGGTCTCAAACTCTTGGCCTCAAGTGAACATTCTGCCTCAGCCTTTCAAAGTGCTGAGATTACAGGCATGAGCAACTAAGCCTGGCCCTCTTTTTAATTATAAGATTGACTTTAGGCTTGGCCCCCGTAGCACAGTGGTCATGGTGCCGGCCACATACATCTAGGCTGGGTGTGGCTCGAACCCAGGCCAGCTAAAACAACAATGACAACTGCAATAAAAAAAAAATAGCTGGGTATTGTGGTTGGTGCCTGTAGTCCCAGCTACTTGGGAGGCTGAGGCAAGAGAATGGCTTAAGCCCAAGAGTTTGAGGCTGCTATGAGCTGTGACACCACTGCACTCTTGAGGGCAATATAATGAGTCTCTGTCTCAAAAAAAAAAAAAAAAAAGATTGACTTTAGGTAGATCTATATTTTGAGATTTTGATAATGTTACATGTATAATTATGTAGTTTAATTATCAAAGGAAAAAATTAAAATATACTCACCTGCAGCAAGCATCTGATTGTTGATAGAGCAAATTTCCAGGGCTTTGAGGTGCCAACTTTCCACCTAATAAAAACCCACTTGTTTAGTAATGTTGTCTGGATTAATTTTTTGCTGTTCAAAATCACTTTTAGAATAAACATGGGGTAAAAATAAATGTGGAGAAGTCAAAGAATAGCCTTTATTCTTGAGGATCATACAACCTACTGCTTTCTAATGAAGAAAAAATAACACATGCCTCATAGCTATCAGTCATAGGTTCTATTTATAGTCCTACTGGGTTCACCTTAAAATAATTTTGGTAAGCATGAAGATTTATTTTTAATTTTTTTCTTTTTATTTCCTTATTGTTTTTTTTGTTGTTGTTGTGGTTGAGGCAGAGTCCCACCTTCTGCCCAGAGCACATTGCAATGGTGACATAGCTCACTGCAACCTCCGACTCGGGCTATGGGCATCCTGCTGCCTCAGCTTCCAGAAGCTGCTGCAATTACTGGCGCTCACTGTGGTGCCTGGCTGGGTTTTTCATGTGAGATTTATTTTTAAAATTATACTCTCAATTATAATTTATACTCCCACAAGGCACAGCAACAGAGAGAGGGCTGATAGAAAAATTTGTAGGTTATTAAAAATGTTTGGAAGACTTAAAGGATTATGAACTGTTTTTTATGAAACAGTCTCACTCTGTTGCCCTGGGTAGAGTGCTGTGGAGTCATAGCTCACAGCAACCTCAAACTCTGGGGCTTGAGCAATCCTCTTGCCTGAACCTCCTGAATAGCTGGGACTATAGGCACCCACCACAATGCCCGGCTATTTTTTGGTTGCAGTTGTCATTGTTCAGCAGGCTTGGGCTGGGTTCGAACCCGCCAGCCTCAGTGTATGTGGCTGGTGCCCTACTCACTGAGCTGTGGGCACCGAGCCTAGAGATAGGGTCTTGCTCTTATTCAGGCTGATCTTGAACTCTTGATCTCAAGTGATCCTTCCACCTCAGCCTCCAAGAGTGCTAAGATTACAGGTGTGAACCACCACATCCACCCTAAATTTGATTATTTTTAATCTCATTTTGAAGTGAGTATGTTTGTATAGCTTTGCTGTTTGGTGGGGAAGTAAATGAAAAGGATATTTCCATTATACATTCGATTTGTTTAACTGTTTTTACATATATTAAAGAGTAAGTAGTATTTGTTTGCTTTAAAGCATATTTAGAATAACATTTAAATAGCTTATTGATTTTGTCCTATCAGAATCTAAACTAAATGGGACTTCTGTCTAACTTCCAGATGTGACTCTACCCTGAATGTTCTATGTGGTAGGTTAAAGTTTAAGGCTTGCTTGCTTTATTCTAAGGAAATGAACAAAGGGGTGGTGAGAAGTGGTGGCAAGGTAAGTGGCCATGTGGTTATACCCCTGTCCTCTTTCTTGGAGAAAAAAGGAAAGATGCTTTCCAAGCTCTTTGCGTGCCCTCGCTTCCTAACTCTTCTGAAATTCAGAACAAGTAACATTGACGATTAGGCCTACCTCTCTTGGACTGGGAAACCCATTGGCAGTGATAATCTTCTTGTAATATTGAACTGAAGCCTTTGGATAGCGAGGCTTATTTCTGTCATTAAATTCGACATAGTAGAATCCGTATCTATCTGAGTATCCTTTCTCCCATTCAAACTTATCCAACAGAGACCAGGAAGTATACCCTTTTACATTAGCACCGTCTTTTATAGCTGCAAAGACATTTATCCCCTTTTTAGTACATTTCATTTATTTAGAAAAACAACTGTGACAATAATATTAAAATGTTTTTATTTATAACATTTAGAAGCAAGTTTTAGTTGATCATTTGTGTTATCAAATTTTGGTTTTACTTAAATAGAAAAACAAATGAAAACGTGGTTTGTATCTCACCTTTCAGCATTTCATTTATGTATCCTTTAAGATAATGAATTCTCCATTCATCACATAATTGAGTACAGTGTAATTTTTGAGATGCTCCATTTTCTGTCACATATATGGGAGGATCACCATATTGAGTCTGAAAGTAAGTCATAGCAAAGAATATCTTAAAAATTCTGGCCTACAGGTAAGGTTCTGAATAAGACGTTCAGAGATGAACCTGCCGTTTAAGCCTGCTGTATTCTAATCAAATGTATTTTATTTCATTTTATTTTTAATTTTTTGAGACAGAGTCTCATTTTGTCACCTTTGGTAGATTGCCGTGGCATCATAGCTCACATAGCTCTTGTCTCGTCCTCCCAAATAGCTGGGACTACAGGCACCCACCACAATGCCTGGCTATTATTTAGCCACTCTGGCTCAGGCTGGTCTCGAACCTTTGAGTTCAGGCCTCCCAAATCAAGTGTATTTTAGTATTTAGTAGATGTCAGATGGTATTTGTTTTGAGATAACGTATATGGGAGGTAAGTTCTTATGAAAGAAAATATGTATATTTTTTCTTTTTTTTTAAAGACTCTTACTGTGTTGCCCTGGGTAGGAAGACCGTGGTGTCATAGATCACAGCAACTTCAAACTCTGGGGCTCAAGCAATTCTCTTGCCTCAGCCTCCTGAGTAGCTAGGACTACAAGTGCCCACCACAACACCTGATTAGTTTTTGTATTTTTAGTAGAGATGGGGTCTTGCTCTGGCTCAGGCTGGTCTCAAACTCCTGAGCTCAAGCAGTCTACCTGCCTCGGCCTCCCAGAGTACTAGGATTACAAGCATGAGTCACTGCGCCTAGCCAAAAGAATATATTACTATTTCTCAGTAGATCAGCATTATTGAAAGGGAACTGTACTTCAGGTTTTGTTCTTTCCCACATGTTCCATTTTAGGTGAGAAGAGTAGCAAAATAAATTTGGGATAAGACTTTTAGCCAAAGTAACATACATAGAATTGGTTATCATAGTAGCTGCTACCCTGTAAGGCCTGTATTTAGATAGTCTCTGAAGTATGAGTAATTAGGTTTATTCTGTTTTATTAACCTTCATGTAAGCTATGAGAACATGAATTCAGGTCTAAATGTCGCATAAATAGTTTAATGGGATAATCACCTGGGCAAAATTGAGGAGCCTTCTAAATCCCCATGGCACAGAATATAGCCATTTAGACCCCAGATCTGGCCAATTTGGGTCAACTAGTTCTATTAAGTCACGATCGTTCTGGTAGCTGGGCCCTTGGCGGGAGGGGTAGATCCTTTCTGTGATATATCGAGTAGTAAAGTGACCTAATCCCAAGAAATCAGATGTGCCTTTAATGTAGCTCTTCTCCTGGAGTGAGAACACTGGTAACCTTGACATATCCAGGCCTTGCTCTGCACTCTTTCTTCCTATTGAGAGAGAAAAGTAGAATTTAACAGTCTTATCTTCCCACAACCACTTTGTTAATATATCCTGATGATACTGACATGTTGACATAGAAGCTGGACTTTCAGATTCCTCTACAGGGAAAATATAACCTTAGCTTTTCAAACTGTAATTTTGAAATTTAAACACTATCCAAAAAGTTTTTAAATTCATATTGATTAAAAGTAATACTTTCACAGATTACTAAATAAGTGGTGTATAGACAACTGGGTAGGCATCTGAGACATCTTTATTATTCCTTACATCAAAAACTCATAATTTTCGCTGCCTCTGGGAAGGGACCTGGAAGGGCAGTGATGGTATGGGAGGGGCATGGACACGTTCATTTGTTGTTGGGAGTATAAGCTGACATGACCTCTGTGTTGGGCAATTTTGTCTTTCAAAAATGTAAAAGTGTATATTCTTTCAGTGACCAATTTCAAATCTGTTTATCCTGCATTTAACTTACATAGGTAAAAGGATGTGTGTACAAGGATCTTCTTTTTTTTTTTTTTTTGTGAGACAGAATCTCACTTTGTTGCCCCTGGTAGAGTACCATGATGTCACAGTTCACAGCATCCTCAAACTCTTGGGCTTAAATGATTCTATTGCCTCATTCTCCCATGTAGCTGGGACTTCAGGTGCCCGCCACAATGCCCAGCTATGTTTTTAGAGACAAGGTCTTGCTCTGTCTCTGGCTCAGGTTGGTCTTGAACTCCTGAGCTCAGGAGATCTACCCACCTCATCCTTCCAGAGTGCTAGGATTACAGTCTGGCCTAACGATCTTTATTGTAGATTGAGTAGCGAAAGATTAGAAATGACCTAAACGTTTGTCAGTAGGGCCTGGTTAAGTAAATGATGAAGTATTTATCAGTCCAACGCTGTGAAGCCACTAGAACAAGTGAAGCAGCACTTTATATGCTAACGTGGAAAGATTGCCAAGATATATGTTTAAGTGAAGAAATACTTAGAATGCTGCATGTATTCATTAAGTACACACACTGGCCAAACAGTAGTTTTTGCTCATATATACAAAGTTTACTTCTTTTGGGAAAGAAGGGTGGAGAGTTAACTTTTCACTTTGTACTTTTTTGTACTTTAAATAATTTGAAACATAACCTTGTATAATCTATGCAAAAAAAGTTTACGTGAATAAAGAAAAGCAACATTTTTATGAATTAATATAAAATGTAACCATAAAAAAATTTCCAAAAAGTCTATTGCTTTAGATAAAATGAGTGAAGTTTGTATTATTAAGTATCTTTAACATATTAGCATGTTATTACTTTCAGTTACATTTAATAACTTGAGAAAAAACATGAGGTATTGTCACTTGCCCTACATTGTTTCATACCATAGCCACTTACCACGTGTGGTTATTAAAGGACAGACCTTTTCATTTTGTTTAATTTAAATAAACACAGGTGGTTAAAGGCTATCATGTTAGACAATGCAGATACAAGACATTTTCGTCATTGTGGGACATTCTATTGGGCAGCATGGGACTAGAGATACTTGTGTTCATATTTTTATTGTCAGTGCTTCAAAGAGGCCTAACTTGTCAACAAGAATTCAGACAGAATTCTCTCACTACTGAAGTAAATTTAAACTGCTTATAGAGGATTCTTCATTCTGTGCAGTACAGAGGAAAAGTTCAGCCCCTTTCCACTTGCATCATTACAAAATTGGAGTTGGTAGGGGATGGGATTATTAATCTTAAACTCGAGAACTGCTCTCTGACAAATATGGCTTTTTAGTGCAATCCTGTTGTAGCACTTACAGTGGCCTCTGAGGGTCCCAGGAGAGCAAATGTACTGTGTGAATAATAATGTGTATTTGCAGGGACATGGGCCCTGTCACATCATGAAGGCTTTTTCCATATGTATCTTGAGGAAATTATTCTCAGGATTTTGAGTGTATGTCTGCAGACATGTTACAGAAATGGTTATTGTCAAAAGATTTCTAAAGATTTTGTTTAATGCCTTCATTTTCAGATGATAGGTTCTGAGACCCAAAGAGGTAAAGCACCTTGCTCACAGTCACTCACTAGTTGATGGCAGAGCTGGAATTAGAACTTGCTGCCTCCTTTTCCAGATAAGTCTGATAAATAGTGCTTTAGAAAGGGAAATTTTTGAAATATTGACTATTCTTAAGCAGATAGCTAAGATATGTAAAATCGTAATGGATTTCAGTGTTATCCTGCTGTTTTCTTTTTTTCAGGGTGGGTGAAGGCTGCTACCTCTAAATCGGGGACAATATGTTTAGATTCCCGTGGCCAGACACTGCTGGTTGCCTACCCAGTGGTCCTAGGCCTAAGAAGAACGCCTGTCTTCTTGCCCTTTTCCTCACCTTCCAAGGGACCACCTCCTTAGAGGAGTCCTGGCCTCTTCTCAGCCTGCAGGGCCCTAGTCATGGTGGTCCTAGAGCATCAGCTGAGCATATGGTGTTCTGTCCATTGAAGCATAAAGGGTAATAATGGGAGTTCTAACCAGAATAATTAGGGAAGAAAAAGAAACAAAAGGCATCCAAATTGGAAAGGAAGAAGTAAAATTGTATCTGTTCGCAGATGATATGATCTTATATGTAGGAAACCCTAAAGATTCCACAAAAAATCTGTTAGAGCTAATAAATGAATGCAGCTATTTAACAGGACACAGAGGGAACATGGAAAAATTAGTTGCATTGTATACATTAACAGTGCATAATCTAAAAAGGAAATGAAAATAATTTCACTTACAACAGTACCAAAAAGAATGAAAAAAACATAGAAATTAGCCAAGGAGGTGGAAGACTTGTATAGTAAAAACTATAAAACATTGCTGGAAGAAATAAAGGAAAACATAAGTGAAACATATGCCATGTTCTTAGATTAGAAGACCTAATATTATTAAGATGTTAATACTACCCAAAGTGATTTACAAATTGCATGTATTAATAATTTCTGTGAAAATTCCAGTGATGTTTCTTGCAGAAATAGAAATAGAAAAACTCATCCAAGAAGTCATGTGGACTATCAAGGGACCCCAAAAAGCCTAAACAATATTGAAAAAGAACAAAGCTAGAGGAATCAGAAATCAGACTTCCTGATTTTAAAACTTACTACAGAGCATGAACAACTACACTCTCACACAAGAAAAGAAAAAGAAACAAATTGAAGTGGCAGGGAAGGGGAGTAGGAAGGGGTGTGGTAAGCTCCCCTGTTTGAGGTGGAGGGTTCAACTACAGCTTGGATTTTACCCAACAAACACAATGTAAACTAATCATTTATACCCATATATTAATTTGAAATTTTTTAAAAAACCACAAAGCTATAGTAATCAAAACAGTGTGGTATTGGCATAAAGACTAGTAGAATAGAATGGACAGCCCACAAATAAACCCTTGCATATATGGCCAAGTCGTTTTTGACAAGGGTACCAGACCATTTTTTTTTTTAATTTCACCTTAAATTATGTTTAGCATATAGACCATTTAATGGGGAAAGAACAGTTATGCTAGGAACTGGATAGCCAAATGCAAAAGAATGAAATTGGACACAACCACCACCATATCAAAAATTAAAATGGACCAAAGGCCTAAATATAAAACCTAAAACTATAAGACTCTTAGAAGAAAACATAAGGCAAAAGTTTCATGATGTTGGATTTGGCAATTGTCTCTTAGCTCTGACACCAAAGGCACAGGCAATAAAAGAAAAAATAGACATATTGGGCTTTACAAAAATTTAAAAAATTTGTGCATCAAAATACTATCAGTAAAAAGGCAACCTACAGAAGAGGAGAAAATACTTGTAAATCATATGTCTGATAAAAGATTAATATCCATGATATACAGATATGCTAAAACTCAACAGAAACAACGCAATTAAAAATGGGTGAAGAGGGCGGCGCCTGTGGCTCAGTGAGCAGGGCGCCGGCCCCATATACCGAGGGTGGCGGGTTCAAACCTAGCCCTGGCCAAACTGCAACAAAAAAATAGCTGGGCGTTGTGGCGGGCGCCTGTAGTCCCAGCTACTTGGGAGGCTGAGGCAGGAGAATCGCTTAAGCCCAGGAGTTGGAGGTTGCTGTGAGCTGTGTGACGCCACGGCACTCTACCGAGGGCAATAAAGTGAAACTGTCTTCTACAAAAAAAAAAAAAAAAATGAGTGAAGAACTTGACGTTTTTTCCAATGAGGATATTCAAATGGCCAATAAACACATGAACAGGTGGTCATCATCATTAATCAACAGGGAAATGCAAATTAAGACTACAATGAGGGGCCAGGGACAGAGACCAGCCTGAGCAAGACCAACTATAATGGGATGACACTTCACACCCATCAGTATGGCTGTTATCAAAGTGAGTATTGGTGAGGACATGAAGTAACTGGAACACTTGTGAGTTATTGTTGGGAATATAAAACAGTACAGCCACTGCTGAAAACAGTATGGTAGTTACTCAAAAAATTAAAAATAGAATTTACCTTGTGATTTCTGGTATTTACCCAAAAGAGTTGAAAGGTGAGGTGAGCTTCAAGATACCCATATTCATAGCATTATTCATAAAAGCTAAAGCATGGAAGCAACCCAAGTGTCCACAGATGGGTGAATGAATAAAGCAAAATATGGCATATACATACAGTGGAATGTTAGCCTTAAAAAGCAGAGAAATTCTGACATGTTACCAAGGGAATAAACCTTGAGGACATTATGCTGAGTAAAATAAGCCAATTACACAAAGAAAAATACTATACGATTCTACTTATGAGGTCCTTAGAATATTCAGAATCAGAGACAGTAGAATGATGACTGCCAAGGGCTGGGGAAGGGACGAAGGGGAGAGTTAATGTTTAATGGGTATAAAGTTAATTAGTTTTGTAATAATAATAATGCTGGAGATGGTTGTACAAGATTGTGGATGTATGTAGTATGATGCCTGGATCACCTTGTGGCTGTGGGGAGTGGTGCTTTGTGCAGCTGAAGGTGCCAGGGGAGGAAGATGGAATGAGCCTGGGTCCTTAAAGACATCCCGGAGGGTGAATTAACTAGCCTTGGATTACCTCTTCTGGACTCAGATGAGCTGATAACATTCCCTACTTTTTAAGCCATTATAGGTGGAATTTTTGTTGTGTGGCAGTTAAAAGCAGCCAAAGTGATAGCCCTGTGAGCTTAACCTATATTCATTTCTTTGACACTCTGGAAACTGGACCGGAGCTTGGAAAATATTCCTTCAGCCACAGAAAGAACCGACACTGGGGCTGACCTGGCTCATGCCAGCCTCTTTGACTCCTCTCCCCCAACTGACTGCAGTGGAAATGGTGTGGGGCAGGAGACACAGGACAGCAGAACAAAGTGAGAGCAACCCAGAGAGCTGCCACACACACCCCCACTGCCCAAGGTTCTGAAAGTTCTCCATTTCCAGGTCTAGGGATTTGGGGGTGGGGGTTCCCTTCTGCCGATTCAAATAATCAGTTCTCAATTCTTTGCCTCACCCAAGCCTAGTGAACTGCTCATTTCACTTGGGCTCATCAACAGTTGCTGTGGTATCTGAAGCTTAAAAATACGACTTGCTCACCAATATGGTCCTTCATGGCTTGAGGGTAGTCACCAGCATAAATGGGGTTAGCAAACCAGCCCAGGCAGAATTGTAGGTATCTCTCAGCAGCCTCTACATCCTTAGGGTTACTAATGTCCAGAGGTTCCCCCCAGTCACAGTTCAGTGAAATCCCCACCAGACCTAAGGAAAGAAAGAAAAGGTGACGGGGGTGGGGGGAGTGACCTTTGCTTCTCTGGGCATTTGTGTGTTCTCAGGACATGTGTCTGGTTACGGCTCACCTTGCTGCTTGCTGCGCCACGTACTGTTATAAGAATGCCAGGCTTGGGCGTGGGCCTGAAAGAGGATCAAGAATTCATTGTTCATTTTCTCCATTTCAATCTGGGATGGCCTTTCTCCTTGCTAACTCACAAGATCCAGTTTAAGACCCAGCATTTACATAAAGTCAGCCTTGATTATCCCAATCCATAGTCCTCAGACCTCTGGAGACAATTATTTTCTTTGTTGATAAAATTTGGTGTAAGTCGGGCATAAATATTTATCAGCCTTCTCTCCTTATATTCTCTCTTTGCCAGCCAGCAGTGACCAACTAGAACAATGAAGGGAATCCTGGGATTGTCTAATGAAGTGGGACATGCCAAATAATATCAGAATCACATCTCTTCAACTCACTACCTTTTACAGATAAGAAGGCCTGAAAAACAACTTCTGTGTTCATTATTGAAGATGTCTTCAGAGCTCTGCCCTTTAAATATTCACAGTTTAAGAAATCATAGGCTAAATACAGAACGAGAATGGGCAGGAGGCGCCTGTGGCTCTATGGGTAGGGCACTGGCCCCATATACCAAGGGTGGCAGGTTCAAACCTGTGTCTGGCCAAACTGCAACAAAAAAATAGCCGGGCATTGTGATGGGTGCCTGTGTTCCCAGCTGCTTCGGAGGCTGAGGCAAGATAATCACCTAGGCCCAGGAGTTGGAGGTTGCTGTGAGCTGTGATACCATGGCACTCTACCACAGGCGACGTAGTGAGACCGTCTCAAAAAAACAAAAAAGAACAAGAATGTCCTCTCTTCCTGACATGAATTTGAGGGTTTGAAGTGGCTCCTTGTCTTCCAGCTTGAAGAGGTTGTCACCTGTGGGACGTGTCCTTGGGAGCCAGTCCGGTCAGGATTGTTCCCCGCCATCATCACCTGTAACTTCATGCATGTCCTGTAATGTGACCGTTCCCTCCCCACTACCTCAAGCCTTCCCTATAGCCTGTCTTCACAGCTGTGCCTTGGGCATCTTCTCTGGGTGTCTCCTTTACTCTGCCCTGAAGACCACTGCCTTGCAGCTCCTCCCAGCAGAGATCATTTTTCCTTGACCTCAGGCCCTGGGAGGAGAGTGGAGTTTGCTTTGTTCTTTGCTGCTTCCAAACTATTTTTCATCCTCCTTCAAAAACCCCAGATCCTTCAAAGCCCATATTGTCAGATGACCATTCCCAACCCCACTTGCAGCTGTCTGTGATCAACCCCCATTTACTACTCTTCATTCACTGAAGATTTTTTTCTCCTACCACCACATCCCCCTTCCTCCTGTCATCATTCCTCACAAGACAGCTTGGATCTGTAGGTGACAAGTTCCCACACACATGTGGTCCATCCCTTTGGCTAGACTGTAAGCTCTCAGCCATAGTGTCCAGTAGAATGCTGGATGACAGGACATGCCCTCCATAAGTCTCCACAGAACTGAAGGTGTGGATTTGGGGCAGAGCGGCAGAGGGCTGAGCTCAGGCTCCCACCCTGGATCAGGCAGAGCTGACACTGGAGCTCTCCCTCCACCAGCAGACCCCATCTCACCTTAATGATGTGATGTGCTGCCGTGTACAGGCCAGTGCCATGGAGCTTCAGGCCAGGTGCGTGGTAGCCTGTCTCATAGCCTTTTTCTGCCATTGCCTACAGGGACAGGAAGTTGTAAGAAGTAGCTGGGAGCTCTTCAGTGTAGGAAGTGGACTTTCTCACCTGAAGAGGGGCCTTGCTTACCTGAGGATCACTGAATGTAATCCAATGTTTCACCCGGTCCCCAAAGGCCTCGAAGCACAGATCAGCGTAATCACTGAAGTAGCTGGTCATGCTCACGTTCTGCCACCCGCCATATTTGACCTGGAGCAGCTGTGAACAGAGAAGCAGATGCCCCAGGGAGACAGTGGCAGTGACAAACCATAAAGCGATTTAAATGTGATCTGCTGTGTGACATCCTCATACAAACAAGAGGGAGGCAGCAGAGGAAATGTGATACTCTGTTGCTTAGAAGGAACGGGCAGAATGAATATTTAATAAAACTTGCCAGAGGAAAGGAGTCTGATACTGCGGAAAACATCTTGAATATAGGTTCTGAAGAAATAACACCAGGCATGAAAGCTCTAATGAGAATTCTGAATGTTGTGCAGATGTCGGAAGCCTCCCAGAAGCCTTGCTGTGGGGCAGGGTCTGCCTTTTTCAGTGGGGGTCTCTCCTCAACCAAGTGAATCTGCTCACAAAGGCATATTGGTTGAGATGACCTGTTGAGCTCTCCTTGGTGGGTTTGAGGGAATGCTAAAGGGGCATTATCCAAGGAAGAAGCCAGAGGAGGTTTCAAATTCATCTCCCTGAAGCCGGCTTTGCCCCCCAGCCCCAGCCCCAGCCAGAGGCGTCCGTTGGCTCCCCTTCCCTCAGAGGAAACCACAGTCCCTAGTCATCTTAGCTCAGCACTGGAGGCCTTCCAGGTACGGCCCCAAGCTACTCCTGCAACCCCTGACCTTCCCTACCCTGCCTGCTCCCCAGACTCTAGACCTGCTTCCTCAGCCCCACTGCAGCCCTAACCCCTCCCGCCAGCAGAGGGGACTTCATCTTCTACATCAGGATTCATACTTACCATGTATTTTATATATATATATTTTTTTTTTTTCAGAGACAGAGTCTCACTTTGTCACCCTTGGTAGAGTGCTGTGGCATCACAGCTCACAGCAACCTCCAGCTCATGGGCTTAGGTGATTCTCTTGCCTCAGCCTCCCAAGTAGCTGGAACTACAGGCGCCCACCACAACACCTGACTATTTTGTTGTTGTTGTTATTGTTGCAGTTTGGCCAGGGCCGGGCTCAAACCCACCACCCTCGGTATATGGGGCTGGCGCCCTATTCACTGAGCCACAGGCGCCACCCACCATATATTATAAACATCAGTTAAACCAGCGTAACCTCCCTGCCATGGGTAAGTGTTTTGGACTGAAAATTTTTGTCTCCCTCACTGCAACAGTCTTGGGAGATGTGCACAGCCTTTGGCAGGTAACAGTCAGCACTCTGCCCTCAGGAATGGGATTTATGAAAGAACTCGATGGAGTTTTCTCTCTTTTGCCCTTCTGCCATGTGAGGACTTCACATTTAAGATAGCATCTTGGAAGCAGAGACTGGACCCTCTCCAGACAACAAACCTGCTGGTGCCTTGATCTTGGACTTCCCAGCTTCCCGAACTGTGAGAAATAAATTTCTGTTCTCTATAAATTACCCAGTCTGTGGTATATGATACAGCAGGACCAGTGGACTGAGACTGAGTCGGAGAGACATTTTCACTCATCTTACAGTCCTGAGCCAGTGTCCAGACCCTAGTCTCGCCTCCACTTCCAGGTTCTCAGGTCTCAATCAGCTCCTTCCTGCTGAGCTGAGCTGCCCTTGGGCCTCTGAACCTTCCCCAGTCCTTACCTGGGGCAGGTCCCAGTGGTGCAAGGTCACGATGGGCGTGATGTTGATCTTCAGAAGGTCATCGATAAAATCACTGTAGAATTTGATTCCCTTCTTGTTCACCTGCTCAGCTGTAGGTGAAATAAAAGAGGACTCTACAAGGAAGGGCCTTGGCTTTCTGGAGTGCAGCATTTGTGCTCTGTGGCTTTTTGCACCTGACAGCACCCTCAGGCCACCAGTCTTCTGAGTCTCAGAGGGATGGTAAAGATACGCCTGGGAGCCCAGTCACCTGCAGAACCTGTGGGAGCTGCTGCTGTCAGAAACCATGTTCATGGCTGGTCTCCCTCCCTAGGACTCTGTGGTGTCCCTGCAAAGCCAACATGGCCGAAAGGGGCTGCACTTGGGTGCAGGAGGGACTCCCCTAACTCACCTCGGATGCCTGTGGGCAGGAGCCGGGGCCAAGACAGGGAGAATCGGTAGTGGTTAACCTGCAGCTCCCTCAGCAGAACGATGTCCTCCTGTGCAGACAAAGGTGAGGAGGCAGGGCTGGTCACCTGGGGCCCTGGGAGGGGAGTGAGGGGGAGGAAGTAGGGGTCAACTATGCCTCAGGGCCAAGGCTCTCGTCTGTAACTCTTGGTGTGTGAGGAGGGACCTGTTTCTTCATATACACAATAGATGTGATTGCCACCTGGCCCCACTTCATGAAAGAGCTATGCCAAGAGTCGAATAAAATATGTGTGGTGGCACTTTGAGGGTGTTCCTAATAAACTTGGATGATGAATCCCCCAAGAAGCCATCCATAAAGGAAAGTGGGTGCTCCATAGGAGAATAATTCACAAGCAGGGACCAGGGGTTCAGGCCACTGTGACCTGCAGAGGCCATGGCATTAGCCCTCCTGCTGCTTATCCCTGGCTCAGGTGGAGGCCCTGCTTCCTTTTCTCCTACATCCAAACCCCCACATTTTGGCACCCTTCCAACCCCCCAGCTCCCAACCACCACTGCCCCCGCGTGACAGAGCACTGGGTTGACACTGTCACCCAGGCTCTCCCAGTGCGTCACTCCCCGCCACTCACCTGGACCTTGTAGTAGCTATCACAGGCCACATCGGCTGTCTCATCCCCGAGCACCTTCCCTTTCCTGCTGTGTGTGAAGGCATCCCAGATGCTGGGCCCTTTCCCATCCTGGTCCCAGGCACCCTCTGTCTGGTAGGCAGAACTGCCCACACCCCAGGAGAAGCCTGCAGGGAGAGACCCATGCTGGGCCCCGGGCAGTCCCACCTCACCTCCGGGGCTGGGCCTTCCCAGCCTCATGGCAGGACCCTTCCTGCCACTCTGCCCTACTCCTTGTCTCTTAGGGACAGGAGCAAGTGAGCCAGGGTGGTTAAAGATATATTAACATTTTGGGGGCATAATTTTAGCTCTGATTAGCATTTATTGTCTGTATAATTTTTAGTAACTTAAGAAAAAAAATCTGTTAGGAACTTCTTTTATTTTGCAACCACATGGAGGTATGCTTCCCATCCAGTCAGGAAACTAAAACCAAACTCCTTGGCAAGTCAGTCAAGGTGGCAGGCAGACAGAGACAGAGGACGGGCAGACTAACACTGGAGTGAACTCACCAAGTGGGAAGGTTCCATAGTAGAAGGAGGCCTCTTCTGGGGACCCCTTCTTGGCAGTCCCCAGCCTGAGCACCAGCAGTAGCATCCACCAAAGGGTGACATCCCGCGCTGGCTTCATGGTACCCGGTCCTTCCCCATACCTGAAAAAAGCACACCTGCCTCGTGCAGGCCCACACAGCTAGGCTGGGGGCCAGAGGCAAGCTAGGGGCAGGGGGGCAGGGTAGGAAGTGGGGGAACTTTATCTAGTAGACCCACCAGCAGAGGCTGAGGCTGGGCGCTGCATACCATTCCCGTGTTAAACTGAGGAGGAGACAAAGGCTGGGCTTGGGGAGCTCCGAGTCTGCTGACCAAGGCCCCAAAATACCCCTCTCCCCACCTGGCTCCCTATCTTATTGGGAGACCCAGCTGGTACCCTTATCTAATGGCTAAGCCATCTCTGCCCTCAGGAAGCTCCAGGGAGCCCACGGAGCCCCTACAGTACCCCAACTTACACACTGTGACATATGTGTGGGGGATCAGCTCCCTTCCCCAGCTGGGGCCACCCATCCCAGGGCTTTAGTCCTGAGTGTTAGCAAGATTTTCCCCCCACTGGGATCCCCTCTTTGATGCCAGCCAGCTTACCCAGGATCATCCTTGGTCCCAGACACCCCCAGAGCAATAGCTGGCAGCCAGAGCTCCCTCTGACTGACCCCCCAGGGCCTATGCTGCTCCCTGAAAGCAAAGCCCACGGTGCAGCCGAAGGCTCTAGTTGGGGGTGTGGTCTGTGACCTGACCCCTCCCCTAAGAAGAGTTTCAATAGCCCCATTCAGTGGGGCCAGGCAGGAATGCTGAGCTGGCCAGTGGGACCTGAGTCAGCTGCTGGGGACTTGGCACTGGCTCAAGCTTGAGGGGCGGCTGAGGCTGGAGAAAACCCAGTACTCCTGGCCCCTCCTGGGCTTTTGTGCCATTTTCAGCCCCTCGGTCCTGTGACTCTTGAGTCCTGGGGGTGGCATAGGGACCAACATGTGTTTGCATCTGTCTGTGTCTCCCCTCCCTGCCTCCAGAAAACAGTCACTGTAAAGTTGGTTTTTCCACCTCAGCCAGTCTTTGGCCCTCTCATTCATTTCCTCACTCACTCATTCGTTCAGCCAGTGCTGCCCCTCCTGGAGGCTCGGGCCCCTCCTGCTGCCCCCGAAGTGCCTCCCAGAGCAGCCCTCATGGGGCTCTCTCACTGTGCTGTCAGCTGGGCCTCAGCCTGTCTTCATTGATTAATTTCTTCCTACACATCCTCTCATGGGCAGCAATTCATCCAGGAAGCCTTTCTGGACAGGCACTTCCCCGCCTCCTTGTAGACTCCGGGAGGCAGGGGTGAGCCTGCATTGCTCACTCGGCATCCATAGTGCCAACATATGGTTGGCACTCAAGAATGTGAGTTGAATCTAAATAATACAATTATCAATCTAAAAAATGACAAACATTTATCAGGTGCTTTCTACCTGATAAATGTATCGATTTGACTCCTTTAATCCTCCCAACAACTCCTTTTTTCATGTATCGATTCGACTCCTTTAATCCTCCCAATAACCCCTGAGTCAGGGTGAGAGAAGTGGCGTCAGCGTTGGTACAGTGGGGGTTACTAGGCCCCAGCAAGGGCAGGCTGGTACTGCTGGGTGGCCATAGTTAGCCCTTCTCTAGACTGACAACCAGCCTCAAGATGGCCTTGTTCTGCGGTTGGTGCTTTTCCTGAACCCATTTTGAGTTTGAGGGAATTAGAAAGCACCTCTAGGCCTCACCACCCTGGCAAGTGTGTAGAGATTTGCTGCAGGAGGCCTGGGGAAGGGTGGGGACCTGGACACTGGCAGCAGCTGCTCCCCCGAGGGACCAGCTGGGGGCATGGGGCAACTCCCTTGGGCTTCCGGTGGCAATGCCTGTGGTAAAGGGACTAAGATCTCTGCCCCCAAATTCTAACGTTCCCAGGTACATTCATGGGGGCAAGAATGCTTTTCAGAGTGAGTGTGAGGGCTGGATCCCTTAGCACAGACATAGTGAGTTGACAGGGGTCTGACTTACACGGACATTTCCCACCTGTCTGTCCCCATCCTTTCCTTGGTAAACATATCCTGAGTCCCTACCAAGTGCTATGAGAGGCTCTAGCCCAGTGGTTCTCAACCTTCCTAATTGCCGTGTTGTTACAAATGGAACAAAGGGGTCACAACCCACAGGTTGAGAACTGCTGCTGTAGCCACAGTGAAATGGGACATGCCTGTCCCTTCCAGAGCTGGGGTCTGATGAGGACAGGAGTGGGAGGAAGCTCTGAACGTTGCATAGGGTGATGGGGGCTGTGATAGAAGGATGGATGAAGGATAGACGGAAAAATGTGAAGCTCAGGAAAGCAGGGCTGGCTTTGCAGGGACAGGATACTGGAAGAATTTGGGGGCATTTGCTGGTAGTGAAGGCATGTGACCGGGAAGGCATGGCAATCGGGGAAGTGGCACAAGCAAAGGCCCTAAGATGTGTTTCGGGACCTGGGAGGTTATGCCTTCTCTCTTTTCGCATCTGCCCTGCAGTGTCCAGGCAAAGTTGTGTCCTCGGGGTGAGCGGGCCACTGGACATTTCTCTTGTGGGTTTCTAAGGTTAGTGACTACCATCCCCATCGGTGCTGGTGCCTGCCTCACCAGGCTGCAGGCTCTGGGGACCCTGTTTCCTGGGCTGAGGTAGGGAAGAGGCAGACATCTTTGAGAGCCCATGTCATCTCTGAGCCCTTCGCATGGAGCCAGGGGCCCAGTGTTGCTGTGGGTGGAGGCGAGTGGTCTTCACAGGTCGGGGGTGGGAGCAGGGGGGAGGGGGGGACAACCCTCTGCTATAATCTGAATGTGCCCTTCAAAGTCATATGTTGAAACTTAATCACTGAAGTGACAGTGTTAAGACGGCCTCTAGCAGGTGATTAAGTCATGAGAGTGGAGCCCACATGAATGGGAATAGTGAACCTTATGAAAGGACTGGAGCGACTTAGTTAGGCCCCTTTCATCCCTCCATCTTTCTGTCCCTTCCCCACTTGAGGACACAGCGTTTGTCCCCTCTGGAGCAAAGAGCAGCCCTCACCAGACACTGAACCTTTAACACCTGTCTTGATCTTGGACTCCCCAAGATCTCTCAGAACTGTGAGAAGCAAGTTTCTGTTGTTCGTAAATTACCAGTCTGTGGTATTGTATTATAACATTGCAAATGGACCAAGACATGCCTCCCTCCCTTTCTCTCCCCGCTCCATATTCTCCAAGGGCTGCTGAGGCCTATCTGAGGCCTGGGGCTCCCTGTGCAAGGGCCAAGGCAGGGGCCATTCCCTCAAGCAAGAGGTCTGAAGCCCCCAGAAGCCAGGCTCTGGCTGACAAACAAGGTGTGGGGCATGGGTGGGTGATACCTGCGCCCCTGTAGCCTCATTTTCTTTCTTCCCTGCAAGGGGCTGCAGAGGTGGGGGCCCTGCTTTTTTTTTTTTTTTTTTTTTGTGGTTTTTGGCCGGGGCTGGGTTTGAACCCGCCACCTCCGGCATATGGGACCGGCGCCCTACTCACTGAGCCACAGGCGCCGCCCATCGGGCCCTGCTTTTTTGTGTATAAAAGCAGGTGATAATAGTATCTGCTTCTGCTTCACGGTGTCATTTGAACATTAATTAAATCATAGCTATAAATGCCTAACAATACCTGGCAGAGAAAAAAGCCCCAATGAAGGACCCCCGTCATTACCACCAACTTATTGTCCAGGCTGAAATCCTCTCTGCCACGTATAGGGGTGCTGGGCAGGAAGGGGGTGGAACCTCAAGGTTAGATGCCCCTGACAGCCTGACCCGGATGACCTGAGAGCTTCATCTGGGAGCCACCAAACTCCAGAGGCCATGCTCTGCTCTCTCTGCTTCTGCTCTGCCCATGCCCGAGCTCTGCACCCCTGAGCTCCAGGAGCTGCCCAGGGGAAATGTGCCAGGGTTCAATGGATATTGAGGCCTGCTGCTAGTTCTGGCTGTGATCAAACTCACAGCTTTTTCTCTCCCGGTTGTGGAGGATAACTCTCAGAGCCCACTTCATTTTGCAGAGACCCATCTTTTTATTATAAAAATGTTCACACAGGCTGGGTGCAGTGGCTCAAGCCTGTAATTCTAGCACTTTGGGAGGCGAAGGCAGGAGGATCACTTGAGCCAGGAACCTGAGGTTGCTGTGGGATAGGATCATGCCACTGTACTCCACCCTGGGTGACAGAGTAAGACCCTGTCTCAAAAACAAAAATGTTCAAACACACAGAAAACTTAGAACTGCGCAGTCCACACCATACGTCCACCCTTGAGATTCTGCATGTCACTAGACCTGCTTTATCATGTGCCACATCTCCCACGTCAGGTCACTTCACCCCAAACCTTTCAGTAGGCTGTCATTACCTACATTTGTTTATAGTTCTGCTCTTTCTTTTTTTTTAATGAATTTTTTTTTTTTTTTTTTGTGGATTTTGGCCGGGGCTAGGTTTGAACCCGCCACCTCCGGCATATGGGACCGGCGCCCTACTCCTTGAGCCACAGGCACCGCCCTAGTTCTGCTCTTTTAATGTAACATTTGCGTACAGTGATATGCACAAGTCTTAAATATGCTATTCTGTAAGTTTCTCATGTATCCGTATGTGTGTGTATGTGAGAGAGAGAGTGTGCAAGTTCTGTTATAGACCAACAATGAATTTTTTTTTCTCTGAGAGCGAGCAGGTCTCGTTCTTTTGCCCAGGCTAGAATGCAGTGGCATGATCACAGCTCACTGCAACCTAAACTCCTGGCCTGAAGCGATCTTCCTGCTTTGGTCTCCCAAAGTGCTGGAATTACCGGTGTGAGCCACCTTGCCTGTCCCATTCTGTGGGTTTTGACAGTTGTAGTCACTTGTGTAACCAAACCACTGTGAAGATATGGAACATGAATTTGTTCCCCTCTAAACTTTCATCGTGCCACAATCCTTTCGGAGGACTTTTGGGGGAAATACCTGATGGTCTCAAGAACAGGAATCACGTCATCTTGTTTCCCTCTTAGCTCTGGGTACTTAGAAATTGTGAGGTGCGCTATGGCCTGCCTCCTAGTTACCCATTTCCACGTGTCATTTTGCTGTCCCTGCTTTCCTTGTTTGTTATTTTAAAATGCTACTGCAATGCACATACAACTCTGCAAGCTGGTTCTCAAATCCTTTCTTTTTGGGAACAAGACTGAAGGAGTGCTGCAAAAGAAATCATCATATTGGAATTTTCAGGCCATTTCCATGGCTTGTGGTGTCCAACTATGTGAAATTGAACCTGTTCCAGTAAATCTGGAATGAGTTGACACCGTCTCCACAGAGTGTGGATCTGTGTGTACACACATACACATGTGCACATACGAAGAATTCCTGTCTTGCTCCAGACACTGGCATTGGCAGTGAAATAGCGATTCCAAACCCAGAGAGCCCACTCAGGCCTTGCTGCCCGGGCTCCCTGCAGGGCGGAGGTGTAGGGAGTAGACAGAGGTTTGACTATCGGCCATGGACAGCTAGGGGCTGGCGCCAGTGAACCAGAGATGATGCTGCTGATGTTGATGACGATGGGCCACCACCTCCCACCAGCGCTCTTCAATCAGAGCTCATCTTCCAGGTTTTCAGGTCCTGCCCTGCATTTTCTCCCCCCTTGTCCACATGGGGAGCCCTGGGTGGGGCTGGCTGCCGAAGATCCCAGCCAAGCCCACAGGTTCCTGTTCCCGATGGGTGCAAGGGGAGGCGGAGGTGGGGGGTGGGGAGAGGAGAGAGTCTCAGTAAAAAGGGGGGAAGAGCCCCTCCGCTTTTCTCACCTCAGGACTGCCCACTGGCCTTGTCTTCAGAGCATCACAGAGCTCATTTCACATTTTTTAGGAGGCTGTTTGATAAATCTGTTTTTATTGGATGGCGCCTGTGGCTCAATGGAGTAGGGCGCCGGCCCCATATGCCGGAGGTGGGTGGTGGGTTCAAAAACAGCCCCAGCCAAAAACTGCAAAAAAAAAATCTCTTTTTATTCACCTAAGAACCCAGAGCTTTGCCCAGGGAAATACTATTTGTTTAAGGAATGAATAAACCTGTCTTGGTGCTTATAGCTTAAGCGGCTAAGGCACCAGCCACAAACACCAGGTGAGTTTGAATCCATCCCAGGCCTGCCAAACAACTATGATAACTACAATAAAAAAATAGCCGGGTGTTGTGGCGGGCGCCTGTAGTCCCAGCTACTTGGGAAGCTGAGGCAAGAGAATCACTTAAGCCCAGGAGTTGGAGGTTGCTGTGAGCTGTGATGGCTTGGCACTCTACCCAGGGCAACAGCTTGAGGCTCTGTTTCAAAAAAATAGGCTGTGAGAACAAGCTCAAAGGGCCACCCTTGGGTGGGCAGCAGGCCTGGGTAGGGGTGGCCTCGTCTGGGAAGAGATGCCATCTAGGAAGGAGGGAGCCTGGGTCCTTCTTCAGAATGATGTTGGTGACTCCATCCTAAGGGATAAGTGCCCATGAGGCCCCAGTGGCCATTGCAGTTATCTGAGTAACCAGGGATCTAAAATTTTTTTTTTTTTTTTGTAGAGACAGTCTCACTTTACGGCCCTCAGTAGAGTGCCATGACGTCACAGGACTCATAGCAACCGCTAGCTCTTGGGCTCAAGCAATTCTCTTGCCTCAGCCTCCCGAGCAGCTGGGACTACAGGCGCCCGCCACAGCGCCTGGCTATTTTTTTGTTGCAGTTTGGCCGGGGGCTGGGTTTGAAACCGCCACCTTCGGTATATGGGGCCGGAGCCCTGCTCACCGAACCACAGGTGCCGCCCTGGGATCTAAAATTTTAAGGACAGAGAATAATTCGAAGGCTCGTCTAGCTTCTTTGTGTTTGTTATTTTGCCTCTGGAGTTAGTTCTCTGGGGCAGTTAGCAATGAGACCTTGTAACAGAGTGACCTGTGTGCTTGTGTTTGGGGCCAGAGTGGAAGTCAAGGCCCAAGGAAACTACAGCTCACGCCTGAGGGGTAAGCCAGTGCAGTCTCTGTGCCAAAAGGGGAAACAGAGGCCCAGAAGTGGTGAGGGTCATGGGCAGTCAGGACTAGAATCCATTCCTCAAGGTAAAACAATATTAAAATAATACTGAAAAAATAACTTTGCTTTAAATACTATATATAAAATACATGAACATACTCACAGCACAAAGAAATGGCAACTATTCCTGAAATATCTGTAGAAAAAAGCATAAGGTGGCGCCTGTGGCTCAGTGAGTAGGGCGCCCGTCCCATATGCTGGAGGTGGCGGGTTCAAACCCAGCCCCGGCCAAAAAAAAAAAAAAGAAAAAAGAAAAAAGCATAAGAAGGGGGCCTTCTCCTGGGCCTCCTCCCCATGACCCCTCCCCCAGTGGCCACTGCTGGTAACTGGCTGTGTCTCTCCCATCTCCCCTGTATCAGATTAAGTATATAGGCATATGAGTAGTTTTGTTTGATCTTCTACATCAGTTGAGGCAGATATGGTAATATTGTTTGGAACTTGCTTTTTAAAAATTTTATAATATATGTTGGAGATCTTTCTGGATTTGTGCATCCTGAGTTGCCTCATTCTTTTTCCTGGCTTCATGGCACGGCATTGTACAAATGGTTCCATAATTGATCTAGCCAACCTCTTATAGATGGAATTTTCTTCCCTTCTTTTTCTTTCCTTCTCTCTCTCTCTTTTTTTTTTTTTTTTTAGACAGAGTCTCACCCTGTCACCCTAGGTAGAGTGTTGTGGCATCATAGCTCACAGTGACCTCAAACTCCTGGGCTCAAGCGATTCCCTTGCCTCAGCCTCCCAGTAGCTGGGCCTACAGGCCCCTGTCACAATGCTCAGCTAGTTTTTTCTATTTGTAGCAGAGACAGGGTCTAACTTTTGCTTACTCTCACTCTTGAACTCCTGAGCTCAAGGGATTCATCTGCCTCAGCCTCCCAGAGTGCTAGGATTATAGGCAAGAGCTATCGTGCCTGGTCTGGACTTTCTTTTTTTCCTTGATAATGCTTTGCTTTCACAAAAGGTGCTACAATAAATATCCTGATATACACCTCCATCCCTGCATCCCTGCATACACATGGGGAAACGGAGGCCCAGAAAGGGCAGTCAGGACTAGAATCCATTCCTCAAGGTAAAGTAATATTAAAATCATATTGAAAAAATAATTTTGCTTTAAATATTATATATATAATACATGAATATACTCACATAGCAAAGAAATGGCAACCATTCCTGAAATACAAATCTATTCCAAAAAGTGGTATTGTGATTTTGATGGAGGTTTCTAGATTCTCCTTCATTAGAGGTAGCTAAATGAACCAAAGCATATTCTACTCCAACACGGACCCCACGTAGCTGGTTAGAGGGTGGAACCGTGGCTCCATACATGGCAGCTGGCCAGGCTTGCTGCCCACTGGCTGGAGGAGGGTTTGACTCCCGCTGGGAGCTCAGTGGCAAGAGAGGGGTAAATCTGCTGTGGTTAATCCCTGAAAAAACAAAAAAAATCACGCATCCAATGCTGTACAGTTTAAAGAGCATATTTCTGTGCATGATCAATCCCATTTAACCCTACTGAATGAGGAACGGTGATGTGACTTTTTCTTTTTTTTGAGACAGAGTCTAACTCTGTTGCCCTAGATAGAATGCCATGGCATTATTGGAGCTCACAGCAACCTCAAACTCGTGGGCTCAAGAGATCATTTTGCCTCAGTCTCCTGAGTAGCTGGGACTACAGGTGCCCTCCACAGTGCCCCACTAGTTTTTCTATTTTTAGTGGAGACAGGGACCCACTCTTGCGCATGCTGGTCTCAAACTCCTGAGCTCAAGTGATCCATTCACCTCAGCCTCCCAGAGTGCTAGGATAACATGTGTGAGCCACCATACCCAGCCTGTTTCTTGATGTCTTAATTTAAGATTACACTCATTCCCACCACATGCAACTACGAAGATCGCCTCTAAGATGCCCCCCTCGACCCCGCTCCTGGTATTCATGCTCTGTGTAATCCTCCCCCCTTGAATGTGGGCTAGACCTAGTGACTCACTTCCAAGGAACAGAATATAGCAAAAACGAAGAGTTGTCACTTCCAAGATTAGGTAGCCAAGGATCGTGTGGCTTCCACTGTGCTTTCCCTCTCCTGCCCTCTTGTCCTGAGGGAAGCCAGCTGCTGTGCTGTGAGCTGCCCTGTGGAGTGGCTGGTGTGCTGAGGAACTGATATCTCCAGCCCAGAGCCAACAAAGCCCTGAGACCCGCCAACAGTCTTGCGAGTGAATTTGGAAGTAGATCCTCTTCCAGTCAGGGTTCGAGATGACTGCAGCCCCACCCACACCTGGATTGCAACCTTGTGAGAGACCCCGGACCAGAGGCACTCAGCAAAGGCAGCCCTGGATTCCAAACATGCAGAACTCTGAGATAATCAATGCTTGTTATTCAAAAATGTCACTAAATTTGAGGGTAATTTAAGTCAGCAATAGGTAGCTAAAATACGTTCTGTATACTACCTTTTCCTATGGCTGAACCCTGGGGCTGTGTTTAAACTTCCCATTAATACAAAATTCACTTTAGTGAACATCTTCCTGTCTGGCTAGCCTTTTCTGAATTTAGTATTATTTTCTAAGGGCAACCCCAAGAGGGAGCTGATTGTGGCTAAGATTCTAACATGTATGATTTTTTGTAAACAGCCCCAAATTGTCCATCAAGGACAGGGACCTGACCAAATTGGGCTACCAGGAGTGTCTGGGTCCCCATTTCTGTGCGCCATTGGCCAGAACCTTCCTTAAGCTCTGTGATCCTCGTTCTCTCCAACAGCAATCAGGTAATGGTAGCACTTTTCCTGCCCACCTCTCTTTGAAATAAAAACCATGTAAGTGCAAGGTTTCCTGGAGATTGCACAGTGCTCTATAAGGCAGGGTGATGGTATAAACTCAAAATCTCAGAGCTCAGCTTATCCCAACCCATCCCATTTCATAGCAGAGAAAGCAGGGGCTGGGAAATGTCCAGGGCCCAGGCAGTAACTCACAGCAGGCACAAAAGAACCGGGTCTTTTTCCTCCTTGGGTAGCTTCCTTCCCTCTGATCCACATTGCCTCCCTGCTTGACTGCTTTGTCTGAACCAAAGCAAAACCTCAGGCTTCTTTTTCAACCCCTGAGGACTCAGAAAATCCTTTACATTTCGAGAAGAGCTGGATCCCCACTCCCTTTGCCGACCTAGCCACCCAACAGTCCATCCTCAGTTCCACCTAAGACCAGCAAACTGCTCCGTGGGGTCTTATCTAGCTCAGTCCTATAGCCCATCAGGTAGGCTGGCCTTGCAGCCCACCTCCTCCTCCTCTCTCCAGGGCCCTCTCTTGGACCAGGAACCCCAGCTCAGGCTGTGTCCATCCCCCCGCCACTGTGGCCAAGAAAACAGGAAGCATCTGAGTCACCCATTCTCCCCCTGGGCTTTGGCTGTCTGGGCCCACGTTCTGGAGTCAGAGAAGGACAGGAGGGAAGAGGCTGGTCCCACAGAGGTCAAGACTGTCTTGTGGGGTGCTCTCTAGCTTTGGGACTCCAGACAGGTAGTGGAACCTCCCTTCGATTCTTCTTGGGACAAGAGAGAGAGACAGTCCTGCCTTGGGATTTGGGATTCTGGAGTTAGCTCCGCTGCCTACTGGCTGAGGGCCCGGGGCTTGTCTGGTGGTTCTCAATTTTGGTTGTACGTCAGTATCACCCAGGAGCTATAAACACTACTGACACCTGAGCTTCACCCACAGCCCTTTAGATTTAATTTTTAAAATTTCTGCAGGTGATTCTGAAGTGCAGCCAGGCTTGAGAACTGCTGGGCTGCTCATTAGTCTCCGGGAGCTTCAGTTTCTCCCCTGTCAAAGAGAGCTAATGATGCCTGCCTTCCGCAGTGGCTGAGGAACAGGGAGAACCTGGGTGTGTGCAGGCCGAACAGTGTAAACACTAGTGTAATATGCCTATGCATGTCCCCCGAGGGAGGGCCTGGACAGAAGTGGGGTGCCCTCAGGGGTCCCTCGGCTTTAGAAACCAGGTCAGACTCCAGTGGCGGGTCATTGCCAGGATGCTGACCCTATGGCCGTCTTCCACAGTGCTGGGCACTAAACAGAGGAAATTCAAGGCGAGAACGGCAGGTGGCAGTCGGCTCAGCCCCGGCAGAGCTCTGAGCAATGCGGAGCCCAGTGACTGGAAATACAAGGCAGGGGGACGGAAGTGTTCCAAGGGAGGGAGACAGAGTAGGAGAAAGAGATGGCTGTGGCCAGAGGTAGGCAGGCTTCCTGTGGAAATGGGAAAGTAAGTGTCCTTCCCAGGGCCCCAGTCAGGTTGAGGAGTCCCAGGCTGAGGGGACTGCAGGAGCAAAGGCACAGACAGGGAGGTGCGGCCAGGACTTCTCAGGGAGCTGTGAATGGAGAGGGGCAGGCAGGGGGCCGGTGTCTGAAGGCCAGCATGCTCTTCCAGCCCCTCTCCCTGGAGGAAACACTGGAGTACAGACTGTGTGATTTATTTATGAGAAGTAACGAGCACATTTGTTTTACAGTGTCAGCTGGAAATTCCGTATCTAGAGTGCTGCTGGGTCCGTTCTTGGTGTCTGTGGTCTCAGCTGGCCCTTGGATGTGTTGCCCTGTCACGGCTTGTGTGTGGTTATCTTGTTTGGCTTGTGTGTGGTTATCTTGGTTGTAAGACCGTAATCACCTTTACCTTTAGAAACTACTTGAGACCCTAGGCAGGGCGGCTCACTTGTATAATCCTAGCACTTTGAGAGGTCCATGTGGGTGGATTGTTTGAAATCAGGAGTGAAACCAGCCTGAGCAAGAGTGAGACCCTGTCTTTACTAAAAAAAGAAAAACTGGGGTGGCTCCTGTGGCTCAAAGGAGTAGAGCACTAGCCCTATATGCCGGAGGTGGTGGGTTCAAACCCAGCCCCAGCCAAAAACTGCAAAAAAAAAAAAAAAAAAGAGAGAAAGAAAGAAAGAAAACTGAGGCAAGAGGATCACATGAGCCCAAGAGTTGGAGGTTGTGGTAAGCTACGATGATGCCACGCACTCTACCCAAGGCAACAGAGTGAGACTATCTCAAAATAAATAAATAAATAAAATAAAAATAAAAATAAGAAATTACTTGAGTCCTAAAGGATGTCTTCTTCTTTTTTTTTTTTTTTTGTAGAGACAGAGTCTCACTTTATGGCCCTCAGTAGAGTGCCATGGCGTCACACAGCTCACAGCAACCTCCAACTCCTGGGCTTAAGCGATTCTCTTGCCTCAGCCTCCCGAGCAGCTGGGACTACAGGCGCCTGCCACAACGCCCGGCTACTTTTTGGTTGTAGTTTGGCTGGGGCTGGGTTTGAACCCGCCACCCTCGGTATATGGGGCCGGCGCCTTACCAACTGAGCCATAGGCACCGCTCAGGATGTCTTCTTCTTTCAGTTGGGACTTCAGTTAGCTCCAGCCAGGTATGTGGGGGCACTAGTAATCCAAGATCACCTTGATTCATTTTCAAGGCTTGAGACTTTCTGGCCTACCCAGGTAAGCTCGCTCCTGGGGTGTTCCTACTCTCAGTGTGCACACTGCCCATGTGTGGAGCATTTTCCTAGTTCTCCACCTTAAGTTTTCTTCCTTGATCCACTCAGGGCCCCCAGAGGCTCTGCTCAGCTTCTTGGGCTTGGCAAGCTCTGCCACGGCAGAAGTGGCTCCCAGGGCTGGGCTCACTGATCAGGCAATTTCATTGTATCTTATTAGCTCTTTGATGCTTTTAAGGTTATTTTAGGCTGGGTGTGATGGCTCACGCCTATAATCCTAACACTTTGAGAGACTGGGTAGGGAGAATCACTGGAGGCTGGGAGTTCGAGACCTACCTGGGCTATCTCTACAAAAAGTAAAAAAAAAATTAGCTGGGTGTGGTGGTGCATACCCATAGTCCCAGCTACTCAGGAGGCTGAGGCAAGAGGATTGAGTGAGCCCTGGATTTTGAGGTTGCTGTGAGCTGTGATGAAGCCACCGCATGCTAGCCCAGGGCAACAGAGTGAGACTCTGTTTCCAAAAAAAAAGTTATCGCTGAGGGCGGTGACTCACGTCTGTAATCCCAGCACTTGGGAGGCCGAGGCGGGTGGATTGCCTGAGCTCACAGGTTTGAAACCAGCCTGAGCAAGAGTGAGACCCCCATCTCTAAAAAACAGCCCGGTGTTTTAAAGGGTGCCTGTAGACCCAGCTACTTGGGAGGCTGAGGCAAAAGAATTCCCAGGAGTTTAAGGTTGCTGTGAGCTAAGACTCCAGGGTACTCTACTGAGGATGACCTAGTGAGACACTGTCTCAAAAAAAAAAAAAAAAAGTATTTAGGCAGGGCGTGGTGGCTCACGTCTGTAATCCTAGCACTGTGGGAGGCCAAGACTAGTGGATCACCTGAGTTCAGGAGTTGGAGACCAGCCTGAGCAAGATCAACATCAACATCCTGTTTCTGCTAAAAATAGAAAAAAGTAGCTGGGCATTGTGAGGGATGCCTATAGTCCCAGGTACTTGGGAGCCTGAGGCAATAGAGTCTGAGGTTGCTGTGAGCTATGACTTCACAGCACTCTACTTAGGGCAACAGAGTCATAAAAAAATGAAAAAAAAAAGGTTATTTAATATATTGTGGCAAGTTAAGTTGCTTTCAGGAGGAAGATTGGTCTGAATAACTAAACATGCCTTTATTAAAAGTAGAGGTCCTCCCCAATTGAGTTTTAACATTACAGTGTTTCTGCTTAATTATTTTATCTTATAATTGCTTGAGCCTAAGAGCTTGAGGTTGCTGTGAGCTATGACGCCAGGGCACTCTTTTTCTTTTAATGAAAATACTATCCAACAAAATTTACTTATTTACCTTTTCTTTTTTCTTTGAGACCGAGTCTTGCTCAATAGCTAGAGTACTAATAAATAAATGTAATTTTTCTTTTTTTTTTTTGTGGTTTTTGGCCGGGGCTGGGTTTAAACCCGCCACCTCTGGCATATGGGACCAGCACCCTACTCCTTGAGCCACAGGCGCCGCCCAAATAAATGTAATTTTTCTTTTAACTTTAACACTTCTGGATTCAATGAGATCTTGAGATATGTAAGTATTCATTCCATTGAATTTTAAGGAATTTAGAGTGCCTGCAACAATAAAAGTACTGACTCAATCACATTTAAGGCTGTCTACAAAGTTCTATTCACCCAGCACACTCTGCTGACCACGTGGGGTCGGCTTCCTCCCATTGCCCCATCCTGGGTTGCTGTGTAAGCTCTGCCTGATGGGTCATTCTTCTCACTTAGACCATGTTCACAGCCAACAGCAGACAGTCTGGGTTCTTGGAAGGTGGCATCAGCAGCTACAGGGCTTCTTGATGATATTTAGGTACCAGAGGACAGTTGTAGAAGTCAGTCCTATAACCACTTTATGAGACAGATCCCCTCCATTTTCCTTCAAACACTCCTCCACCACTGTGCTGAGGGCCACAGCGACAGTGAGGCTGGGTCTCCAGCTTCATAGAGCTCACGCTGTGATAATTGTGATAGAGCCAGTTGGGCAGATCATGCTTCCAGCACTGAGGGAAGAGTGAGGGTGGAGGGGACAGTCAGGGAGGCTCAGAACACACATGCTGATGAGTCCTAGGATATTCGTGAGGACAGCACACCAGACTGATCCTTCTATCAGCTCACGCGCAGACAGGTGGGGGCTCCAAGCCCAACCATGTCTTGGGATCTCAGTTTCCTCATCTGAATAATATTATTTACACTAGAACCTTCCTTTCCACAGGGAGGCAGCGGAAGGCAGCCTACATTTAGGAGGCTGGCTGCTGACCTCAGAGGGTAAGCTGGGCACCAGTCAGTGAAGCCAGTGGGGGTCTGAGCCCACTCACCTTCAAGGAAGCCCCCTTCCCTAAGTCCCTTTCCCTTCTTATATGGAATATTGTGGGTGGCCCTTTACCATCCTGAAATGAGATGTTATAACCAATCCACAGACATAATTAAAAGTAAATATGCTTTCATAATTGTAATATAAAAGAGAAATAAAAAGAAAATTGTTGTTAATAAAAAGAAATGTACTTCAGTCTGTAAATGTTTGAGCATCACTACATCAGGAAGACTCTGTCATGGTTAATCACTCCTAGCTTTTAGTTAGAAATAGAAACACTGAGAAGGTGACAAGTGAGATGCAGGTAGCTACAAGGAGTTCCTCTGAGTCAAGCACCTATTATGATTTTCTGAAAGAGGAATAGTTCTTAAAATTCAAAACTAAACAAAATGCATGCATGTAAACTACATTTACCACTGAACTACATTTTACCACCATGCTTAGAAAATTCAGTGCATGTTTTAGCTTTCTTTCTTTTTTTTTTTTTTGCAGTTTTTGGCTGGGGCTGGGTTTGAACCCACCACCTCCAGCATATGGGGCCGGCGCTCTATTCCGTTTAGCCACGGCACCACCCCTCAGTGCATGTTTTAAAAACTACATAACAAAATACTTTGTGTCTGTATGTGAGACAGAGTTGGGTTCTAGATTTGCAGACTTATAAATAGGGTTTTTTACCCATATGGGACTAGGGATAGTTCATGATTGCAGAAGCATCCTCTTCCCCCACCCCACCCCATCCGGTGACAGCAATTACACATACGCACAACTTCATAAAACATGTCCCAGGGCTCAGCGCCTGTAGCTTAGCGGTTAGGGTGCCGGCCACATACACTGGGGCTGGTGGGTTCCAACCTGGCCCAGGCCTGCCAAACAGCAATGACAACTACAACAAAAAAATAGCCGGGTGTTGTGGCAGGTGCCTGTAGTCCCAGCTACTTGGGAGGCTGAGGCAAGAGAATCACTTAAGCCCAAGAGTTGGAGGTTGCTGTGAGCTGTGACATCACAGTACCCTACCAAGGGTGACAAAGTGAGACTCTGTCTCAAAAAAAACAACAATAAAAAACCACATCCCAGGTCAGTGTCTGCTTTCCTCAGACCAGCAGGGGGCAGGGGAGGGGGCCCACAGGGACCTCAGAACTCCTGGCTTCTAGCTCAGCCACCTGCATTGCAGCCTCAGCCTACCTGCTCCCTGCTCACACACACGTCCCTGGAGCAAGCCCCGCGTCTGTGCCCACAGATGGAGGGCTGGGGGTGTTGGGTGGGAGGAAGGAAGCAAAGGTCACAGGATTGGCTCAGCCTCCGGGTTCCCACCCTCCAGGGCTCTCTGCCTGGAGCATGTGAGTTGCTGGCAGGTTGTGATGGAGGGAGCCACACTGCCCCCATCTCTGGGGTTTCCTGCCCGGCAGCTGAGAGTGCTGTCGGGATAGCTATACCTCTTCCTCAGGTGACACAGCCACTGTGTCAGGGGTATGAAGGCCTGGCCATCTCAGCCTCCATCAGGACACCTCTGAAGAGCACCTTTGTCCGGAGCTCCCTGGGAGGCTGGCTGTGGTGGCAGCAGGCCTGGACCGTGGCTCTCCGTCTCTCCCCGCCCACGCCTGCTTGGTCCCCTCCCTTTCACAAAAGTTGAGCCCAAGGGCCCTTCTTAGTAAGCACCCTGCAGCCTAAACTCCACTGCAGAACCTGCTTCCCAGAGAACGCAGCCTGTGACACATGGCATTAGGCAGTGTCGGCAAATTGTGTGACCCCAGTCCTAAAAGATAAGCCCAGGAAGAGAGGGTTCATTCCTGCCGGGGGGCAGGCACTTGAGAGCCCCCAGGAGAGGCTGGGATTGGGGCTGTCTTGAAGGACATGGTAGGGCTGTAACAGTCTGAGACTGGGAGGAGGAGAAGGTCAATCCAGTTGGCCCCTGTCATCCTCCTTGTAAGGATGTGCCTCTATGGTAGCCACTGTGTGCACTCATTTCACGTGAGCAGGGGAATGGTGAAGTCCTGGGCATGCGGGACTGTTGTGAAACTTGGGGCTAGAGTGGGAGGGGAAATCAACTTTATTTGAGGACAATGGGGAGCCACTGAAGGGCTGGGGAGAGGTGCCACAGGACAGGTATTTTCAGAAAGCTCTCTGTACAAATCTATGCTGGATTAAGAGTTTTAGTGGCTCATGGCTATAATCCCAGCACTTTGGGAGGCCAAAAGGGAGGATTGATAGAGGCCAGGAGTTTGAAACCAGTCTTGGCAACACAGTGAGATCCTATTTCTACAAAAAAAATTGTTCAAATTAGTGAGGCGTGGTGCCACGTGGCCATACCCTAGCTATTCAGCAGGATCTCTTGAATAGCAGTACAAGGTTGCAGTGGTGATCTATGTTCATGGGAGACAGAACAAGACCTCGCGTCTTCAAAACAAAACAAAACAAAACCCACAAAAGTTTGAGGCTATTGTTGACTTCTGGGTGAGACGGCTTGAGGCCTGCCCAGAGCAGTGGCCATAGGAATGTAAAAGAGAGAGATTCAGGAGTGGAAAGCACTGAACAAGGGGAGGAGACAGTTCACCTTTGTCCTGGGTTGGCTTGGGGACACATCAGGCCTGGGGACTCCAACTTGTCTCAGGCGTCTGCCTGAGGGGAGAGGCCGGAAGAGTAAGGGCTGGATATTAGGGTAGCACAGCTGGACTCCCCCACAACACACACACTGTGTCGGCTTAATTGGACAGCAGCCTAACCTTCACCCCCACACCAGGCCAGTGCAGGCATGCCTGGGTGGTGGGACGGGGTGGGGTCTCTTCTCCATAGGGACCCAGGCTCTTTCCAGCTGTGACTCCATGAGGCCACAGTGTTCTGCATGTTCTGTGCGTGGATGGGGGAAAAGAGGAGAACACTCACTTCTTCACTGCCTTGACCAGGAAAGGACACATGTCACTTCTGCTCGCAGTCCCTTTGTGAGGACCATGCCCAGATGCGGGGGGTGAGGGGGTGGAGAAGGGGCTGGGAAATCAAGTCCTTGGCTAGGCAGGTATGTCCCAGTGACGACTCCTCACTGAGGAAAGGAGCACAGGGTTTGGTGACAGGCAGCCACATGTGTCACAGTGGGGCCTAGCCTCTTTTCTTGTTGCCTCCTGGTAGGAAATGCCCGCAGGCCCCAGCAGGCTTCTGAGAATAGGTGGAAACCAAGAAATGTGAGGGAACCTTGAGTTGCCTGTGAGTGGGACCTGCCCACAATAGGTGGCTGTGGAGTGTGAGCCACGAATACGCAGTGACGTGCACTGTGTGCTCTGCCTTATGTACAAAGGTCGTATTCGTTTCTGTTGCTGCAGAACAAATGATCCCGGGTTTGCAGTTTCAAACAACATCCACTGGTCAGCTCACAGTTCTGTAGGTCAGCAGTCCAGGTGGGAAGACAGGGCTCACAGGGTCCCAGCTGAAATCAAGGTGTCCACTGGGCTGGGCTCTTATTGGGAGGCTCTGAGCCTGCTTCCAGGCTGCCTTTCTCTGTTGACAGAATTCAGTTCCTTGTGGCTGTTGGACTGAGCCTTGTGTCCTGGCAGTCAGCCAGGGGTTGCTTTCAGCTGCGAGCAGCCGCAGTCTGGATTGTGGGTGTCCCCTCCATCTTCAAAGCCAACAACAGTACATGGAGCTTTTTTGGTGCTTCATCTCTCCCTGGATTCCCTGGTTCTCAGTATATAAACCTGTAGTTATTTACTTGTTTTCTGTCTCTGTACACTGGAACATAATCTGCACACGGGCAGGAATCCTGTGCTTTGTTCACTACTGTACCAGCAACTAGGTTAGTGCCGGACACATACAGGGGGTGAACACATGCTTCTTGAATAAACGAAGGGGTGGATAGGCGAATTAGAGGATATGGCCATAGCAGGTCCTGTAACAGGAGGTCCGGACACTCTCCAGGATGAAGGGGTCAGGCTACTGGGGTAACCCCTATTCCCAGAGGGGAGAACTCAGGAAACAGTTGTCGAATGACAGGGGTAGGACGACATTGCAATGGGACTCTAGAGACCTGGATTGGAGTCCTGATTTGTCCTGTCTGCTCCTGGCCATTGGGTGCTGCCTGTCCTGGCTCCTGTTTCTTCTCAGCCATCCCAAGCTCTCTAAGAGGTCAGGTGCCTTGGCTGGGGCTGGGTCACTTGGGTCACCGACCCTTGCTGGGTTCTGCCCGTCACTGTTAGAGGGATCAGCCTACTGATCTTACTCTACTCTTTTGCAAAGTGAGGATAATCATACCACACAAGGATATTGTAAGGATTAAATTTATTTTTATTTATTTATTTATTTTTATTTTTTGTAGAGACAAAGTCTCACTTTATTGCCCTTGGTAGAGTGCTGTGGCGTCACAGCTCACAGCAACCTCCAACTCCTGGGCTTAGGTGATTCTCTTGCCTCAGCCTCCCGAGTAGCTGTGACTACAGGCGCCCGCCACAACGCCCGGCTATTTCTTTGTTGCAGTTTGGCTGGGGACTGGTTTGAACCTGTCACCCTTGGTATAGGGGGCCGGCGCCCTACTCACTGAGCCACAGGTGCTGCCCCAGGATTAAATTTATGCATTTATATACTCCACAAATATTTGGCAAGTAGCTGCTTTGTGCCAGGCACAGTTCTAGGCCCTGGGGAGACAGCAGCAAAGATGACGTGTATGTGAAGGGTCCCAGCGGACATCGGCATACCACTTGTGCTTGGGCAGTCGAACAGTCACTGGCTTTGGACCGGCATTTAAGGCTGTCATGCTGAGGGCCCGTTTCTTTCCTCTAGTGTCCAGGCCTCACTGTCCCTCTTCCCCCGGCTGCCTGGTGCAGACAGCTTCCTACTCCTTCCCCCAGGCCCGGGAACAGACATCTCCATGATGCTCAGGCACAAAAAGTGAGGACAGCATCAGCGTCTCCACCACCAGCTCCATTCAGGGATTTAGGACATTTGTCCTCAGACAGCTCCTGGAACACAGAAAACAGTGAAGGCAAATCTTTACTGATTGCTGGCTCTGGTCCATTTCCTCCAGGCGGCCTTCCCAGCCTGCCTGCAGCAGGGCGTGATCCTTCCCTCTCTTGTAGCACTTTGTGCCCCATCCCACCTGGGGTCAACATCTTACCTCCATTCCAGACCCCTGGCAGGGAGGGCTACTAGGAAAAGTTGCCTGAAGAGGCAACTGATTAAAGTTCTGCAAATTCCAGCCTTGACCTCTGCAACTCTATGCTTGAGAAAATAGAGGCCACAATGGAGTCTTCTGCCATCCTCAGGTGTTATGCTCTTCCCATACCTTCCTGGTACTCCAACTTGAATGGCCTTTATCCACACTGCCAACTCAACCCCCCTTCAGACCCTTCTCTCCCACGTCTTCAATCCCAGCCACATTCCATTGCCTACTACCACCTCAACTGGCATGTGCTCTCTGTTCCCCTGTCTTAACAATAGCTACCTCCCCAGCCCCGCCCTGCAGATGTCTGTCCTGGTGAGAGATGTTGGCTGATAAGGGCGGGGCCCGGAGTGGACTTGGGTCCTGGCTTTTGCACTGCACGGAGGATGAGACACCCAGTCGCTCTGAGCCCTGTTGGGGTGGTTATGCTCACTGTCCTAGGGTCCCTAGTATCGGAGAGGCTGCCCCCACGACAGGTTGGAGTGCAGACAGCTGGGAGGAGGACCCTGGGAGGCTATCTGCCTACAGCTCAGAGAAGGCTCTAGAAAGGAGTCACTCTCCAGAAGAGAGTTAGGCCCAGGACATGGTTTGGGACAAAGCTTGGTTCTCCGAGGAGAGGGTCACCTGGGAATCACAGGGGGTCTTGGGTTGTGATGGAGATAGGGGATTCCAGTCAAGGTGGCTGTGAAGGATGAAAATTTTTAAAAAGAGTAGAATAAACTAATATTTATTAGCTGTCATCCCTTTGAGTTCAGATGAGACACCCCCTGGGATCCTCCAGACATAATTAGGGAAGTCCAGCAGGGGAACGGGAGGCTGGATGGGTCATATGCAGACCTGAGCTTGGGTCGACATTTGCCACTAATGATGATCTCTTTCTCTCCTGAGAGCAGGGGCTGCTGCTTCTCCCTGTAAAGTCCACCTAGCCCGCTAGTAGACCCCGGGTTGCGGTGAAGGGATACGTGTGTGCTCACATCATCTGTCTTTGGACCATCTCCCTGCCGCACCTGCAGCCCAGATAGGAGGGAGCCGACTCTTCGAGAAGGCTGAGGATGTGCAGGTCCTGGTGACTGCTTGCTGAGAGCAGGAGGCTGCGACGTCAGGCGGGAGGAATCCAGGCTGTGTGAGAGCACAGTGATGACTGACGGAAGGGAAAAGGCTGCATTCTTTCCTAGAGCGGAGTTGCCAAGTGTGAGCGTGCACATGTGTGCTTGTGAGCGCACGTGTGTGCACGGGCGTGTGAAGCAGGAACGTAAGAGATTGACATTTCACTGGCTGAGCTCCAAGTCACCCCCCAAGAAACTTAAATTAAACGACACTTTCGGTCTTGCTTCCTGACGTAGCCCTGGTGCTCTCACTCCAGAATGACTTGCTGGCCGGCTGCGTTTCAGGTACTCAGGCAAAGGCGCTGGTGCTTTCAGCCGGGGGCCTGTTTGGAGCCAGGCACCTTCCTGTTTGCCCAGAGCCCTCCTGAGGATTTCTACCTTGCTGCTATGCCGTAGTCAATGCCCAGCTTCCATCCTGAGTTCCACAGTGACTTTGTCATGTCCAAGCTCACAGGAAGGGTAGGGGGGAGTGGAAGTGAGCTCATGCCTTTCAAGAGCACAACCTGAAAGTTGCATCTATCCCAAGTGCTCCCACCCTGAAGCCAGAGCTACCCACGTGGTGCCACCATGTGGAAAGGTAATCGCCAGCTAGTGGCCATGGACAGCCCAAACGCAGGGCTTCTGTTACTAAGGGAAGAAGGAGAGAATGCGTGTTAGAAAATGTTTAGCAGTTTTGTCCACAAAGGGAAAGGGAGTAGGAGACGCCATCTTCCAGTAATTCACCAAAATGACAAACACAAAGGGAAAGAGGAGAGGCACCCGATACATGTTCTCTAGGCCTTTTAGAAAACATGGAGTTGTTCCTTTGGCCACATATATGCGCATCTATAAGAAAGGTGATATTGTAGACATCAAGGGAATGGGTACTGTTCAAAAAGGCATGCCACACAAATGTTACCATGGCAAAACTGGAAGAGTTTACAGTGTTACCTAGCATGCTGTTGGCATTGTAAACAAACAAGTTAAGGGCAAGATCCTGGCGAAGAGGATTAATGTTCGTATTGAGCATATTAAGCACTCTAAGAGCCGAGATAGCTTCCTGAAACGTGTGAAGGAAAATGATCAGAAAAAGGAGGAAGCCAAAGAGAAAGGTACCTGGGTTCAACTGAAGCGCCAGCCTGCGCCACCCAGAGAAGCCCACTTTGTGAGAACTAACGGAAAGGAGCCTGAGCTCCTGGAACCCATTCCCTATGAATTCATGGCATAATAAGCATATAACATGGCACAAAGGAGTACTAGTGGACCCATGTTTTTAGGAGCAAGAACCTATTTATTCCCCATTAGCTCATGGCATAATATGTGTACAGCAGGGGCACACAAGATAACCAATAGTCCCCATGTAACAGTGATACAAGGTGCTGGGACCTATTTCCCACGAATTCAAAAGTCAATCAACACTTTGTCACATTCAATGGCAAGGTGCCTCCCTGAGCTGCTGGAACCTCTTCCCCTATGAATTCATGGCATGGTAGATACAAATAATAGCATAAAAATGTTTCTTGTTCATTCACTACAAGTGTGTTTTTTTTTCCCCCCAAAGAAGTATTAAAGCAAATTTTAATGTGTCCTAAAAAAAAAAAAGGGAAAGGGTGTAGATGTGGAGAGCGGATTGGAAGGGGTGAGCATGGAGACAGGAAGACCAGGCAAGAGGCCACTGTTGTACTCCAGGTGAAAAATCATGGTGGCCTGGACTGGGAAGTGGCAACTGGGAGGACAGTGAAAGAATCTGGAAGTCTTGAGAAGATAGGATCCAGAGGATTCAGGATTTGTTGAATATTGAGGGTGAAGAAGAAAGTACAATCAGGGGCAAGATCTGTGCATGTGGCATGAGAATTTGGCTCTCTTTTTTTTTTGGCCAGGGCTGGGTTTGAACCCGCCACCTCCGGCATATGGGGCCGGTGCCCTACTCCTTTGAGCCACAGGCACCGCCAGAATTTGGCTCTCTTCTTCAGCAAACAGTTATCAAGTGGATCCCACGAGGCAGGCCCCATGCTTTGGTCCTACTGAACAAGTGGTGCCATCTCTGTCCTCGCAAGGGTGTTGGAGGAGAAAGGGTAACAAGGGGAGACAAGGGGAGAGCTAGATGTTTGGAAACTACTTAAAACTGACTACAGGTGGACAGGATTCAGGGAAAGCAGAGTTCGGCAGTTAGGCTTGGGGGCATTCAGTGCAGCTGGGCACTTCTAGAGGAGGAGGCGGGCCTTGCAGGTAGGTAGGCAGGAGGACCCAAGACTTGGATCTGGCTGTGGCTTTAGTTTCCAGTATTGGTAGTGATTGTCATAGTGCAGCACAAAGAGCCTTAACTTTGAAATCAGATGGACTTGAACTCAAATCTGTCTCTGTTCTCAAGCATTGCTGGTGGAATTCTAAATTTGGTCAACCACGATGGTAGATTATCTGGCATTATCTATCAAAACTACAAAACGCACATACTCTTGAAGTTAATAATTCCATGTCTAGGAATTTATCCTACAGGTATACTTATGTGAAGCAACAAATACACAAGGGTATTCATCACAGCATTATTTCTGTAATTGCAAAAGATTAGAAATGACCCAAATGTCCATCAGTATAGGATTGGGTAAATAAATTAGGATGCAGATTTTATCTGTGTGGGCCGACTTATATGTGAATTCTCTTCTATAAACATATTGGAATTTTTTTTTGAGACAGAGTTTCACTTTGTCATCTTCGGTAGAGTGCAGTGGCATCACAGCTACGGCAACTCAAATTCTTAGGCTCAAGTGATTCTCTTGCCTCAGCCTCAGGAGTAGATGGGACCACCACAACACTTGGTTATTTCTTTTCTTTTTTTTTTTTTTTAGAGATGTGGTCTCCCTCTTGCTCAGGCTGATCTTGAACTCCCTAAGCTCAAGCCATCCACCTGTGCTAGGTCTCCCAGAGTGCTAGGATTATAGGCGTGAGCCACTGTGCCCAGCCAATATATTGGAAAATTGGTTGGAGATTTGTGACAATTTGAAAAAACTCAAAGATAAACCATATAGCCTAGAAGTATTTAAACAAATTAAGAAAAAGCTATATCACAAATGTGTAAAACACACGTAGACATAAGTCTATTTTATCATTTACTATCATAAAATAAAGACAAATCTATTATAAAGTTAAAATTTATCAAAACTTACCCATATACAGGTTGTACATGGTACCACGGAGTGGAGAGAAATGTAAACAAACGTAAATACGCAGCATTGACTCGTAGCTGCCTAAGATGAACCGTAGCACATCCTGTACTACTGTAATAATTGTGTAGAAACCTCTTGTTGCTACTGCAGCCAGCTCAAGTGTTGCAAATATTGGAGAGTCCAGTATTGTTCTGGTACCTTTCCAGGAAATGGAATATCACAGTGAAAAGTGATCTCTCTGGGTTCTTGAGTCTTTTCCTTCGTATTTAGTGTAATACTGTAAGCCTAGAATAACATGATGGAATCTATATGAAGGGCCACTAGTGATACTGGAAATGCTCCCAAAAGGCAGAGAGAAGTCATGACATGTCAAGAAAGAAGCTGAATTGCTTGCTGTGTACCGTAGACTGAGAGGTCTGCAGCTGCGGTGGCCTACCATTTCAGACAGACGATTTCATCTTGTAAGTAGACGACATAAGCTTATCGTATCCCTAAATACAGTACTGTCCATGTAGAGTCCCTGCTTACGGTTTTCTTAGTAACATTTTCTTTTCTCTAGGTTATTTTATTGTAAAAAATCCAGTGTTTAAAATACAGGTACAACATTCATGTTAATAGACTGTTTTGTTGTTGGTAAGGCTGCTGGTCAACAGGAGGTTATTAGTATTAAAGTTTGGGGGGAGTCAAAAGTTACTTATGTATGGATTTTTGACTGTGCAGGGGGTCAGTGCCCCTAACCTTCACATTATTCAAGGATTAACTATATTTATGTCATCGAGTACTAAGTGAAAGAGAATGAAGTTAAGTCTCTCGGTGCTAATATGAAAACATTGCCAAAGAGAATGAAGTTAACTTCCTCTGTGCGAATATGAAAATATTTCTAAGACATATGGAAAAAGCAAGACACAGATCAGTATGTATAATTTAGTACCGTTGGGTAAAGGAAAAAAGCAGGGAAGAAATGATATCTATCTGTATCTATTTATCTCTTTAAACACATGGGTATGTATTATTTTTGTTTGTTTGTTTTGCAGTTTTTGGCTGGGGCTGGGTTTGAACCCACCACCTCCGGTATATGGGGCTGGCGCCTTACCCCTTTGAGCCACAGGCACCACTCTATGTGTATGTACTTTTTTTTGGTATTTGCTCGTATGTGATAGAATATCTTTGGAAGGACACACAGCCTAGTTGCTTCCAGGATGGAGAACAGGTGGCTGGAAGAAAGGGCTGGAAGGCAGACTTTCAGCTGTGCATTTGAGATTTCAAATTACGTGAATGTATTTGTACATCCCAGCTGTGTGACCTTGGGCAAGTCCACTGACTTCTCTGAGCCTTCATTTCCTCTTCTGTAAAAGGTGCTATGCCACCATCAGCTTCATAAGGATGTCTCATCGGGGTTGTCTGGCAGAGGGGCAATGCCACACACACAGCCCTCTCACCTCTTCTTTCCCTCCTGGTACCAGCTGCTCAGCCCTGCCAACCTCCCCCAGACTCACTGGTGTTTGTGATCAGAGTTAGGGGCACTTAATGATGGTTGCCACAATTCCCTGACCTTACCAGCCAAGATGGAAGGTTGGGGGAAAAAACAGAATTGGAGGTGCAGAGCATAAGGCCAGCTCTAATTGGGCCAAGTATGGCGTAGCTAATGGAACTCATCTTGTGGACTGGGGATGCAGATTTGATGGTCTTCAAACTCTGCCGCTTCACAGGAACAGTAACTGCAATAATCATGATAGCCAATATTTATTAAGCATATATGTGCATTATCTCTAACTTCTCAACAACATCTTGAGGTAGATCCTATGATTGTCTCTGAAGTTACCCAGGTAGGCAATGGTGGGCTAGATTCCAACCTGGTTACGTTTAAAGCAGATCCTCAAAATCAGCAATTTGTGGACCGGCAAATGTTTTCTATAAAGGGCCAGATAGTAACTATTTTAGGCCTCATGGGCTATTGGCATTTGTCGTGAGAACTCGACTCCACTGTTGCATTTTGAAAGGAGCCATAGACAAACTATAAATGAGTGAGCGTGCCTGTTACAATAAAACTTTATTTTTAGGGATATTGAAATTTCAATTTGATGTAATTTTCATGTGTTGTGAAATATCACTAATCTTTAAAATTTTTTTCCCAACCATTAAGAAATATAAAACTGGCCAGGTGCAGTGTCTCACACATGTAATCCTAGCACTCTGGGAGGCCAAGGTGGATGGATCATTTGGGTTCAGGAGTTTGAGAACAGCCTGAGCAAGAGTGAGACTCCTAAAAAGAGCAAAATTAGCTGGGTGTTGTGGTGTGTGCCTGTGTTCCCAGATACTCGGGAGTCTGAGGCAGGAGGATCACTTGAGCCTAGGAGTTTGAGGTTGCTGTGAACTAGGCTGAGGCCATGGTACTCCAGCCTGGGTGACAGAGAAGACTCTGTCTCAAAAACAATAACAAAATATGTATATGTGTATATATTCATACTGTTCTTAGCTCACAGGCTGTATAAAAACAGGCAGTGTGGCCCTCGAGCCATAGTTTATTGACACCAAATCGCCTGCAAATCCTCTGATGGCCAGAGCAGTTGACTCTGGCACCAGTGCCTTCATCAGTCTGGATTTGTCTTCCCAGAGGCCAGTGGCCATGGTGCTAATACCAGCCCCTCACTGTCTGCATGCTTGTCTCTGGATTAAAGGAGGAAGGGGTGGGCGCCTGGGCTGTGTTCCCTGATAAGTCCAAGTTCTTTGAAGATTCGGCTTCTTCTAAACGAGAAACAGGCCTTTTCGAGGGTGGGCCAGGAACTGGAGTTGTCACCAGGCAAAGGCTGGCCTCCAAGGTTTCCCCTCTTCTCCACCAGTTCCAAGCCTGCCTCTGGGCCAGTCCCTGACACAGCCGGCTCAGGTGGTGGTGGGGCACTGGGCTCAGGGAGTGGGGTGTGGACCTGGTGGCGGGTGCTGGGGGAGGCTGACTGTGTATCTGGTGCCTTTCTTCCTGTGGGTAGAAAGGGGTTGGAACATGTTTGAAAGCTTGAATGTGGAGCACTCAGAGGAGGAGAATTTTACTACTTTTTTACAGATCCTTGCAAGATAACTATTCTTATCTCCTCTCTGTTCTTTAGTTTTGGCTGATCTCCTCTTCCCAACCTGCCTTTTTCATTGTTTTTTTTGTTTGTTTCTTTTTTGTTTCTTGAGACAGAGTCTTGTTGCTCAGGCTAGAGTGCTATGGCATCGCAGCTCACAGCAACCTCAAACTCTTAGGCTCAAGCGATCCTCTTGTCTCAGCCTCCCAAGTGTCTGGGACTACAGGTGCCCACCCCATGCCTGGCTAGTTTTTCTATTTTTAGTAGAGATGGGGTCTCACTCTTGTTCAGGCTGGTCTGAACTCCTGACCTCAACCAATCTTTCCTCTTCAGCCTCCCAGGGTGCTAGGATGAAAGGCGTGAGCTACTGCGCCCACCAGCCAACCTTGTTTTCATCCTCTACTTTCTCTATTTCTCTGTTTCCCTTCCTTCTGGTCACCCCTGGCCTGCCCCACCCCCATCCCTGCCAACATGCCCACTCTGCTGCCTCTGACCCTTTGCTCAGTTAGCTTCTCCACCAGGGATTCCTTTCCCCACCTGAGAAATACTCTTCTTTCTGACACCATGTCCTCTTCTCTCCCCTGGGGCGGTGCAGGGGTCTGGGCAGTCTCACCAGGATGCTGAATGCACAGATCTGGCCACACAAGTACCACCTTGCAATTCAGAGCACTCCTCAGCCCAGCAGCCAGCCCTTTCACAGCCTGTCTTGGATTCTGTTTCCATCCGCTGCCCCTTGCTACCCCCAGAGAGCTGGCGGGGAAGGGAATACTCCAACCCAGTGCTGTCCAGTAGAAATGCAACGTGAGCCACACCTGTGAGTTTGTTTTACTAGCCACATTTAAAAAGTAAAATTAACAGGTAGAATTAGTTTAAAAATATTCTTTGTGTAACCCCTTATATCTCAAATGTTGCCGTTTTAACACAGAATCTATGTAAAAATTATTAATGAGACACTTTACATTTTCTTCGGCTGAGTCTTTGAGCTCTGGATCGTGATTTACATTGACAGTACATCTGTACTCAGACGGGCAGTTCAGGTTCTCTGCAGCCCCTGGGCAGGCAGCCCCTGCCTCAGGCAACTCAGGTATAACCCACCCTAACTCCCAACCCTTCACTTAAAAACAGCATGATTAACTATAAGGTAAGTGTAGGAGAAGGCCCTACTGGAGATGGAACTTGTGGGCTTTTTTTTCTTTCTGCTTTGCTTTCTCAGAGAAAAGGTGAGGGGTGTCTTTGCCGGGGGGATTACACCTGTTGGACTATCTCAGGAAAAAACCAAGTCTTGTCCAGAAAGTGAGGAATGGGCATCCCCTTGTGTGGAAAGGTCAAAGGTGGAGGGGCTTCAGCACAGGCTCCCCGGGAGAGAACCCGGGGGTGTGGATGTGTGTGTGCATACGCTGTGGGCAGCTCGTTGCCCAGGACGACAGGGAAGGCTCTTGTTAGTATCAGCTTTGAACAACAGGTGAGCCACAGCTCTGGAGCTGGTGGAGTCTCCTCTGGGGGCAGCCCCTCCCTCTTCTGGGCAGCAGGGAGGGTTTCTAGGAGGGGGACCTGGGTGTCCTCTCTTCTTTCAGCACTTCCTTCCACCCTTTTCTCTCTCATGCCCCAGAACTATTCAGATGAGTATTTCAGGTGAAAAGCCCTGTTTCTCCATAGAATGCTGGGCTTCTGCATGGCTGTGGACAGGAGTCCTGGGGGAAGGGGCTGCAGATGCTGGATTCCATTCACCTGGAGTCCTGACCTCACCTGCCGGCAGGCCCCTCTAAACCTGCACGTTGTGGTGGGGCAGGCAGCCTGGCTCACCTGTCTGTGGCCTCAAAGACCAGCCCCTTCCCCTTGGAGTCACTCATAAAATGTGTGTGTGTGTGTGTGTGTGTGTGTGTGGAGGGGACTCCCAGGCTGAGGGTGGTGCAGGGGGCTGTCTGGGGGCACAGAGTTGATGACTGGGGTCTCCAGGACTGGCCTGGCATAAAGGGTCATTCATTTCTGGCAGGTGTGCAGTAGGTGCTGGGCCAGGTCAGGGCCAGCCAGAGCTTTCAGCAGAATTTAATCAGGACCGAGGTGGGCCCCTCCCTCCGAAAACTAGACTTGTGCTTTTGGCAGAAGTCGCTGTTTCGTGCTGAGACTCTCTGTTGGGAACAGAGGGCCAGCCTGGGCAACTGACCATTTGGCCAGAAAGTTGCCTGGGTGACCAGCCAGTGCAGCCTCTTGTGATACAGATGGGCAAACTGAGGCACCTGGTGGAGGTGGAATGAACAGGGACCCAGGCTCAGCAAGTACAGAAGGTAGCTGTCTTGGCTGGGGCTTGCTGTGCCTATTTTGAAGACAGGAACAGCAAGATTCAGAGGCTTTGTGAGCATGGCAGAGGCTGGAGGCCAGTGAGTGTTGGGGCCATGACTGCAGCCCCGAGACAGCGATGCTCATGGCCTGACGGGGCTCATCCTTCCCTCAGCTCCTCTCCTCTCCCTCAGGACCTTGTTCAGCAGAGCTGTGGGCAAGAAAGAAAAATTTCAGGGCATGAACCCAGAACATAGCGGGAATAAGTCTCAGGTCAGTTACTCAGCTGAGTGAGCAACAGAAAGTTATTTTTCTATCATTCCACTTACTGGTGGTTTCATCTTTGAGGAGGGAAGCAGGAGGCAGAAGTGGTGTGAACTCCATCTCAGGCAGTTTGAGTTCTTCTCCTTTGCCCCAAGGTGTGGTCTCAATCAGACCTGGGGATTTAGTCCTAACTTTAGTGCCACTTCTGAGATCCTTGCTGGGATCCAGATACTTCTGTGCTGCTCACAGCCCTGTCTGTCTAAACGTGCTCCCCAGTTGCCCTCCAGGCCCTGCCATCTAAGGAGGTTCTCCTGGGGAGGGTTCCCCTTTGTGTGTGGACCCTTGAGCTCAGCAGCTTCCCAGGATATCTCAGATTTCTAAGGAGGATTTTTATCGTCACTCTTCTCTGCAGCCCAGGGGATGGACAGACCACCAGTGTGGACAGAGCACTCATCCTGGGCCCTGGCTGCTCTGCTGGTGGGTGAAGGCCATGTGCTGGTTGCCTCTGAGGGTCCAGGTGGCCATTGGTTCTCTTTCTTATGTTCACACGCTGCTCTGATATCATCAGTTAACCTAGCCTGGCCTGGCAGGCCTGGGGAGGAGAGGCAGGGTCAAGGGCCCTTCGTCTCTGTCTCTGGGCTTGGGACAGAATGCTGGGCAGACCAGAGAGAGTCTGTGGTGGATGATACTAAGACCAGCTTCAGATCTTCCTACTCTTCCCACCCCCGGGTTTATCCTAAGGTTTGGGGCAGAGTTTTTATTGTAACATCCATTTGTGACAGTTTGAACCTAAAAGCAGTGTTTTAAATAACTTTTCTTTTCTTTCTTTCTTTTTTTTTTGAGACAGAGTCTCACTTTGTCGCCCTCAGTAGAGTGCTATGGTGTCACAGCTCACAGCAACCTCAAACTCTTGGGCCCAAGCGATTCTCTTGCCTCAGCAAGAGAGGGTTCTCCTGGGGAGGGTTCCCCAGGAGCTACTCCCAAGTAGCTGGGACTACAGGCACCTGTCCCAATGCCCGGCTATTTTTTGTTGCAGTTGTCATTGTTATTTAGCTGACCTGGGCCAGATTCGAACCCGCCAGCCTTGGTGTATGTGGCTGACATCATAAGCACTGTTCTATGGGCACTGAGCCATAAATAACTTTTTTTTTTATTGTTAAATCATAGCTGTGTACATTAGTGCAATCAAGGGGTACAATGTGCTGGTTTCATATACAATGTGCTGGTTTCATTTCATTTCATCTGAAATATTCTGATCAAACTGGTCAACGTAGCCTTCATGGCATTTTCTTAGTTATTGTATGTAGACATTTGTATTCTGCATTTAGTAAGTTTCGCCTGTACCCATTCTAATAACTTTTCTTTTTTTTTTGTAGAGACAGAGTCTCAGTTTGTCCCCCTCGGTAGAGTGCCGTGGCCTCACACAGCTCACAGCAACCTCCAACTCCTGGGCTTAAGCAATTCTCTTGCCTCAGCCTCCCGAGCAGCTGGGACTACAGGCGCCCGCCACAACGCCTGGCTATTTTTTGGTTGTAGTTTGGCTGGGGCTGGGTTTGAACCCGCCACCCTCGGTATATGGGGCCGGCGCCTTACCGACTGAGCCACAGGTGCCGCCCCTAATAACTTTTCTTATCCAAATATTGGTGTCAAGTTAAATTCCACGGTGATACTGGTATAGAGCTTCCTGGGACATTGGGGTGAGCTGCCTGGCCGGGGCTGGGTGGGGGCAGCTAGGCAGCAGTTGTAGCTAGGACGGAGCCTGCACTCTCTCCAGCTAGAGGTTTTCAGGAAGGGCAGGAGACACTCCCTGGGCTGGGGTGGGTGCTAGGGTGCTGAACTTTCAACTGCACAGTAGGACCCCCATTAGGAGAGGGATCCCCGGAAGGTCTATTCCTGCCCAGAGTGGTGCAAGTGTGGGCTTCAGGGAATTTGTATGTACAAATGGCGTAAGGAGGACAAATAGAATATTTTTAGGGAGCAGGCCTGTGGTTTCTATTAAATATTACAAAAAAGGTTGGAACCTTCCATGGGGGAACCCTTCTCTGCAGACCAGAATCCCAGGACAGGGGAGCTACCCCTGAACTGTGGCCGGCCGGGCACTTTGGCATCCCTAGGCAGGGTAGGCTACTCAGAGACCCCTATTCTCTCCAAAAGTGGGAGCCACTCAGAAAATCTACTCTATTTCCCCTGCCCCACTGTCCTGTTCTTCCTGACTGGGGTCCTGGCCCCTGTGTGAGGGCAGTAGCAAGCCCCATGCCTCTGCTTCTTTGTCTGATGTCTTCACTCTCTGGGCCTTGTTCCCTTGCTTGTCAAGTGGGGCCACGGGGACCTGCTGCCTAGGGTGACTCAAAGGTGGGGATTCTCATGGGCAGGCCTGCCGCTCTGCTGAGTTGGGCACTGCAAACCCCTGCTGGCCATCCCTGGGTGATGGCCCCCTCCAGGGATACAACCCTCTGTCCTGCAGGGCAGAGATATGAGCAGAGTGTGTGTGTGCTGATCAGGCCTTTCCAGCTGTGGCAGGACAGCATTTGTCTCCCCTAAAATGTAATAGGTAGGGGGTGTAATCAGGTTAGGATGGTCATTCCACAAGGGAGGAATTGTGTCTGTTTTGCTCACTGCTGTATCCTCAGGGCCTAGAATGGAGCATAGCACATAGTAGGTGCTCAATATATATTTATTGAATAACAAATGAGGCATTGGAGAAGGGGCAACAGGCATGCCCAGTAAAGCATGGGGAATGGGTGAGGAGGGACTGTGACATTCTCTTATTCCATTGCCCACTCTTGAGTTGTCTCTCATTGATTGTACAAGTACTCTACACATGAAGGATGTCATGGAATCTCTCACTTGTCATTATTACTGTCAAATTTTTTCTTTGCTTTTTTTATTTCTAAAGTTAAAATAGTAATTTTATTAGTATTTTATGGAATATTAATTATAGTGCCTGTGGAGGTCCTTAACCCACATGTTGAGATTCAGGGGAGAAAGGTTTCTACTGTTTGAAGCTGAAGAGCCAGAGAAGTTCTGGAATCTGACACCTGGAGGGAGAAGGTGCAGAGAGAGAGACAGCGTGGTGTGTTGGAGGGAAGTCTCAGGCTTTAGTGCCTCTGACAGCTGCCCTGTCTTTCCTTGACTTTGATTTCTCTAAATACAAAATGAGGCTGAATCAAGTGAATTCACTCCTAAGTCACTTCCTGTTTGAACACTTATGAGTGTGTTCATACACAGTGTGACCCTCAGACAGGCGGTTGCCACTCTCAGGCCTATTTCTCCTCTATAGGAGGAGAACATAAAGTGGGTGTGAGGATGACACGCAAATTTGTGAATTGTTCCATATTTTTGATCCCATAGTCCCATTATTAGGTATCTGCCAGAAGAAATCAATTTACCATAAGGACATTTGCACTGGAATGTTTATTGCAGCTCAAGTCACAATCACCAAAATGTGGAATCAAACCAAGTGTCCATCAACCCATGAATGGATTAATAAACCGTGGTATATGTATACCATGGAATACTATTCAGCCATAAAAAGATGGAGACCTGTCTTTTCTATTTACTTGGATGAAGGTAAATATCCAATGTACATGATATTAATATGAAACCAATAAACAACTACACACCACGTGAGAGAAAAACAACTGAATTCAAATGGTGGGGGAGGGAAAGGGAAGTGGGGGGGATTGGTGTGCTCTCACCTAAGGAGCACAATGTAAGGGTATACAGCACACTCCCTGGGTGAAGGGCTCAACTACAACTTGAACTTTACCTAAGACATGCAAACAATATAACCTAATCCTTTGTACCCTCATATTAATCTGAAATAAAAAAACCCAAGCTGGGTACATTGGTTTGTGCCTGTAATACCAATACTCTGGGAGGCCAAGGTAGGTGGATTGCTTGAGCTCAAGAGTTCAAGAGCAGCCTAAGCAAAAGCGAAACCCTGTCTCTACTAAAAATAGAAAAACTAGCCCAGCATTTGGCAGGCACCTATAGTCCCAGCATCTTAAAAGGCTGTAGAAAAAGGATCACTTGAGCCCAAGAGTTTGAGGTTGCTGGCAGGACTCTGTGGCTCACGCTTATAATCCTAGCGCTCTAAGAAGCCGAGGGGGTGAATCTTCTGAGCTCAGGAGTTCGAAACCAGCCTGAGAAAAAGTGAGACTCCATCTCTACTAAAAATACAAAAATTAGCCAGGCATCATGGCAGGTGCCTGCAGTCCCAGCTACTTGGGAGGCTGAGGGAAGAGGATTGCTTGAGCTCAAAAGTTTGAAGTTGCTATGAGCTATGATGCTACAGTACTCTACTGAGGGCAACAAAGTGAGACTTGTCTCAAAAAACAAAAAGAAAAACACTGAGAAAGGGGGGAAAAAAACCCCAAAACATCCAGAGAGAAGGGTCAGGTCCTTTCTAGCCCTGAGGACTCCTGATGTCACAGCTGAGCTTCCTAGCCTTCTCTGTGCCTGAGAGGTAACTGGGGAGCCCTCAAGATGCCGATTCCCAAGCCCTGCTCTGGGACAATTAAATTAGAAGGTGTGGAGATGGGGCCTCAATTGTCCTTAACGCTCCCAGCTGGCTCTGATGCTGTTATGTCTGGGGTGGAGTCTGAGATTCTGCATGTCCCAGGCTCCGGGAGAGTGAGGCCGCTATGTGTTCAGGACCACACTTTGAGAAGACAGGCTGGTGTGAATTTTTAGAAATGCAGACTCTCTGGGGTTCCACCTCCAACCTCCTAAACCAAAGTCAGCTGTTTAACCAGATCCCCAGGTGACTCCCATGGATCAGCCTTGTCAACAAGACTCATTTAGGTGCCTGTAGCTGGCAGGACCACAATGCCCAGGGACCTAGTTCCCCGACCTTAGCCCAGCCTAACCTCCCAGTCTGGCTTCTCTGAGTGCTCATTTTCAAAAGAAGGGTTTTGCAGGTTACGCTGTCATATTCACTATTTGATAATTCATTGAGCTGTGTACTTATGACCTTGCCAAGGAGAAACAAACAAAATCAGTTTATCCCATCTCAGACCCCCCAAAGCCTGAGTAGCTCTGAGGCAGCTGCCCTTTGCAGTACAGGCCAGGTACACAGGGGCAATATTTGGGAGTAAAGGCTGGGGCAGGGTGGCTCATGCCTGTAATCCTAGCACTCTGGGAGGTTGAGGTGGGAGGATCCCTTGAGCTCAGGAATTCAAGACCAGCCTGAACAAGAGTGAGACCCCATTGCTACTAAAAATAGAAAACAAAAATTAGCTGGGTGCATTGACAGACACCTGGAGTCCAGTTACTTGGGAGGCTGAGGCCGGAGGATCACTTGAGCCCAGCAGTTTGAGCTTGCTGTGAGCGCTAGGATTATCAGAGCACTCCAGCCTGGGGCAACAGAGTGAGACTCTGTCTCAAAGAAAAAAAAAAGGGAGGAATCAAGAAGATAGTGCTTTAGTTTTCTTTCTAAATTGTAAGGAGGAGGGGATGACGGGCTCCAAAGAGTGCCTGGGCCTGATATTTGAGGTGGATCTTGGGTAACATTCATCTCACCTCAGTTTTCTCATCTGTACAATGGAGCTAGCGATGCCCTCTTCTCTAGGGTAGCCAAATAACATTCTTCAGTGTAACTGGCCTGACACACATCAGGTGCTTGTTGGGAGCTTACCATTGAAGCAGGGTATGGCCAGAACTTGGTGCTGGGGTCCTACGTTGTGTTTAATGGGGTGAGGCAGACCTGCTCTGCCCCTTACTAATTGTGACAGTTTCGATGAGTCATTTCATCTCCCTTCACCTCGGTTTGCTTGTCTGTTCAATCAGATGGTTGAACCACCTTGGCAGGTTTGTCAAAGGATTAAATGAGCTTGAGCATGTGAGGTGTGATGGCCAGTGCCAGGCCCAGAGCTGCTGGGCTCAGGCAATGGGTAGCCATGGCTTCAGGGAATTGACTCTGTCAGCCGCTGTGGACATTATCCCACAATCACTGAGCCTGGAGGGTAAGCAGGCCCAGCCTTTTCCTTGGCTGCAGCCCCTCTAGGCAACCAGAGTTAGGTCAGCAGCGCAAAGTGAGTGCCTTGGCTTTGATGTGAGTAGGAGACCCGGGGTATGCTGCAGTGGGGAGGGTGGGCAGCCCAGAGCCTGGCAGGGCCCAGCTGCCTTGGCCCAGTGGCAGGAGAGCCCCAGGGGGCCCCAGGCCACACCATCTCTAAGACACAGGTGTGATTGTTATCCCTCTTTTATAGTTGGAGAAACTAAGGTCCCAGCTCTGGGACCACCAGGGTGCACAGGAAGGCAGAAGTCCTTCCTAATTTGATCCTGCTGTGGGTCTGAAGGTCCAACCCATTCTCTGGGAAGGGCTTTGTCTCCGGAAGATCTCCTTTGAAATGGGCACGACAGACCTCAGCAGGGCTATCTCACGCCTGCACAAGTTCACTGAGCATCTGATTTGTGCCGGGCTCTGTTTCCATGCCCAGGGAATGAGAAAACGTGTCAGACCTAGTCCCACACAGGCCTGGGTTCAAATCCCAGCTCTGCCACTGGCTGGCTATAGGTATGAGTCATGTAGACGCCCCCCAACCCTGCCCACCGGGCCTAAGTTTCCTAATCTGTAAAATAGGGGTGTAGGAATTAAAATATTTTGTGCGAAAGTGATTTTTTTTTTTTTTTTTGTAGAGACAGAGTCTCACTTTATGGCCCTTGGTAGAGTGCTGTGGCATCACACAGCTCACAGCAACCTCCAGCTCCTGGGCTTAAGCGATTCTCTTGTCTCAGCCTCCCGAGTAGCTGGGACTACAGGCGCCCACCACAGCACCCGGCTATTTTTTTGTTGCAGTAGTTTGGCCGGGGCTGGGTTTGAACCCGCCACCCTCGGCATATGGGGCCGGCACCCTACTCACTGAGCCACAGGCGCTGCCCGCAAAAGTGATTCTTAATACTGTACTGACATATGTAAATGAGGGATTATTAATACTCCAGAGCTAAACTCAAGTCTCTATCCTTGAAGCAGGAAAAACACAGGGGAGAAGGGTGAGAGGCCCTGGGCAGTCCCCAAGCAGAGATGCAGGTGGTTTGCTGAGGGATGGAGATGTACTTCTGGTCAGAATTTTGGAAAGGGGTGGTGCCTGTAGCTCAGTGGGTAGGGCACTGGCCACATACACCAAGACTGGTGGGTTTGAGCCCAGCCTGGGCCCCCTAAACAACAATGACAACTGCAATCAAAAAATAGCCGGGCATTGTGTTGGGCACCCATAATCCCAGCTACTCAGGAGGCCGAGGCAAAAGAATCACTTAAGCCCAAGAGTTTGAGGTTGCTGTGAGCTGTGATGCCATAGCACTCTATGGAGGGTGACATAGTGAGATGCTGTCTCAAAAAAAAAAAAGAAGGCTGGAAGGGGCAGAAGCCTTGGCCAGCCCTTCCTGTTCATTTTTCAGAGACCCAGCGGCATTAGCGAAAGGCTGTGGCTAGGGCAGGAACCTGTTGCAGCTGTCAGCCGGAGCTCCAGTCTGGACTTCCGTGCATCCAGTTTGAAACTAGATTAACAGCTACATGCTCACATGAGAGAAAAACTAAATTAAATTCAAATAGGGGGGCGAGGGAGAAGGGGCAGGGTAGGTTCCCATCCAATGGGTACATCGCATGGATATATGGCGCATTTCCTGGCTGAAGGACACAACTGCAATGCAGACTTCAACCTTACAAAAGCAATTCATGTAGCCTAATTGTGTACTCGTATCCTCATACAAACCTGCAATTTAAACAAAAATAGATTTCTCTACAGTTCTGGGGAACAGTTTAACCTCTCTGGCCTCAGTTTCACCCTCTATTGGTCACATGGGGGCTCCTGGGAGTGCTTCACGTCATTTGTACGCGGTTCTCATGGGGTGACCCAAGGGTCCTTTGAGGTGGTCTGGCAGCTCTTGAAGTGCCAGAGTACGGTCCTATGAGGAATGGTACTTCGTCCCTTTCCAGGTGGAGTTGATCTGACCCCAGGACCAGGCTATGTCAGGCCAGGCTAATAGGGAAGGGCTCGATTTGGAGATCCCCTCTCAGTGGGCCCCAGGGATCCCTAAGGGAGGAGGTGGACTTTGGAGGTCACAGCAGTTTTGTCTCCCTTGACTCTGCTGTGGACAAGGTGTCCTGGGTCCTTGGGAAATGAGGGCCCCCTGGGCCAACCCATAGATGTCCCTATCCCAGGGTGGGACCTGAGGAGAGAAGTCAGCCCAGAGGTGGGACCTGGGGGTCAGAGAGGAGGAGAAGGAGGAGGAAGTAAGGGATTGCTGCCAGCCAGGAAATGTCTGCTGGCTGGCATCGGGCGTTCTCCAGCTAGCGTGCTTCCTGAAGGCAGAGCACACAAGCCCGTGACTTCACCCCTCAGACATTCCGGGACAGCCCCCCATTCCAAATAGGCCATCCCATTGTCCCCTGGAACAGCAGACAGCAGCAGGGCCGATCTTTTGGCCTCTAAACAACATCCATTCATTCAGCAGTGTTTACCAAGCATCCACTTTGTGCGGGCACCATGCCAGGCACTGGCCTTCAGGGCTCAGAGGCTACTGGTCTACATTTTCCAGCCCGCCTCCTGCTGCAGGAGGGCGAATCTCCTTGCCTGCTATTTTGGTTGGGGCACTGAGGTCACCACTGATGAAGAAGAATCCCTAGAGTGAGTAGGCCCCCGGGCTGGGGGTGGATGGCCCACGAGCACTGAACAGGCCCACTCCTGCTGAGCGCTGCAAAGTTTGGTCTCATCTGTTTCCCAGTGATCAATAGAGTGCCATCCCCCTCGTTTGCAGAGACAGACACTGAGCCTCAGGTGAGGGAGCTGGCTCTGGGTCACGGAGTTCCTAAGAGTCTCGGCCCAGACTCAAATATCGGTTTTTCCTGGACACAAAGACCTCGGATACTGAAACTGGCACCATTGAGCCGCTGACCTCAGTTTGAAACCTTGTTTGGAAATGACTTATTGGCTTGGTAACGTTTGGGGCAAGTTTCCTCAAGTTTCCCTCTGAGCCTCATTTTTCTTATCTGTAAAATGGGGCTTGTGGTGTCCAGTCTGAAGGATTGCTACAAAGAGTAAGTGAGACAACAGATGCAAAATGCCCTGGCCACCAGCTGAGGCACGAGGCTTCAGGAGGCCTCACCCAGAATCCTCTGGTCAAATGGCACCTGGAGAAGTCATTGTCCATTCCTCTGCCCCAGGCCTAAATGCTTTAGGTAATCAGCAAGAAATGACAGCGCTCACCACTTTACTGGGCACAGTGAGTGGGGACAGATGGGGGAGAATGAGAGGAACGTGCCGATAAAGGATAGTGAAGAAAACAGTGTCCCTCTTGCTCTTCGTCTCTTCTCTCAGATAAGTTAGGATCTTGGGAATGAGGAAGAATCATCCCGTGTGAAATAACAAGGCCAGTGGCCGCCATGATGATTGTCTCTTTCCTTATTATATTTTCTTTTCTTAAGATAGCTCATGTCCTAACTCCCTTCATGTCCCAGTTATCAGTTGCTAACAAACGAGGAAACTGACCGTTGGGCAGATTTATCTAAGATCTCCAAGCTAGTAAGTGGGTGGGATTTAAGCTTCTGCTGGTAACCGCACCTCTTGTAGGGAGTCTTCCCAGTAGAGACGAGAAGACCTTGTTTTTCAGAGCTGTGCAGAACTTTTGCAAAAGCATTGATGCAGGAGAAAGAGAAGTCGCTTGAATGAAAAGCCCTTCAGATGTTTTGGCCCCTCTTCGGCACCCTCTGTTATAAGAGACTCCGGTAGCACGTGTGCCCTTCTGGCTGTAATTCCCACACCTCTCCCCTGTCCAGCCATCAACGGTCAGCACAGGGACACCCTCTGGAGGGACAGACAGGTGCCTGAAGGCCTCTGCAGCAGCGCCTAAGAACAGCTACACAGGTCCCCCAGTTGTTGGGGGCAGAGTCTTCCAGAACCATGGGCTCTGCTCATTACTGCATGAGAGGGAATTATTTGTTCAGGAAGTGATTCTCCTCTGAGGATTGGAATTTTTAAATTCTCTGAAGGTACCCTAATTGAAACCAATGCATTTGTTCTCCAAGGGCAGCTCCACTGTAATGCTGGGTGTGTGCCTGTGCACACAGATGCCCTGGCTCTGCCAGGCTGAGGCCTTGGCTGGGTTGACAACTTTGAGGCATCGACCATTCTGCCCAGGTATCCCCAGCTATCAAGCAGGCTTTTCCATGGAACTCCTGCACTGAACCTAAGGACCCCAAACTCTAGACTGCCCAGATACACCTGGGGGCCTGCTGAGAGTCTTAGCTATGATCATCAGCTTGGTGACCTTGAGCCCATTGTGATCTCTCTAAGCCTCAATATTGCCTTCTATTAAATGGAGATATTCATAAATAGAGCAATGGAAGTGCCATTTTGGGCTATGTTGCTTCCTTGTTTTCCTTCTTCTTGAAGATGGCAGTAGATAAAGAGAAGCAATTTGACGGCATGTGAAAATCCTGAGCATGGGCTGAGAGGGCTGAGCTCAGAAGTGGACTGACTTTCCCTTGTACCAGATGTGTCCTGGATCAACTGAGTCACTTCTCTGAGCCACAGTTTTCTCATCTGTAAAATGGGGAGACAATGCCAACCTCCCAGAGTTAACTCCTTTTAGTCACCAGAGGGTGCTACCCACCAGACAGGAGATTCATGACAAGACGGATGACACCAACTAGAGGGCAATGCCCAACTAGAAGAATGTCTCAATGCTGGTGACATCTCAGAGCAGTGGGGAAGATGCTTCAGGGTCAGGTTGGGGAAGGGTTTCTAGTAAAATCAAATTGCCTATATTATTAGTTACCCAGATGTTAACCTGGTTCAAATATTCATAGAGGGGGATTGATTTGTTTCAAGAAGGGATGTGACTTAAAAATGACAGGGCATGGGGCGTTGGCCCCATATACTGAGTGTGGCGGGTTTGAACCTGACCCTGGCCAAACTGCATTGAAAAAAAATAGCCCGGTGTTGTGGCGGGCGCCTGTAGTCCCACCTGCTCAGGAGGCTGAGGCAAGAGAATCGCCTAAGCCCAGGAGTTGGAGATTCCTGTGGGCTGTGACACCACAGCACTCTTCCGAGGGTGATAAAGCCAGTGTTTCTAAAAAAAAAAAAAAAAAAAAAAACGAAAGAAAGAAAAAGAAAAGAATGACAGTTGCAGATTGGCAACAGAGGCCTGGAAAGGGAAGTGGCTTAAGAAGTGGGGTTCTCCTGGTTTTTCTGCCTTAGTTTAATCCAGATTGAAGCAATAGAAACCCTCTGGGTTTCTATTATGTGCAGGCACTATACTAGGCACTTTGTATCATTAGGCAAATCCTGAATCAGACATTAACTCTGCCCTTAAGAGGCTTACAGTTCAATAAAAAGAATTAACAATAATATAAATAGGACATCTCTGTGCCCCTCTGCTTCACAGACACCTTGTGTGGAGTCTGGCACATAGCAGGCGCTCAGTACATGTTGATTAAATGTAAGAAAACTACAATAGTGGGCACATCCAGAGCATTGGGTTAGGTTCCCAGAAGAAGGGTCATTTATACTGGGCTTTGATGGTTGCTCAGGAGTCCTCTCTTCCATTTGTCCATTTGTCCTCCCTCAAGGCTGATGAAGATCATAGCAGGGCAAGGCCCCAGCTTCTCCTGTCCTCCTGTCCACCCAGCCCTCATTTGAACTCCGAGGAGTCTCCGGATGTGAAGAGGAAGTGGCCGGGCTGCGGAAGGCAGGCTCATTTCCAGTGTGGGGCCCAGCCACCAGCCCCCGGTCCTGTTTACACAGCTAGGAGGACCAGGCCGACAGAACTTGGCGGCAAATGCGCTTCTGCCTCTGAGAACAGAAGGGGCTGGCAGGCCCTGGCCAGGCCAGGCGATGGGAGGTTTGTGCCAAGGGGAAAGTCAAATCTAAAGAGTGTTTCCTCCTGGCCAGGCGGCCCCAGACTTTTGTCTCCAGTCTGTGAGCAGTTCCTCCAGTGATTCATAATCAGCGGGAACTTATAAATAAACCCCACCTCAGCCTCGCACCACAGCCTGGCTGGGCCCTGAGCAGGGATGTGGTGGGGGATTGGGAAACAGGGAGGTTGAGGTGGGTGCCTGAGGAACCGTGGGAGACCTGGGTGAAGCTAGTTGTTGGTCATCTGTGGAAAGTGACTACAAGGCTTTTGCTAGAAGTCACGTTTTCCATAGAGAATTGGGCCACCAGTCTGCAGCAAAGAACTCTGACAGACCTGTTTTTTTTATCCCTTCCCCAGGAGTGTGGTAGAATAAAGTAGGTAACACTTTGAAACAGCTGGGCTTTAAAACATTTTTTGGTAGAATTTCAAAGGTATAGAAAAGTTGCAAATAACAGAACGAAGAATCCCTGTCTACCCGGAGACAGAATCATCAGTTTACATTTTGTCCCATTACGCGTCTTCATTCTCTCAACCTACTTTTTCTGGACAACCTGAAAGTGGGCTTCCAGCATCAAACCTCTACGTCCCTTCAGCGTGCATTTCCTGAAGCAGTCAGTGTTTGAATTCCTGACCAACCACTTACTAAGTGTGTTTCAGGGCAACCTCTAAGACCCGAGTGTCTTGTCTGTGACATGGTGCCATCAGGGTCCTTCAGAATGGTGAGGATGAGGAGAGGTGACAACAGGAAGCCTCTGCTATAAAAATAATGATAAACACAGCTCATTAGTGTGCACAAAACAACTTGTACACATTATGTCATTTGATCGTCATGATGGTCCTCCTAATAAAGAAACTGAAGCTCATGGCCTGGCATAGTGGCTCACACCTGTAATCCTAGAGGCCAATGTGGATGGGTTGCTTGAGCTCGGGACTTCAAGACTAGCCTGAGCAGGAGCGAGATCTCCACCCCTACTAAAACTAGAAAAATTAGCTGGGCATTGCAGTGGGTGCCTGGAGTCCCAGCTACTTGGGAGGCTGAGGCAAGAGAATCACTTGACCCCAGGAGTTTGAGGTTGCTGTGAGCTTCACTGCCAAGGCACTCTATCCAGGGCAACAGACTGAGACTCTGTATCAAAAATAAACAAATAATAAACAAATAAAGCAAATTATGGCACATTCACACTATGGAATACTAACTATTCAGCCATAAAAGATGGAGACTTGACATTTTTTGTCTTAACCTGGATAGAGATGGAGAATATTCTCTTAAGTAAAGTATCACAAGAATGGAAAAGCAAATATCCAATGCACTCAATATTAATATGAAGCAGTAGATGATCTAATGCATGCCCATACAGAAAGAAAACTAATTTCAATTCAAGTTGGGAGGAGTACTGAGGGAGGTGGGGGAGGAGTTGGGGTTCTCTCACTTTATGGGCACACCTTTTGTGGGAAATAACCAAAGAGGGACTCTACCTAACAAAATCAAATATTTTGACACGATTGTTTATACCCTCACATTAATCTGAAACAAATTTACTTAAAAAAAAAAAGAAATTGAGGCTCAGAGATGGTATTCAATTTGTACAAGTTCACACAACAGGTAGGCTTTGAGGCTAGATTTTGAAGCATACAGTAAGCACTGAATTAATTCTGGGGCCTGTCTTCTTCCCCACTTGCTGTATGATCTCAGTCAAGGTCCAGGCTGGCCTTCCTAAGGCCTCGCTGTCCCCATATCATGGTGTAGACACCGGGATCTCTGGGGTGGAATCTCCAGGTGGGATGCAAGATGCTTCCACAGCAGCTCAGCATGAGAAGTCCCAGAGACCAGGTAAGAAAGAGTCCTTCCCACGTCAGGACTGGAATGGGAGCTGCTCCAACAGCCAAACCAGCTTCCTCTGAATTCTTCCGGCTGCCTCAGGATCCCTGCTCAAAACTTTTGCAGTTTCTGGAAACTCCAGGAAATCAGACCTGAGGCCCTGGGTCTCCCAGCCCCTCAAGCTCCTGCAGTGATGGAATCAGGCCACCAGATGGCATCACTTAGGGCCCTGTGCTCTCAAGAGGGCGGTTGCCTGTCTTGGTCCCAGGTCTGTTGCAGAACCACAGCTCTCCTCCCGGCATTTCCACACCTCTATCCCTTAATTTCAGGTCGCGGCCAGAGAATGTAGCCTAAGAGGGGCAGTGAACGGCCATGGTTGCATGGTCCACATTTTGTGCTTGTTACCTTGGTTGAGATTCTTGCTTGCCCTCTGCCTGGGACAATGACAGAGTTGTTAGATTTCCCAACATTAGTTTCTGCTTTTGTGGAAAAGGTGCCAGTCACTTCCGCCTGGTCTGGGTGTCAGGTTAAACCCTGAGTCTCAGTTTTCCAGTCTGTGAAACTGGTATAGTGGGAAGGGCTGTCTGGTGTGAGGATGAAAAGCAGCCCGCATCCAAGTGTGATTTGAGGCACTAAGCTGCAAGCCAAATTCTGGCCACCCACAGGTAAACCTGAGTCTGCTTTGTTCTCCCAGGGAACAGCATCTGAAAAGCAGTAGAGAACCTTAGAGCAGGGGAAGACTCAGGGCTCATTTCACCTGCACCTCCACTTTCTCAGACATAGGAAAGTGAGGTTCAGATCCCTTGGATTTGCCCAAGGTCTCTTCCACAGCCCCACCTGACGTCACCAGAACCCAGATCCACCAACCCTGGGACAGCTGTCATTAACACTTTTCTCACCTCTGCCCAGAGGCCCAGGGAAGAAGCCCACATGGGGACGGACTGGAAAGGGCACACAGGAGCCACTGTGAGAAGGATGGCCATGCTGCCAGAAGGCCCAGCACAGAGCCCAAGGAAATGCCCTCCTCTTGAGGGACAGCCACCCCCTACCCCAGAGCTTGCCCATGGAAAAGCCCCCTAGGGTTTACCTGCCCAGACCCTGGGGGGAATATTTTTAAAAGTTTAAATACTCTCCAGGGAACACGCTCCATTTCTATTCATACAGTGTAGCTATGCTTTTATTTATGAAATAAAAAGGCTTCTGTTCTCTCTTAATTAGTGGGATCATATAAACCCTCTCCTCCAGCCAGGGTGTGGGGGGCAGGGAGAAAAAAACCAATAAAAATTAAAAAATTTAGAATTCCAGATACACTGGCCATGACCAGCCTTCCTTCCTGGGGAGAAGGAGGAGAATATAACCCCCTAATTAGTAACTATCCAGTGTCCTGGGATGATAACATACATACTCTGGAATGATCATGCTGGTAACTTGAATTCCCTCATATTCAACTGGAACTGAGTAGCTTTCCCTAGAGCAGGTTTGGGGGTGGGAGAGAGAGAGCAGGGCCCTGAGAGCATGGGGCGGGCGGAACAGGGCAGAGGGGTGAAGCATGTGCACAGAGGGCAGAAGCTGAAGGACCCAGAGACTGATGGCATCACCCATGCAACCAGAAGGAAATGAGAGACTTACTGCTGTTTCTAGGAGAGGTGTGAGGGTGGGGGAGAGGGACACGGATAACTCAGTTTCCATGAGCCAGTGCTTGTAACCTGGGGGAGAAGGGCCATCCCTGTAACCCCAAGTTTCCCCCAGGAGGAGAGGCTGCCCTCTCTCGGCAGCACCCCACATTGCCTGAGAAGGAGACCCTGGCAGCATCCCCATTTCTCTCACAGTACACTGAAGCCCAGAGAGATGGGGGGACTCGCTCAAGAGCAGTCACACCAAGTTAGGGCCAGAACGCCTAGAAGAACCATGGTCTCCCAGTCAGTTGTTTTACTATCACTCTGCCTGAATTTGGAGCTAGGCCTACCTGATTCCTGGCTTTGTGACCCTAAATAAGTTAGTGAACCTCTCTGAGCTCAATTTTCCTCATCTGTAATATGGGGGTCAGAGTGCTCATTTGGGGCACGGCTCACAAGGAGCTTAATCAAATAAAAAATTCCCTAGAAAATCCTCTAGGAAGGAGCCAGAAGAGTTAAGTCCTTAATAGGGGTAGGTGAGGAAGGCATCACTGAAGAGAAACAGCGCGCATGTTTAGGATTGTCAGGGGGTGGGGGGTGGGGGGCTGGCAGGTACTGGGCGCTCAGTGACCGGATGATGAATGCCAGGGGAAGGGGGCTGCTGCAGACACTGAGGTGACTCCGTGTGAGCGCGAACTCCCCCACCCTGGGCTGTTTCTATGTGGGAGAGCCGGGCCAGTTATGCTCCTGGCTGCCCCAGCAAGGCCTCTCCCCGGCCTTCCTCCCCCAGCCCTTCCCTCTCCGAGCTGTCTGGCAGCCAACTGAATTTTATGTGGGGAATTTAAGGAATTTGAAAAGGCAGAAGGCAAATGCCAGTCTTAGCGATTTCCTTGTCAACCTCTGCAGGGGAAAAGCCCCTTTCTGCGGGGGAGTGGGAGCAAGTGTGGAGGGTGGGGTTTGGGATTCTGGTCCCCACCGATGTGAGCTACCGGGTGGCCTGGGCAAGTCCTTTAACCTCGCAGGGGTTCACCCCCACCTTCAGGAAAAGGCGTCCTGGACACCCCGCCCCTAGAGGTACACAGGGTCAGACTCAGAACAGGGGAGAGGCCCCGAGTGTCCCCACCAGGTGCGGGGATTGCGGAGCAGTCCTCAGCGCCCGCGCTTCGCAGATGAGGGGACTGAAGGCGGGGGGAAGGCTGTGGTCTGGGGTCCCCGCGGCAGCCCTGGGTCAGGGCCAAATCCTTGCTGGGCGTGGGGGCCTGGGGCAGCCGAGGAGGGGGCGGCGCGGCCCTGGGCGTCCCCGCGGGCCTGCCAGCGGCGGGCGCCTGGGAGCCGCGCCCCAGCCCGGGCGCCTCTATCTCCCGCGGCCGCGGCGTCTCCGAGTCTCGGCCGCCGCAGCGCCGGGCGTTATCTGCGCCCGCCGGGCCGGGCCCCTTCCCGCCTTCCCTCCGGGCCGGGGCCGCCGTGGCGGCGGGCCGCTCCCGCCTTATCGGCGGCCCACGCGAGCCAGCGGGGAACCTGCGCCTCACCCCAGCCTGACCAGCCCCCTCCCTGACCCAGCTGCTGGGGCGCTCTCCCCAAGGGGCACCGCCACAGAACAGGGGTCCCTACCCCAGATCTGTCCTTTCCTTCAAAGACAAGCCTAACTGTATCTCATCTGGTGTTAGTCACTATCTCGTGTTAGGGAAGGGAGGGTCATGTTTTAAACAACTTCACAAGAGAAGCAAAGTTCTGCAAAACTGAACACAAAAGCACCAACCCCAGCTCTCCCTATAATGCTTCTGCTTTGGAGTTAATGTCTTAAATGTGCCACTTTGAGTTTCTCTACCTTGAATATTTGAATCTGTAGGACATGAACCCCCACCCCCCCATAGTGTTGGTGGCAAAGAACACAGGTGCAGCCTCTGTAATAACAATTTGGCAATATAGATGCGGAGCCATAGAGGTAGTCACCCTTTGACTCAGTAATCTCACTCTGGGAAAGTATCCCAAGGAAACAGTTCATCAGCAGCAGCAAAAAAAAAAAAAAAAAATTATGGGTTCATCAATGTGTTATTTGGTAAAGCTAGTGAACTTATCTTTGTAAGTGAAAAACTGGAATACATGAGCCACATGAACTGGGTTTGAACCCGCCTCAGCCCCCTACAAACCCTGAGTGAGGGGCTTAACCTCAATGAGTTTCTGTCCTCCTATCTGGAAAGTGGCTAGCGCAGCACTCTGAGGGCTTTGGAAAGAATTCCAGGAGACAACCAAAGAAAGCAGCTAGGACGGGGTCTGGGGTAGACGAGGGGCTTAAGAAATGCTCATTTGTCAGGCTCTATCCTCGTGGAAATGAAAGTATGGGATATTTCAAGTCACACTTGGGAATACCAGAGGAAATGTACATGGTGGTTAAGAGCTTGGGATTTTTGAATTCTTCTCCCCTGGACTGGATCAATCCTGGCTTCAACACTTAGGTGTGATCTTGGCAAGATGTATTTCCCAATTTATAAAAGGAGATAACAGAACCTACTCCCGAGGGTTGTTGTGAGGGTTAAATGAACTATTATGCAACTTGGTTAGGTCTATGTCTGCTACGTAAGGGACACTCAGTAACAGGTAGCTATTGTTGCTATTAAATAAGGTTTAAAACTACAAACAACTTCAGTAGCCAAAAATGCTCCAAATTAAATAGGCATCTTCCAGTGGAATATGATGAAGCCTTGGAAAAGGCTAATGAGGAAGGATGTATGTGATAAGTGACAAAGCAAGTTGCATCCGTCTGGAGAAATGACCTAAATATGAAAAACTAGATAGTAGAAGTATAACATGAATATCTAGTAGAATTCTTGTATAACTGTATAATCTTGGGGATGGGAAGGAGTTCCTCAAACAAGCTAAGTACTCAGAAGCATATAGGAAAAGATGGACAGCTTGGAGCATTTAAATGTTTAAACATCTCCTTGCGTGTTAAGAAACTCCAGAAAGAAGTGCAGAGACATAGTAGATGGGGAGAAATATTTTATGTATATGATAGATTAAGGGTTCATAGTCTTCTTAGGCAGAATCCTTACAAAATAGTTGGAAAAAGTCAAACAATAGAAAAACGGGCAAAACCACAGAAGAAGAAATGCAAATAGAAATATAAACATGAGAAAGGTGCTCAACCTCCACCTTTGTTGGGGAAATGGGTATAAAAAATATAAGCAAATGCCCTTTATCTCTAGGCAATGGGCAGTGCATCCACACAGGGGACTGTGGTGGGGCTAAGAATGAACTCACTGAATTTATGTGCAGTGATTTGCGGGATTGTAGGTTAAAAAAGGCAGCTGTGCAGTGTGTGTACAGTATGGTCACCTTTCTTGCTTTAAAAAAAGTTAAAGGGCTCGGCGACCATAGCTCAGTGGTTAGGGCACCATCCACATACACCAGGGCTGGTGGGTTCGAACTGGACCTGGGTCTGCTAAACAACAACAACTATAACAAAAAATAATAATAATAAAATAAAGCCGGGCGTTGTGACGGGAGCTTGTAGTCCCAGTTACTTGGGAGGCTGAGGCAAGAGAATCGCTTAAGCCCAAGAGTTTGAGGTTACTGTGAGCTGTGACACCATGGCACTCTACTGAGGGCAACATAGTGAGACTGTCTCTCAAAAAAAATAAAGTTAAAAGTGTGTTTGTATGTGTGTGCATAAGATGGAGGAGAAAGCCTTCAAGCCTTACCTGTGTGACACAATCGTGTGTTGCATAGTGACATTTTGATCAGGGATAAACTGCATATATGACAGTGGTCCCTTAAGATCCTAATGGAGCTGTCACCTAGTGATAGCATAGCCATGGTAATGGTGTAGCACAAGGCATTATACACCTGGTTGTGATGAGGCTGATATAAACCTTCTGTGCTGCCATCACACAAAAGTACATCATGTGCAATTATGTACAGTATGTAATACTTGATAATGATAATAAATGACCATGTGTTTACTATACTATATTTTTATTGTTATTTTAGAGTGTGATTCTACTTTAAAAAATAAGTTAATCCTGAAGTAAGCTGCCTCAGGCAGGTCATTTGGGAATATTCCAGAAGAAGGCTTTGTTATCGTAAATGACAGCTCTGCGTGTGTCACCGCCCTTGAAGACCTTCCAGTGGGACAAGATGTAGAGGTAAAAGACAGTGATACTGGTGATCCTGACCCTGTGTAGGCCTACAGTAATGTGTCTCAGTTTTTAACAAAAAAAAAAAGTTTCAAAAGTAAAAAGAAAAAATAAAGATATAAAGAAAGAAAATATTTTTATACCTCTATACAATGTGACTAAGTGTTATTACTAGAGTCAAATTTTCACAAATTTAAAAGTTTATGAAGTGAAAAAGTTACAGTAATACAGTAAGCTAAGATTAATTTATTATTAAAGAAAACCATTTTAAGACCAAATTAGTGTAGCCTAAGTGTCCAGTGTTTATAAAGTCTATAGTTGTGTATAATAACATTCTAGGCCTTTGGATTCACTTACCACTTGCTCACAGACTCACCCAGAGCAACTTCTAGTCTTGCAACTTCCATTCATGGGAAGTGCCCTACACAGGTGTATCATTTTTTATCTTTTTTTTTTTTTGTAGAGACAGAGTCTCACTTTATGGCCCTGGGTAGAGTGCCGTGGCCTCACACAGCTCGCAGCCACCTCCAACTCCTGGGATTAAGCGATTCTCTTGCCTCAGCCTCCCGAGCAGCTGGGACTACAGACGCCTGCCACAACGCCCAGCTATTTTTTTTTTTTTTTTTGGTTGCAGTTTGGCCGGGGCCGGGCTTGAACCCGCCACCCTCGGTATATGGGGCCGGTGCCTCACCGACTGAGCCACAGGCGCCGCCCCATTTTTTATCTTTTATACCATATTTTTATTGTATCTTTCCTATGCGTAAAAACACAAATACTTAAAACTGTGGTACAATGGCCTACAGTATTCAGTACAGTAACGTGCTATACAGTTTTGTAGCCTAGGAGTAGAGGCTATGGCGTGCAGGTTTGTGTAAGTATGTACAATATGATATTTGCACAAGAACACATTTCTCAGAGGGTATCCCCACCATTAAGAAATGCATGACTGTTGGCTATGTTTATATGGGCCTACATTGAAAGAAAGCAGCAAGGGGTTTTGCCCACGTTTTAATTCTTTTACTTTTTGTATTCAATTTGTAAAAATTCTGCATCTAGGCAGTGCCCATAGCTCCATGGGTAGGGCACCGGCCTCACCGAGGCTGGCAGGTTTGAACCTGGCCCGGGCCTGCTACACAATGACAACTAAAACCAAAAAATAGCGGGCACTGTGGCGGGCGCCTGCAGTCCCAGCTACTAGGGAGGCTGAGGCAAGAGAATCGCTTAAACTCAAGAGTTTGAGGTTGCTGTGAGCTGTGATGCCACAGCACTCTACCCAGGGCGACATAGGGAGAAAAAAAAATTCTGGATCTAAGGGATATATGTCTTCTTTTCCTGCCTGAGGAAAGTTTCTCTTCAGCCTGTTCTGGACTGTTCCATGGATCCCCTGGTGGTGGGAGGAAAGAGGGGTGGCCTTTTCTTGGTCCTTGCTCTGTGACATTTGTCCCGGCAGCGTGTGTTATTGCAAGAGTTTGGAGGGAAAAAGTGCAATTAAATAAATGTGGTCACACACAACAAAAGAAGAGAAGGACTTGCGAGGCAACACGTATCTGTGTTTCAGACTTTGTGAAAAAGAACCGGCTGTGTTTATGCACACGTAGAAGGCTGCCAGGGGACGTGGCCCAGTCTTGGAGGTCACTTCTGAGCGGTGAGGTAGGCTGAAGTGGATGCTAAGTTTTATATGTCTCTATTGTTTGGATTTTTTACAATGAGCATTTTTATTTTTGTAATGGGAAAACAATGGAGTATTTTTCCCCTTGAAGTCTAAGTTACTGTTTGTGTATTGTGATTATGAGGATGGAGTATGGACAAGAATAGAGATTGGGTTAGGATGGTGGATCCCTCCCTAGTATTTTAAAGAGGTGGATTGCCATCAATTGATTTCTGAACTTGTGTCTCTGCAGGCAGGCTGAGCAGATCCAGGAAGGGAGCCGGGATTCCTACCTCGGGAAGAAGCTCCTCTTGGCACAGCCTGAGGGGGTGGCACTGTCCACCCACCTGGCCCTCGACCAATGTCTTTCTTGCTCTGCTCCCTCCCTTTCTTCCTTATTTCTCTCCCTCTCTCCTTCCTTTCCTCCTTCTAGCCCAGCTGAATTGGGCAACTTTTTTTTTTTTTTGAGACAGAGTCTCATTATGTCACCCTCAGTAGAGTGCCAGTGGCGTCACAGCTCACAGCAACTTCCCACTCCTGGGCTTAAGTGATTTTCTTGCCTCAGCCTCCCAGGTAGCTGGGACTACAGGTGCCCACCACAATGCCCGGCTATTTTTTGGTTGTAGTTGTCATTGTTGTTTGGCAGGCCCGGGCCACGTTTGAACCTGTCAGCTCTGTTGTATGTACCGTAGCTGGCGCCCTAGCCGCTGAGCTACAGGTGCTGAGCCTGAACTGGGCAACTTGCCTAAAGCATCTTAGGAGCCACATACAGGTCCAGTCCTCCCGGCCTTTGTCCCTCTCCTTGGGGAAGAGAGGAGGGAAGTGACTCATCTGTAGCACCTGGGGTTGTCCAGGCTCCATGCTGTGTAAGCTAGGAGGACATTGATGCTTAGTAGCCTGCTACCTGCCTGAGGTTACACAACTCCCCCTTAATCGTAGCTGATATGCATGACAGGCCTTGGTGGTCCTTTGGAAGCGCCCCACAGGGATCATCTACAGTTATCTACCTGGCAGCACTGAGCGGCTGGGGTCATGCAGTTTGCTAATAAAGGAGCTGGGATCCTAACCCTGGCATTGCTCTTGAGCCTGTGCTCCTGTTCGACACCCACTGCTCCTCCTCACCTCCCACAGAAGCCTTTGGGCCAGTTGCCACAGGCGGTCATTAGGATTACTAGTGACAGAGCCATTATTATAACTGATGAGCTTAAGGCTTGATTCTGCAGCTTCTAAGGTACCAAGTGTCCCATGATCTCACAAACACAATGAGGAAGGTGACAATCCTGTGTGAGTGTGAAGTGTTGGATTTCACCATGTTATGAGGAAGGGCATCCTAAAACCGTGGAACAGCATAAAAATGAAAATGACGCCAGCCAACAATTAGCACTTATTCTATGTCAGGATTATTCTAAGTGCTTCATATATGTAACTAATATAAATTCATCTAATCCACCAACAAAGCTACAAGGCAGGTACTACCCTGTTTCCCCGAAAATAAGACATCCTCCGAAAATAAGACCCACTTACAGGAAAGATAAGACGTCCCCTGAAAATAAGACCTAGCGCATCTTTGGGAGCACACCTGAAAATAAGACACTATCTTATTTTCGGGGAAACAGGGTACTATGTATTATTATTTCCACTTTATAGAGGAAAGTGAGGCTCAGAGAGGTTAAATAACCTGTTTGACAACACACAGCTAGAGTGAGGAGGGGCTGAGCCAGGAATGATGCTCCATGGCTCCAAATTGGAGGTGAGGCGGTGTGTGTGAGGCAGAGCCTTTTTTTTTTTATTTTTAAAGTAGAAGGGGGTCCTTAGGCAAAGGCACAGCCACCCACAGCTCTAGGTCTTCAGGGGCCAGGTCATTAATCCTTTCTAACCTGTGCATTTAAGGAAAGGACAATGATTTTTGCCTCCCGTTCAGAGCGTGCCACCTCTGCTGATGGCAGAGATTATTCTCAGCTTTGCGGCAAAGCACTGGGGCTTCAGGGATGGTGGTGCTATTCCCAGGAGAGCCCTCACTCCAGCTCCTCAGGGCTAAAGCTGGGTGTCTCCTTAGGCCTTGGCCAGCCCAGGGGGCTGAGGGAGCCCCGGGACCTCTTCCTGCCTAGCTCACTCTCTGAGGGAGCCCATGCAGGCAGCATGGGGGACCCTGGAACCACTGTGCACCCAGAGGCCCTGGGTGAAGACCCTGGAATCCTGGCTGCCCCCTCACTAGGCAGGACTATTACTGGTGCTGAGCAGGCTGGGATGGCAGATCTGCCCTCCTGGATCTCAGTGTCCAGCAGGGTAAACAACTGTCATGGTTTACCTGGGCCTGCCAGCTTTCTTAGGACTTAGGCATATCAGCGTCCAAACTGGGAAAATCCATAGCAAACTGGGACAAGTTGGTCACCCTCTCTATAGCTGGGGTGCCTGTTAAACAGACCACCTCAAGAAGGTGTGGGGAGGAAGTTTGGGGTGTCATGGAAGCATCACCCAGGGTAGAGAACTAAAACCTGGGCATGGGTGGGTTTTTGAAGGAAGAAGCATTTGAGCTGAGACCTTAAGGATAAAAAAGGAGTTGAGCGAAGAAGGAAAGCAGAGGGGGAGGGGAGTGGAGGAGAGTGTCCCAGGCAGAGGAAAAGCATGTGGGTAGAGAGAATGGCTGGTGAAGAAAGACACACATGTGTGCCAGGGTGTTAGACCCAGGCATGAGCGCCCGCCATACCCTGCACAAGTACTGAGATGAGGATGTGAAGGGAGGCTTGGCAGGAACATATGTGTGTGCTACAACGTATTTATATGTTTGTAAGTCCACAAATGCCTGCTGTGTTGCCTCTGGGGGGGAGCGCTGGGGGAGGGGTGCTGGAGGTAAGGGATGGAAACCCCATCCCTTTGTAAACTGGGGGAATGTAAAACGTACACTGTATAACAAAATAAGCCAAGGCCACACCTTGTTGCATGCCTGTGCTCACCACCACGCCCAGCTCATTCCAGAAAGGGGGCCTGGAGACAGTAGCGGGAGGACCACTGGCAGAGGCTGCTCCAGCCCCAGGGGCACCAAGCTGGTGTAGGAAGGGGAAGAGGCCACAGCCACACTGTCTGCCGCCTGGGCCAGCTCCGGCTGCCCCCAGCCTGCCGCAGACAGAACTAAACAGGCTGGCTTATCAGCTGTCGCCACTGCGTCCTACCCGGCTGAGTTGAGCCCCGGCTGCTGGGAATGTGGCCCCCAGCCTTTTGCCAGGGACAGCACTGGGCCTGGGTGGGGAACCAGTGGGTTTGTTTTCCCAGGGGTCAGCTGGGGTGGGGGTGTTTATTGGGTGTATAGAAGGGGGGCCCAGGAGCCTAAGAGATGAACTGCCACAGACTCGCTGTGGGGTTTTAAGGAAATAATTTTTGTTGTTGTCTTAAAGTAACATTAGTAATCTAAGAATGCATTCTCCTTATAAAATAATCAGGCCGTTCTTTAATGTGGGTTATGTGCCTCCCTCTGGAAACAGGCCTGCTGGGTGGTGGGCCTGGGCCGTGCTGTGTAACCTACACAGTGCTCATGGCCTTGGGAGGTGGGCACCACTGTACTCGTTTTACAGATGAGCAAACTGAGGCCCAGCCTGCAGAAGCTTTTTCCTGGGCCTGTGGAGCAGCAGAGCTGCCTCTGTTTCCCCTTCTCATCCTCCTCCAGGAGCCCCACAGTGAGCTCACTGAGAGATGGGGAAACTGAAGCCAGAAGGGGGGATACACTTGAGCGAGCACCATCTGGCCTCTCTGGGCCACAGTGTCGTCCTCTGAGCAATGGGGTCAGACGTTCCGGTCCTGCTCCCCCTTCAGGGTGGTTGTGAGGGTGGGCCAGGGACTGTGGGTCTGCGCATAGGGCGACGAAGGGATGTGGGGCTTCTCCCATGTTTGCCTCTCTCCTTTAGATCCCAGGGGTCCCAGCTAGTGGTGGGAGGTTCCCCCAACCACTGATGTTGTCAAATGATGCCTGTCAAGCCCCACTGGGTTTGTCCTAGAAACAGCAGGCCTGGCCTCCTGAAGCTACCCCTGACTCCTTGCCCAGACTGTTCTGGCTGGGCCAACCCACAGCAGCTCCCAGGGTAGAGGTGGTGCAGGGAGAGGGGAGGAGAGATGAGAGAGGGGCCATAAAACCCAGCCCATAGCCGAGGGAGGATTTGGACAGACATGATGGAAGCTGGGGGATGGGAGCTGGTAGAGTCAAGCAGAAGTGGGGTCTGAGGCTGAACCCCACCACTATAAGGGCTCCCACTGGCACCTTGCTCAACTATTTGGACATGAGACTCAATGAGCTTCTCCAGACCTGACACAGCTCTTGTGGGGTGTGCTATCCACCTGGCCCAGGCTAGAAGCTATGTATGCTGCTGTCCCTTACACCCCAGGAACAGTCGGTCACTGCAACTTGATCCTCCAGCCTCCTCAGGATCACTGCAGCCTGGGCCACCTCCCCACCCTCTCAGGGGCTCAGGCCTCTCTTCCTCTTATCAGGACCCCACCCTCAGTGTACACCCTCGCATTCCCACTTCTTCCCAGCACCCCCTAAGTTCCAGCTCCAACATGCACATCTGACACCTCGCCTCCCCGTTTAAACCTTTTAATGGCTCTCTACTGTCTAGAGGGACTGTCTCAGCTTGGCCTTGGAGGTGCCCAGCCACCCCATCTATCTCATCAACTTTGCTTCTGCACCCCCTGTTCTGCCCCAGAAGAAGTCTCTGACTGTTGCTGTCCAACCTCAGGGGTCCTTCATGTCCCCACGCCTTTGCCCTTGCTCTTTCCTGCCTAGGAATTCCTCCTTGCCACCTCCCCTAGACTCCTTCCCCAGGCACCAGTCACACCAGGGCTCCAGCACAACTCTGGGTCCATAAATCACAAGGCAGTGCGGGAGGGGCTCTAATCTGTGAGGGCCTCGGCGTTCCTTGCGGCCTTTCCTCTCCTTGGAACATGGCCAGGAGCTCAGTGAGTGTCTGCTGAGTGGGTGGATAAGAGCAGGGACAGAGTCCACTGCTGAGGGCAGGGAGCTCCCTGTGGCATCTAGGACTGGAGGCATTCAATTCTGGTGGCAGAGACACAGTCCTGGGGTGGCCTGGGCAGCCCAGTGCATCTCTCACAGCAGGTCCAGCCTGGCAGTTCTCCCTCTTAGTGGGAGAGGGCATCCTGGCCCACACAGCCTGTTCCTGCGGCATCAGCATCTTCCTGAAGATGTTCCCAAATACTGCCCAGGTGTCCCTCTCTGGCTCAGAACTGTCCTCAGCAAGGAGTCCACACACCTACCCATGCTGCTCTCACCTCTCCTCTCAGCTACTGTCCCCACTCTCTGTCCTACAGTCTGACCTCCCCACAACACCAACACCCACAAACAGAAAACAGCCTCTGAGTTCTCATCTTTAAGCCTTTGTTTGTGCTGTAAATTCTGCCTGAAGTTTCTCCCGACTCTTTCCCCAGGTGCACAGCCTCCTCCTCCCAGCACACGCCTCTGCAGTGCAGCCTCCTGGGGTCACCTTGTTGAGCACCGCTTAGCTTCCTCTGCCTTGTATTGGAGTTAATTTTTCTGAGCTTATGTCCTCGTGAGCCAGGAGCAGAGCTTCTGAGCCCCAATCCCTGCCCCTTGGGGTGCTTTTCTGTAGACTGGGGTGACAGCTTCACTTTGCTCAGTCACTGCTGCCTGGAGACCTGCCGTCCCCTCAAGGACAGGTAATCTCAGGTTCAGAGCCTGCCAGCCCCGAATGTGAATTCAGCTCACCCCATCCTGGCTGTGAGGCCTTGAACAACTGACTTAGCCTCTCTGAACCTCAGTTTCACCTTCTGTAAAGTGGATATAATGACTGAATCCCCCTTCAGCAGAGCTTTGGATTTGGCTAGGGCTTCCTCTGGACAAGCCCTCTGGCAGAGCTGAGAAGCTATGCCACCAAGAGCCTGGCTCCCAAGCACACTCCAGCCCCGGGGACCCCAGAACTCTCTCCCTGTGGCCTCAAGTGGCTGAGGGACTTCTGTTTGTAGGAGGTATGAGCAGAGCTGGGGATAGAAAGAGAAGTGGGGAGGCTGGGGCTTGGGAGCCAGCTTTGCTCCTGTCAATACTCTGGTGAGGAACTCTGAAGGATTTAAGAAATCTAAATTTGAACCTTTCAGGGATGGGGAAAAAAATAAATAAAAAATAAAAAATAAATCGAAAACTTTCCTCCCAGTTATTTCTTTTCTTTTCTTTTCTTTTCTTTCTTTCTTTCTTTTTTTTGTCTCACTTTGTCACCCTTGGTAGAGTGCCATGGCGTCATAGCTCACTGCAACCTCCAGCTCTTGGGCTTAGGTGATTCTCTTGTCTCAGCCTCCGAAGTAGCTGGGACTACAGGCACCTGCCACAATGCCTGGCTATTTTTTTTGTTGCAGTTTGGCGGGGGCTGGGTTTGAACCCTCCACCCTCGGTATATGGGGCCGGCGCCCCACCCACTGAGTCACAAGCGCTGCCCTCCTCCTGGTCATTTCTGAAGGTACACTCACTACATTTGTCAAGGCGGGAGGATAGAACATTTAAGTGTTTGTTAGTTTAATTTATAACTTTTTTTTTTTTTTTGTGGTTTTTGTCTGGGGCTAGGTTTGAACCTGCCACCTCTGGCATATGGGACCAGCGCCCTACTCTTTGAGCCACAGGCACCGCCCAATTTAATTTTTTTTTTTTTTTTTTTTTTTTTTGCGGTTTTTGGCCAGAGCTGGGTTTGAACCCGTCACCTCCGGCATATGGGGCCGGCGCCCTACTCCTTTGAGCCACAGGCGCCGCCCTTTTTTTTTAATTTTTTTTTTTTTTGGCACTGCCCAATTTATAACTTTTTAATGTTTAGACGTAAGGCAAGTGGGCCTTGAGCCCTATCAATGGTCAGAGAGGCCTGGACACCTCCGAGGGGAGTTGTGAGGACTACATGACATGGCCCCCGTGAAGCCGTTAGGTTAGTAGGTTGCTGGAACCCAGAAGCACAGGTAGTACTAGTTAGTATCACTGAGATGTAAAAGGCTGAGAACAGGCTTTGGGGAGAGTGTGGCTGCCCTTGGCTGAGTCTGGGAGCAGGAGGGGGAGGGGAGCAGTCTCCAGCCCCCAGCGACTGAGCACATGGCTGAGTTCCCCTCCCTGTGGGGCACACACCTGCTCAGGCACTGGGCTGTTCTGCTGCTGGTGTGTTGGTGCCAGCGGGACCTTTTTTTGTCCCTCCTGTAGGTGCTCGGTTGTGATAGCCAGGAAGGGGTCTCCCCATCTCATAGTGAGGCTGTTTATGTAAAGAAAGAAAGCTGTTATGCCCGGGGCAAAAATTGAAGCTAGTACAGTTAATGTTCTAATTTTGAAAACTTATTATTTTTTACTATATAACAATGTATGGTTGAGTCATTGTTAAAATGTTAGCATATTGAGATAAGCCAAGGGAAAAAAAGCCACTGCTATTCTCCCAGCTGGGACAAAGCCATCATGAACATTTTTTTTTTTTTTGTAGAGACAGAGTCTCACTTTATTGCCCTCGGTAGAGTGCCATGGCATCACACAGCTCACAGCAACCTCCAACTCCTGGGCTTAAGCGATTCTCTCGCCTCAACCTCCCAAGTAGCTGGGACTACAGGTGCCCGCCACAACACCCGGCTATTTTTTTGTTGCAGTTTGGCCAGGGCCGGGTCTGAACCTGCCACCCTCGGTATATGCGGCCGGCGCCTTACCGACTGAGCCACAGGTGCCGCCCCATCATGAACATTTTATTGGAGTTTCCTTATAGCCCAAGGAGTCAACCTAAAATTCGCTTCAGATAACACTCTCTGCGATGGGTTGGGAAAGTTTAATTCTAGCAAAATGCCTCCCTTGGCCTGTCCTCTCCCTGTCCCTCGAGTGTTTCCCCACCTAGGCTCCTCCCACCCTGAACTGCCTGGCTAGTCTCAGTTCACTCCCAGATCTTTGCCCCAGATCAGAGTGAAGGTAAGCAGCGCTCAGCTCAGGCTGAGGGCTTGTCTGAGCTAGCCTCGTTGCTTTATGTGGGGGGGAAGGAGGGACACACAGCAACGTGGTGGCATGGCTGGGGCAAGGGTTCAAACCTGCCGGCTTTGGTGCAATGCTTTCTCCACCATAACCATGATTTTGCAGCCGTTCGCTTGCCCTGTCCCATTCCTCTTCGTCCACCAAACCACCTGCCTCCTCCTGGGAGCCTCTCTGACTGCTATGCAGGAAGCCTTCTCTCTCTCCCGCAGCTCACTGGTAATGATAACTAACATATTAAGCACTTACTGTGTGCTAGGCACAATTCTAAAAACCACAGAATGACCCTATTGTCCTTATTTTATAGATAAGGAGGCTGAGGTTTTGAAGCATGAAGTGATTGGCCAAGGTAATCAAGAGTTGGCAGTGGGAGACAAGTTCAAGCCACTTCTTTCTTTCTTTCTTTCTTTTTTTTTTTTTTGAAACAGATCCTCAAGCTGTCACGCTGGGTAGAGTGCTGTGGCATCACAGCTCACAGCAACCTCCAACTTCTGAGCTCAAGTGATTCTCCTACCTCTGCCTCCCAAATAGGTGGGAATATAGGCACGCGTCACAACACCCTTTTGATTGCAGCCGTCATTGCTGTTTGGCGGCCCCAGGCTGGATTTAAACCTGCCAGCTCAGGTGTAGGTGGCTGTCACCTTAGCCGCTTGAGCCACAGGCGCTGAGCCAAGCCACCGGTCCCTTCTCATCCATCACTCCCTCCTCCTGGGTGGATAAGTCTGTACCTCCGTGTCAGTCCAGGCAGCCAAGACACAGCAGAAAGAGTACTGGACTTAGAGTCCAACTCGTCAGGGTTCAAGTTGCAGCTTTTCTGCCCCTGCCCAGCTGCGGGAAACTGGGGAACCCCAGCACCTCTCTGGGTCTCCATTTCCTCCTCTGCAAGACAGGGCCACCCTGTCTGCCCTGCCCACTTCATGGGCCTATTGGAGAACCAGTGAAGAAGGGTATGGTTGGACTGATGGGAGAGTTTGTTCCTCAAATCTGAGACACCCCGAACTCTCAATGGCACTCAGTGCACAATTTTGCACAGAGAACAGGCTCACTGTAGGCAGGGAGGTTTTTCTTCTGAGGGACCTGAAGAAGGGCAGTTGGGGATAGGGGTAGTCCTGGGAGTTAGGAGAGCTGGCCCCTTCCTGGCACCCTAAGAGTGTGTAGCCTCCTGTCCCCTCCCTGGCTTCCAAGAAAGGATTGTTTGAGTGTCAACTCTGTTCCCATGTACTCCATGCTGGGTTCTGAGCCCAGCCTGGGGCTCCTGACCCTGCCTCCTTCCCATGGGCCCATCTCTCCCACTCGGAGGTCTTGGAGGCTGGCCCTGAACTCTGGGGCTTGGGCCTTGTCGCCTGTTTTTATGTGGTTGGGAAGGACAAAGAAAGCCTTTTGCCAGTAGGGCAGAAATTACATGGTGGGTATTCCTGGCAGGAGCAGGGGAGCGTGATGCTGGCCCTCGGTCTGGCACGGGCACCACTGGGCCATGGAAATGTGCTTCTAATTACAGTGTGGATGTGGCCAGCCACCCCCTGGCATTTTACAGGACCTGAGTGCAAGGAACATAACCAGTTCCTCCCATGGTGGCCGCGGATGGACTCCCAGATGCTGCCTGGCAGATGTGAAGACAGAGCAGGGCGTGTAGTGGGGCTGAGGGGACCGCAGGAGGAGTGAGGTGGTAATGTGACACGAGGAGAGAGGACAGCATGCAGAGTGGCTTCAGGGAGGAGATTTGGGGGTTGGGCAAACGTGAGGCTTAATTCAGCCTGGCCACTTCCTGGCTGTGCTTCTTAGCCTTCGAGAACCTTGGCGTCCATTACTCCAAATGAACATAATGGTCGCTTTAAAACTTTTTTTTTTCAGATTAATATGAGGGTACACATGATTAGGTTACAATGTTTGCATTTGTTAGGTAAGGTCCCTGTCATAGCTGTGCCCCTCACCCACGAGGTGTGCCATGTACCCCTACATGGTGCCCTTTCGGTTGGGCACACCAATCTGCCCCCCTTCCCTTCCTCTTCCTCTCCCCGTCTCCCAACTTGAATTGAGTTTTTCCGTTTGTGTGGGTGCGTATTAGTTCATCTACTGGCTTCAGATTACTATTGAACACGTTGGATATTTGCTTTTCCATTCTTGTGATACTTCGCTAAAGAGAATGTTCTCCAAAAGGAGAATGTTCTCCAGGTTAATATAAAAGATGTAAAGTCTCCATCTTTTTTCGAGTGAATAGTGTTTCATGGTGTACTTATACCACAGATTTTTTTTTTTTTAGAGACAGAGACTCACTTTATTACCCTCAGTAGAGTGTCGTGGCGTCACAGCTCACAGCAACTCCCCCCCCCAATTCCTGGGCTTAAGTGATTCTCTTGCCTCAGCCTCCCGAGTAGCTGGGACTACAGGTGCCCGCCAGAACGTCCAGCTACTTTTTATTGCAGTTTGGCCGGGGCCGGGTTCGAACCCACCACCCTTGGTATATGGGGCCGGCGCCCTACTCACTGAGTCACAGGCGCCGCCCTATACCACAAATTATTAATCCATTCATGAGTTGATGGGCACTTGGGTTGATTCCACGTCTTAGCAATTATAAAGTGAGCTGTGAGAAACAATCTAGTGCAAATGTCCTTAGGATAAAATACATTTTTTTCTTCTGGGGTAGATACCTAGTAGTGGGATAGCAGGGTCAAATGGAAGTTCTATTTTGAGTTCTTTGAGGATTCTCCATACTTCTTCCCAAAGAGGCTGTAATGGTTTCTTTCTGGCAAGGATACTATGACAATTCTAGATAAAGTTCATACCGGGCTCAGCAGAGAGCCTTTCCATAGAGGTATAAAGAAAGAAAACCCTATGCCCTGGGGTAAAAACCAAAGCTTGGCTTTTTGTGAATTTCATAATTTTGAAAAATTATTTTTCTTACTATAGGGATAAAACAATGGTATGATCATTGTCAAAACACTAGTATACAAAGATTTTTGTTTGTTTGAGATGGAGTCTTGCTCTTTCACCCCAGCTAGAGTGCAGGAGTGTGACTATAGCTCACAGCAACCTCAAACTTCTGGGTTCAAGCAATCCTCCCGACTCAGCCTCCCAAGTAGTTGGGACTACAGGCACCTCGTCACCATGCCCAACTAATTTTTCTATTTTTAGTAGCGAGGGAGTCTTACTCTTGCTGAGGCTGGTCTCAAACTCCTGGTCTTAAACAATGCTCCCTCCTCAGCCTTCCAGAATGCTGGGATTAGAGGAGTGAGCCACCACACCTGTCCAGTATTCAGAACTTTTAAAAAGCCACTGATAAGCCCTTTGCCAATTATTATTTATGATAACTATTAAGTGTTAATGGTGGTATTTAAGGCATCAAAAATGGTGGATGGCCTAAATATGCTCAGAGTGCCTCAAATTGTTCTGCTTAAGCTGACTCTTATTTTTCCAGGGTCTCCATTGCCATGAGGGCAGTGCAGAGGGTGACAGACCCTTTATTTGGGGATGTTGGAAGCTGGTGTTGCTCCCAGAGGACCCCCAGCCTTCCCTTGAAAGAGTGGCCTACCCAGCTGTCTCCCATGGCAGCAGCTATTTCCAGGAGAGGCAACAGAAAAGGGCAAAGAATTCAGGGTTTGGAGCAGCACAGCCCTAGGTTCTAACCTGGCTTTGCCTCTCAGATGCTTTAAAAACAACTTTATAATTTTGGTAAAAATTATGCATGTGATTATAAAAAAAAAATAGCATAAAAAAGTATACAGATGGCTGGGCGTGGTGGCTCACACCTGTAATCCTAGCGTTCTGGGAGACCGAGATGGGTGGATTGCCTGAGCTCAGGAGTTTGAGACCAGCCTGAGCAAGTGAGGCCCCATCTCTATTTAAAAAAAAGAAAAAAAAAATAGGCTTGGCGCCTGTAGCTCAAGTGGCTAAGGCACCAGCCACAGAGCTGCTGGGCTCAAATCCAGCCCAGGCCTGCCAGACAACAATGACAACTACAATCAAAAAATAGCCGGGTGTCGTGGCAGGTGCCTGTAGTCCCAGCTACTTTGGGGAGGTTGAGGCAAAAGGATCACTTGAGCCCAAGAGTTTGAGATTGCGGTGAGCTGTGGTGCCATGGTACTCTCTCTAGGTCAACAGAGTAAGACTCTGTCTTCAAAAAAAAAAAAAAAGCATAAAGAGGAAGCTTACCAAGAGGTCGTGGGAGGCAGCCTTCTCTATGCAGAGAGGGGTGTGCAGGGTGTATGTCTCAGCACTCACCTAACTCAGCAGAGGGGGAAAGCAGAGCATTGGCCCCCCTCAGGGACCATGGTGGGGCTGGCCCTGTGTACCTAAGTGTGTCCCAGTCAGGGGCTGGGAAGTGCCACGTGTGTGCAGAGAGAGAAGAGAGAAGGAGCTATGAGAAGGCATGCCAACTGGGACAGAGCCTGAGGGTCTCCCATATGGCCTGGGCCATTCTTCAGGGACCCAGCATGATCTCGTGGTTTAAGACAGTGAACACGGGTGCCAGGATACCTGGTACAAATCCCACCTCTCTATGTGCTAGCTGCCTGAGCAAGGGTGGGGAGGGCATGTTTCTTCATCTCCCCGTGCCTCAGTTCCCTCATTTGCAATCTGGGGGATAATGATAGAACCTCCTTCGTAGGATTGCCTTGAAGTTTAAATAAATTAATTCAAATAAAGCACTTATCATTCCTGGTGCAAGGTGAGTGATTCGTAAGTGGTTGGTTGTTGTTGATGTTGCTATTGTTATTTTATGTCCACACTGCTCAGGCTGTGGAACCAGCAGGGCAGCTCCAGAGTTACAGGGAACAAAATGGTCTGGGACTGGGCGCTCTGGGCTCGCAGATGGTCCTGTCCCCTCCCTGAAGCTCTCCCTCTCTGGATCTTGCTCACCAACAAGATCTACTTTTATCAAGGTTTGGGGAGGCAGCAATCACGCTGGGTATTTGGGAACGTAGGGTATAATCTGCAAAGCCCTGGCCCATGTAAAACCCACTATTATTCTTGGCTACCTCTGGCCTTTCATCCCCCAGACTAGAAGCAGAGCCAGAAAAATTGTTCTTGTGATGGTTGTTTTTTAAAAGCTGGCGTTCCAGGGCCATCTCCATTGACCTCCCATTTTACATAGAGGAAACCCAAGGTCCAGGGAAGTGACGTATTAACACTCACTATTAAGTGGCTTTTCTGTGCCTCCAAGTGCAAACTAAGAGATCTTTTCCAGACTCTGGGTGCTGATCCTCCTGGGAGATCTATCCGTGGTCGTGCTGTAGGCTCTGAGAGCCGTGGTACTGCCCGGACTTAGCTTGAACCTTTTAGAAAAGCTCTGCATTCAATTAATGCTTGTTCTGGAAGGAGAATAGAAGCATGTCTTTCCCTCTTGTTATACAGAAAAGGCCAAGAGGAGGACTCATTGCTCTGGGTCACACAGGGAGCGAGGATGGTGTGGAGAGCCCAAGGCTCCCAGGCCTGGCCACTGCTATGCCCACTGCCCTCTGTTCATTCATTCTTTCTCTTCATTCAGTCACTTGCTGAGTGCCTCCGTGAAGGAGCAGAGCTGTGGTGCAAGGTGCTGTGTGCATCAAGAGGATAGGGACGAGGAGAGGCTGGGAAGGCGGCTCTGGGGGCCAGGCCTGAGGCAGGACAGAACAGGATGTGGCTCGGCCTCAAACCATATTTGAAGAAGTGGGTTTGTTCATCCACTTTAGATTAAACCTTTCATAGGGATGGGGGAGGGAGAAGGCCAGGCTTGTTCTTCTATCCTACAGTTGGCAAAACTGAGGCTTCAGAGCAAGACATGGATTCATCTGGGGCCAGAAAAGTTCATGCCAATGCCTCCAGCTCTCAGCCCTCTGACTTCCAAAGGTCTGGCCCAGATACCCCAACTCATGAGGGCACGTCCAGACTGAAGGGATCTAGAGACAGGGGGTGAAGCCCACTCTGCCTCTCACTTGCCAGAAGATTTTGGAACAAGTCTCAGCCCTTCTCTGGGCCTCGGTTTCCTCATCTGTATGATGTGTTAATAGCAATCCCTGGCCTTACTCATCCTCTGAGGATGGATGTAATGGATGTGATTTTTCCTTGAAAATGATAAAGGCATGTGTGAGGTTCATTTTTTTTTATTTTTTATTAAATCATAAACACATAGATCATGTATACATTAATGCATTTATGGAGTACAATGTGCTGATTTCATATAGAATTAGGATCGTTTACATCACACTGGTTAATATATACCTCGTCTCATTTACTTAGTTATTGTGTTAAGACATTTATACTCCATACTAATAGATCCGACATGTACCCTTGCGTTATGCACCATAGGTGTGATCCCACCATTAACCCTCCCTCGATCTGACCTCTCCCGTCCCCTCCCATCCTCCCCTTCTCCCTCCTTCATCTTGGGCCATAGTTGTGATCTATTCTTCATATGAAAGTGTGAGTGATTGTAAATTGGTTTCATAATAGTACTGAGTACATTGGATATTTTTTATTCCATTCTTGAGATACTTCACTAAGTAGGATATGTTCCAGCTCCATCCATGTAAACATAAAAGAGGTAAAGTCTCCATCTTTCTTAAGGCTGCATAATATTCCATGGTGTACATATACCACAATTTATTAATCCATTTGTGGGTCAATGGTCACTTGGGCTTCTTCCATGACTTGGCTTTTATGAATTGAGCTATAATGAACAATCTGGTGCAAATATCTTTGTTATAAAGTGATTTTTGGTCTTTTGGATATACACTTAGTAGAGGAATTGCAGGATCAAACAGTAGGTCTACTTTTAGATCCCTGAGTGTTCTCCAAACTTCTTTCCAAAAGGAACGTATTAGCTTGCACTCCCACCAGCAGTGCAGAAGTGTTCCCTTTTCTCCACATCCATGCCAACATCTGTAGTTTTGGGATTTTGTTATGTGGGCTACTCTTACCGGAGGTAGATGATATCTCAAGATGGTTTGATTTGCATTTCTCTGATGATTAAAGATGATGAGCATTTTTTCATGTGTCTGTAGGCCATGCGCCTATCTTCTTCAGAGAAGCTTCTGTTAAAGTCCCTTGCCCACAAAGAAATGGGATCACTTGTTCTTTTCTTATTAATAAGTTTGAGTTCTCTGTGGATTCTGGTAATCAAACCTTTATCAGAAGTATAACCTGCAAATATCCTCTCCCATTCTGAGGGCTGTCTGCTTGCTTTACTTACTGTGTTCTTGGCTGTGCAGAAGCTTTTTAGTTTGATCAAATCCCAGTAATGGATTTTTGGTTTTGCTTCAATTGCCCAGGGGTGGGGGGAAGGTGTCCTCCTCATAAAGTATTCTCCCAGGCCAATTTCTTCAAGTGTTTCTCCTGCACTCTCTCCAAGAATCTTTATAGTTTTATGTCTTAAGTTTAAATCTTTTATCCAGTGAGAGTCAATTTTTGTTAATGGTGAAAGGTGTGGGTCCAGTTTCAGTCTTCTATAAGTCGCCAACAAATTCTCCCAGCACCATTTGTTAAATAGGGAATCTTCCCCCAATTTATATTTTTGATGGGCTTATCAAAGATCAAATGATGGTAAATATCTGGGTTCATCCCTTGGTTCTCAATTCTGTTCCACACATATACCTCTCTATTTTTGTGCTAATACCATGCTGTTTTGATCACTATAGATTTATAGTACAGCGTGATTCCTCCTGATTTGTTTTTATTTCTGAGTAATGTCTTGGCTATTTGAGGTTTTTTTCTGATTCCATATAAAATGAAGTACTATTTCTTCCAGATCTTTAAAGTATGATGTTGGTGTTTTGATAGGGATTGCATTAAATTTGTAAATTGCTTTGGGTAATACGGACATTTTAACAATGTTGATTCTTCCCAGCCATGAGCATGGTATGTTTTTCCATTTGCTAACATCTTCAGCTATTTCTTTTCTCAGAGTTTCATAGTTCTCTTTATAGAGATCTTTTATGTCCTTCATTAGGTAAATTCCCAAATATTTCATCTTCTTTGGCACAACTGTAAAGGGAATACAGTCCATGACTGTTTTTTCAGCTTGATTATTATTGGTATATATAAAAGCTACTGATTTGTGAGTATTGATTTTGTATCCTGAGATGCTACTGTATTCCTTGATCACTTCTAAGAGTTTTGTGGTTGAGTCCCTGGGGTTTTCCAGGTATAAAATCATATCATCTGCAAAGAGTGAAAGTTTGATCTCTTCTGACCCTATTTGTATACCCTCAATTGCCTTCTCTTGCCTGATTGCGATGGCTACAACTTCCATTATAATGTTAAAGAGCAGTGGAGACAATGGGCAACCTTGCCTGGTCCCTGATCTGAGTGGAAATTATTTCAATTTTATTCCATTCCATATGATAATGGTTGTAGGTTTGCCATAGGTGGCCTCTATCGGTTTGAGAAAAGTCCCTTCTATATCTATTTTCTTAAGTGTTCTAATCATGAAAGGATGCTGGATATTGTCAAAAGCTTTTTCTGCATCTATTGAGAGGATCATATGGTCTTTGTTTTTTAGTTTGTTTATGTGATGTATTATATTTATAGATTTATGTATTGAACCGACCTTGAGACCCTGGGATAAAAACCACTTGGTCATGGTGTATAATTCGTTTGGTGTGTTGCTGGATTCTGTTTGCTAGGATCTTATTGAATATTTTTGCATCAATGTTCAATAAAGATATTGATCTATAGTTTTCTTTTCTTGTTGGGTATTTTTCTGGTTTGGGGATCAGGGTGATATTTGCTTCATAGAATGTGTTGGGAAGTATTCCTTCTTTTTTGATGTTTTGGAAAAGGTTAAGTAATATAGGTATTAGTTCCTCTTTAAAGGTTTGGTAGAATTCTGATGTAAAGCCGTCTGGTCCCGGACTCTTCTGTTTTGGGAGGTTTCATATAGTAGATTCTATTTCAGTACTTGATATAGGTCTGTTCAGTATTTCCAATTCTTTCTGATTAAGTCTAGGAAGTTGGTGTGCTTCCAAGTATTGGTCAGTTTCTTTCAGATTTTCATATTTCTGAGAATAAAGTTTTGTAGTATTCATTAAGGATTTTTTGAATTTCTGAGGTGTCTGTTGTTATTTTGCCTTTGTCATTTCTGATTGATGATATTATGGACTTTAATTTTCTATTTTTTGGTTAGGTTGGCCAAAGGTTTATTAATTTTGTTGAATTTTTCAAAAAAACAATTTTTTGATTCATTGATCTTTTGAAAAATTCTTTTGTTTTCTATTTCATTTAATTCTGCTTTAATTTTAGTTATTTCTTTTCTTCTGCTGGGTTTGGGATTGGAATGTTCTTCGTTTTCCAGTTGCTTAAGATGTTCCATTAAGTTATTGACTTCCTCTCTTTCCGTTCTCTTGCATGTGTGAGGTTCATGGAGCAAACTCAGATGGCAGGCACAGTGATACCCTGTGTGTGCTCTTAACATTATTTTTCATATTTTCTTCTATAGTTAATTTTTTTGTTGTCCCACAAATAGACTTTACTATTAGTGGAAGGAAATGCAAAGAAGCTGAAAAAAAGAATCAGGCACAGAGGTGCATGCCTGTAGTCCCAGCTACTGGGTACTGAGGCTGTCATGGGACAATCCCTTGAGCCTGGAAGTTTGAGTCCAGCCTGGGCAGCATAGCAAGACCCCAACCCTAAAAAAAGAAAGTAAATTCATAGTGTGCACTCCCAAGGAAACCACTATAAACATTTGGGCAGAGTTCCTTCCAGGCTTTTCTCTATGCATGTGTGTCGAAATCTGTGTATATGTCTATTAAAGACTACAGAATAATATTTTACATCTATTGTTTTATTAAGTTTTGTCCTTTTTCCCCACTTACTGGTATTTCAATAACATTTTGCTTTGTCAACCAACATTTTCCCCAGCATTCCTTTTTCATGGCTGGGAGCATTTGGTGGATGGGCATGCTGTGGCTTGGGCTGCCAGCCGCTACACAGCCAAACTGTTTAAGTGACACAGACACTGTTAACACTATAACAAGGTTTCCACTTCCAGCCTCTGCCCAGGGGGTGAGGCTCAGGAAGGCCTCCTACTCCCTGACAGCTTAGGCTGGGGGGGAACTCAAGGGGACTCCTGGGGGCAGACGAGGAGCTAGCTCCCCACAGGCAGGCCCGGATCAGCTTGCCCCCCAGCCCTCCTCGGCCTGCTCCCGGGGCCTCCTGCTAAGCTGGGGATGCCATCCTCCTCTACTGTCCTCTGGCCAGGGCCACACAGCGTGGGCACAGTAGCAGAGAACACAGAGAAACACTGGGGCATCACTCCCTGCTCGGCCCTTGAGGGCCTGAGTCCCTAGAAGGGACTTTGTTCCATGAAAGTGAGCCCAAAGACTGCACTTCTGGACCTGGGGAAGGCTTCCAAGGGGCAAGGAAGAGGGAAGGGGGTGGCTTGCCTCAATGGTCTCTGATCTTACCCATTTATGACAGGTGGGAACACTGAGGCCCAGAGACAGGCCAATTTTTGGCCAAGTTCCCACTGCAAGTGGGAGAAGTGTTAGGCCAGGTGACTAGACTAGGGCTTGTTCCACGACACCTCACCTGGCAGGAAGGCACTGCCACTGAGGACACAGATCCTGGAGCCAGACTGCCTGGATTCAAATCCTGAAGTCACAATCCCTACTCATCAGCTGCGTGATGACAAGCAAGTCACTTGACTCCTCTGTGTCTGTTTCCTCGTCCTTGAAATGGTCATAAGAATGATCTCACACACTGTATCCTGGGCTTGAACGATTTAATGCATGCAGAGTACCTTGCACAGCAAAATGTCAGTGTTGCAGTTTTCTTTCTGGCCCTCCAGAAAACGTGTAAATTTATGTCCCCTCCCTTCCCTTACCAATGTCTTGAAGCCCAAAGTTTGCTGATCTGGGAGAAGACATGGGCATGAGGACATCACCTGTTAGGTCTCTTCAGCTGAGCGACTTGAGGTCGGATTATCTTGTCCCTGGCGGTACTAGTAAGAGGCTGGACTTTGTGGATATGTCTCTTTGCTGTGTCCATTGGGATAAGTTACTTCCCTCTCTTGAGAACAAGGGTTGGACTTTAGGATGGTTATAGATCCTTCCAGAGCCAAAGAAGATTTGGGGTGCAGCCTGGAATGGGTTGGGAGGAAGGCAGATGGGGACTTGGCAGGTGTTATGGGCTGAATTGTGTCCTTCCAAAATCCGTATGTTGAAGTCCTAACCTCTAGTGCTTCAGAATGTGACTATATTTGGAAATGGGGCCTTTAAAGAGGTGATTAAGGTAAAATGAGGTCATCCAGGTAGGCCTGAGGGGAATCTGACTAGTGTCCTTATAAGAAAAGGAATTTGTACAAAGATACGTACAGTTGGCCCTCCACATCTGTGGGGTCCACATCCCTAGATTTGATCAACTGTGGACTGAAATATTTGAAAAAATAAATAGAGGGTAGCATTTCTACTAAACATGTATGGGCTTTTTGGGTCATTATTCCTTAAACAATGCAGTGTAACAACTATTTACATAGCATTTACGTTGTGTCAGGTTTTATAAATAATCTAAAGAGGATTTAAGTATGCAGGCAGATGTGTGTAGGTTATATGCAAGTACTAAGACATTTCATGTGTGGAACTTGACTTAAACGTCCATGGATTTTGATATTCAAGGGAGGTTCTGGAACTAGTCCCTCACTGATACCGAGGGACAACTGTGCAAAGGGAAGACCACGTGAAGACACAGGGCAAGAGGCCCAGAAGCCACCAATTCTGCTGACACCTTGATCTTGGACTTGTAGAGTCTGGAACTGTGAGAAATTCCTTTCTGTGGTCTAAGTCACCCAGTCTCTGGTACTTTGTTCTGACAGCTCAAACAAACAAATACAGTGGATTAGAGGTTGTTCATCTGGTCCAGTAAGGACTGGTTTTGATTCACCAGGTTGCCAGGACCTGTTGAGGACAAGGATTCATGTGTCCCTGGTGTTCCAAAAGAAGAGAGAGTCCTTCAGCATTGGGCCTGTGGCCCCTGGGGTCTCTGGGCTGGGTCTGTAGGGTTAGGGCCTTACTCCAAAGACTGTGAGACGTTCCTCAGTCTCTCTCAGTCTTCTCTATGACACTTAATGTAGATATTCTTTTTTTTTTTTTTTTTGGAGACAGAGTCTCAGTATGTCATCTTTGGTAGAGTGCCGTGGTATCACAGCTCACAGCAACCTCAAACTCTTGGGCTTAAGAGACTCTCTTGCCTCAGCCTCCCATATAGTTGGGACTACAGGTGCCCGCCACAACACCCAGCTATTTTTTGTTGCAGCTGGCCTGGGACAGGTTCGAACCTTCCACTCTTGGTGTATGTGGCTGGCACCATAACCACTGTGCTACGGGTGCCGAGCCTTAACGTAGATAATCTTAGCCACATTTTGCCAGAGGTAGGAACAGAGGGCTTTAGCTCTAGACTGCCTGACCTCAATGCCATGCTCTTTCCTGCATACCCTGGTGTCCCTCCAAGAAGGCCTCCCCTACTGGCCTGGCGGGTCTGTGCCCTTGTCCCTGTGGCAGCGTGGGCTCTGGCATCCTGCACCCTGGGGCTGAGGGAGAGCCAGGAAGGGCCCCGGCTCCAAGGCAGGAATTCTGCCCCCCCCCCCCCAACTCCCCCGACCCCAGCTTTCCTCAGCTCTTTTTCTGTTGTTTCTTTGCTCAGCCAGGCCTTGTTATCTTCCTCTGAGCCTGACGCCTGGTTCTTCCTGTTTAAAATTCAGACTCTGGACTTTTCCTTTGGGGGCAGCTGTGTGTTTGTTTTGTATTTTGGATTCTCCCCCAGCCCCTGCCTCTGGCACTTTAGGTCACCCAGCCTCAGCATTGGCCCCGTTTTGAGTACCCCAGTTCCCAAGTGAGTAAAGGGTTCCTTTCTGCCCAAAGCCCTGCTCGGGGCACTTGATGGCAGGGGAGGAGAGAGGATCCTGCTACTTTTTCTGTGAGCCCCTCCTGCTGCCCCCTGTCTACCCACAGCTCCTCCTCTCATCCATCCCAGCTGAGGATCTCCAAGTTCCCCACAGCACTCTGCCTCGAGTCCAGCGTACCCCAGGAAGAGACTCAGCCATAGAACGAGAACAAAGTTCAGACAGAGGCCGCCTTGATGGGTTCCATTCTTGACTATGGAGACAGGATCCTAAAAAGCTGAGCATAGCTGCCTGCTGGGGAGAGCACTGAACCATGAATCAGGAGACCTGAGCTCCCGTGTCAGCTGTACACTCTTTGCTGTGTGAGCTGGGGCATGTCCCAGCTCTCTCTGGGCCCTAGTTTTGTCACAGGAGGGTAGGTAGCTGAGGAGTTGGGCCAGCCAGCCCCTGAGGGCCTTCCAGCCTGATGAGCTGTGAGTTTAGGTCTCCATGGGATGCTCTTAAGCATCCCAGGCAGAGTGATTGTGGGGAGACATGGGGGACAAAGCACAGGCAGGGGTGACATGTGCTCAGCCTTTGCTGTGCACACCCAGCCGTACCTCCCCAGGCAGCCCTCTCTGTCCTTCTAGGCCGTTCTCTGAGGCCCTCCAGGAAGCTCACCCTCACCAGGAAGGCTGGGAAGGCTTCAGGCCTGGAGTAAGACTTGGAGAAGTTCCTCAACTTCTCTGGGCCTTGGTGTGCTCCTCCATCAAGTGGAAATAAAAATATTTGTTTGCAGGGCTGCTGGGGGGACAGAGTATGGCATGGTGCTCGCACGCAGGACGTGCTTGGTGAAGGCTGGTAGCATTAACTTCTGTGGGAGATGTATCTAAGGGCTCCTTGCTGGCTGTGAGCTCCCAGAAGGCTGGCATCTGGCTTCCCCCATCCTTGGGTGGCCCTGGCTCAGGGACCTTGACTGGGAAGGGGGTTGCATCAGTGGGGCATGGTGTCAGTGCCTCAAGCCCTTCTCACATCCACTCGGCTCTCCCTTTACCCCAGCCCTCACAGGGGCAGCTGGGTCTGCGCAGGAGTAAGCTGACGGCAGCCTGCCTCATAGCCAGCCTAGTGCTTGATTCTGCCCCAGGTGAATCAAGTGGGTGATGTTTTCTGCTCCAACAGATTCTGAGCAATAAATTCTGAGGGGACAAATTCTGAGCAATATCCTATACATTTCTTGGAGGGTCCCTGGCAGGATGGGACCCTGTAGCCCACAGCGCTGATTGGCTTGTTAAGGTCTCGTGGGTTGGCTTTTATTCTTTCCCTGATTCACTCATCTCAGGCCCCCATTTCTGACTCTGGGGGTCATCTGGGAGAGGCCAGAGTTTTTGAGGAGGGTCCCTTGGGATGCCGGTCAGGGTGTGTGTGTGGGTTGCAGCCAGCATGCCTGAAACGCCGGGCTGACCCGGCTGGGTGGACCGGAGCCTGGTGATGGAGCCCAGCCCCACGCGGAGCCCTTGCTGGATCCTGTCTCCACTGCTCAACAGTGGAGATGTGGGGGTTCCCTGTCTCACCCGTGGATGGGGCAGCCAGATGCAAGTGGCAGAGGTGGGCATGGAAGCAGACTCCTAGCCTACCCAGGCCTCCCTCATTCTGCTGGGTCCCCAAGGAAGGGCCAGAGCTGAGTTCTGTTCCGCTCCTTTCTCCGTTCATTTGCAGCTTTATAATACCTTTCCTGTTTACTGATTTTAGAAAAAGGTCTAGCAGTTCTTCTCCATCTCTCAGCTTTCCCCTCTGAGTCCTCGAGGAAGGCCCCATAGTTCAGAGGCAGGGGTTCAGAACCCACCCTGGGGTTCTGAAGCCTTCCAGGCAAGGGGAAAGCTGGCAGCCCTAGTAGGCCCTGGAGAGGCCCTAGTAGGCCCTGTCTGGAGCATGAACTCTGATCCCAACCCAGTTCCCTGGACGTGTTACTTAACTTCTCTAAATCTTAGTTTCCGTATCTGTAAGGTGGTCATTGTAACACAGCTGACCTCATAGGGCCCTTGTGGAGACTAGTTCAGATAACACAGAAAATGCCTGCTGCACCATGAGCTGTGTCTTCTTTATTTCCCTGTTCTGACTGGCTCCCTGCCTTCTCAGACAACAGAAGCAGGTTCTGGCAGACTTGAGTGAGGCATGAGATGGGAGACAGCCTGGAGATTGGAGCCAGAGAACTGGGTATCGGCCTGGATTTGCTGCTGACCAGATGTGGAACTTTGGCCCCCCTCAGAGCACCTGAGATAACACCCGTACCTGGGTACACTGTGGGGAGGCTCCAATGAGATGGGAGGGCGGGTATGCTGTCCTGGTCCCAGTCCCCACCCCATCGAGCTAGGGGACTAGGAGGCGGGCACATTGATCAGCGGGCAGCTAGGCTCCCAGCATCCTGCCGCCAGCTCCCCAGGCTGCCGGTCTGTGCCCTGCCCAGTCCTGCCCGGCCCTGCCTGGCCCGCCAGGGTGGCTGAGGGACTGGAGCCGATGGAATCAGCGTGCCCTTCCCTCCTTTGTCTGCTGGTGCTTCCTTCCCTTCACAGAGTGCTTTCTTTTTTCTGGTTTATCAGGCCCTGGGGAAAGCTGGGGCCAGCCAGGCTCCCAGCCGAGCACCCCTGGGAGGCCGCCAGCCAGGAGCAGACATCCCTGTCTCAGTCTCCAGTTGGCGGCTCAGCCATCCTCTCCCTCCTCTTGACTCCAGCAAGGAGTGAAAGTGAGGAGGCATGATTAGTGTGCTGCTCATTGAAATCACAGGCCAGCCCTGGAAAGGCCAAAGAGATCCACTTGTCCAATCCCCTCATGTTATAGATGGGGAGACTGAGGCCTGGGCAGAGCCCAGATGCAGTTGGCATTGCTCTCACAGGAGGAAAACTCTCACACCTGAAAGCTTGGCCACAGATGCTATATGCCATAGGTGTTCCTGGTGGCCAGGCCCCAGGAACCCAGGCCATCCTCCCAGCATGAGGGCAGGTGCACCCAGTGTCCTGGGACCTCAAAGTCTCCCTTTCATAGGCTGGAAAGGGAGACTTTGAGGTCCCTCCTTACTTTAGGAGGGAGGAAACTGAGGCCCAGAGACAGAAAGCACGTGGAAGAGCCAACCCAGGGCCTTTCCCCACCAATAGACAGCTTTCTCTGTTTCCCCCATACAACAGGCACCTGAAAGTCCAGCTGTGCACTCCAGCCCCGTGACTCACTACCTGGGCAGACTGTTCCTTAGCCTCCAGATGTGCACACTGAGGATGATGGTGGCCACCCCTCTGTCTTTTGAAGGTTAGAGGGAATAATTTCCATGACTGCCCACCCTGAGCAGGCATTCTCAGTGGGAGTGTCCTTGCCCCTAGGGGACAAAAATTGCATTAGGTGGGGGTAGGGAGAACCCTTAAATTATACATATAACTGGCTTGGCATCTGTAGCCCAGTGGTTAGGGCGCCAGCCACATACACCAGGCTGGTGGGTTCGAACCCAGCCTGGGCTTGATAAACAAACAAACAACAAAAACAAAAATAATAGCTGGGCATTGTGGTGGGTACCTGTAGTCCCAGCTACTAGGGAGGCTGAGGCAAGAGAAATTGCTTGAGCCCAAGAGTTTGAGGTTGCTGGGACTATGAGCTATGATGCCATGGCACTCTACTGAGGGTGACAAAGTGAGACTGTCTCAAAAAGAAAAAAATTACACATATGCCTACCACATGGAAACAAATACACAGCATATCTGTATAGTTAGAATTTTAGTGAAGAGTGATTAGGAAAAACTGTCTATAAAGGCTCCTTGGGGACAGCAGTAATAGTGAAGAACGGATTGGTAAACCACTGCTCTGGGCTTAGAGATCAGTCAGTTCACGCCTTGGTCCATCTCTTTCCTTCCTGCTCTGGTGGGTCCTACCCAGCCCGTGCCATACAGTAAGATGAGGAATCAGATTATGCCCATCTCATTAACTCCTGAGCATAGATCATGGGAACACTCAAGTTTTGGGCGTTGGAAAAGCTCACTCATTTGTTTATTCTTTCCTTTGACCTTTGTCCAAGGTCACAAAGCTACCCCTCAGGACAAGATGCAAACTGGGGGATGATGACCCTGGTCGCAGCTCTCAATGGCTGGGAAATGCGATAAGCCAGTAGTGGATGTGGGATCAAAGTCCTGTGGGCAGGCTAGGTATAGTAGCAAGTTCATCACAGAAAAAGGGACAGATGAGGTGGGCTTTAATGGATAGATAGGAGTTCTCAGGTGGAAAGAGGCAGAAGTGCCTGGTAGAGGAAACACAACCTGGGCCAAGATACAGAAGTATTCCTGAACACTGTGAGTAGGACCGGAGCCCTGGTAAGGAGGTGGGCAGAGGACCACCATTACTCAGTTGGCTTCGCAGGGCAGCCTCATTCATAATTCCTCCATGACCCTATTTCTCCCCTATAATACCTTTTATATACGCGTATACAAGTAATGTGTGTTCCTTGTAGATAAGATAAAAGCCTCAAGAAGTAGACAGAGGCCCCAGCCTTCCACTTTGGAGGGGATTTTTGCAGAGGTTTCTGTCCTTTTGTCTTTGTGTCTTCCCCATTTCTGATGTGCTCAGCCCTGTGCGGGGTGCTTCACATGCATTGTTCCATTTCCCGCCACACCTGCTGGGGAGATGATCTTTCCCTCCTTTTCATGGTGGGGAAACTGAGGCCCATGCTTAAGTGACTCAAGGTCACACAGACAGTGAGTAGTGGGGCTTGCACTGGAACTCAGGCCTGTAGGGCTTCTGGGCCTACTCCCACAATTGAGGTCCACAGACAGGCCTTGGGGGAACCAGGAGTTGCTGAAGCTGCAGGTAAGATCCAGACGGGCAGAGTTTTGCTGGGGCAGGTTTGATGGTCTTCATCAGACTTCCAAATGGGTCCATGCTCCAAACCACAACCGCCGTGGTCTCAGAAGAACTCTCAGATCTCATGGCTCTTCTCAGGGGAAACACAGATATAGTCACTCGGGACGTGATTGTGGACGGGGGTGGGGGGAGCTCAGCGTGGAGAGTTGGGTCCTGGAATGATGTGTGTGGGGGGCATTTCTCTAGCCTTAGTTTCAGTGCCTTCCTTGGCCCACTTTCAGGAAGTTCTTCCTCACCTCCGTTCTAAAGCTCTCTTGCTGAATGAAGCTCAAGCTTATATTTTCCTGCTTTTTATGCGCTAACAGGTCATGGGTGCTTATTCTATTAGTAAAGATAACAAACCAAACAAAGTGGGCCATAAAAACAAACACAAAAACAACTCCTTTCAGGCCCCTTGGGAAGAAAGAGCTTTGCCTGGGACCTGTCTTCAGTTGCCCCTGAACCTCAAGTCTTTGGACAGAGTAAGTCTGATGACTAATAGCATCTGTGGCCAAGCTTTTAGGTGTGAAAGCTTTCCTCCCGTGAGAGCGATGCCGAGTGCACCTGGGCGCTGCCCAGGCCTCCCCATCTGTTACATGAGGGGATTGGACAAGTGGATCTCTTTGGCCTTTCCAGGGCTGGCCTGTGATTTCAGTGAGCAGCACACTAATCATGCCTCCCCGCTTGTGCTCCTGCTGTCCCCTCTACTAGGGATTCTCTGCCTTGGGTTTCTGTCTTCCTATCTCCTTCCCCTTCAAGGCCTGCTTCAAAAGCCACCGCTTCTGGGAAATCTTCCCAGATGCTGCAAACTAGAAGGGCTCGTGCCTTTTTCTGGAGTATCACCTCACAGTGCTTGTATGATATGTTTTTTTTTTGAGACAGACTCTCACTTTGTCACCCTCGGTAGAGTGCTGTAGCTTCATAGTTCACAGCAACCTCAAACTATTGGGCTTGAGCAATACTCTTATCTCAGCCTCCCAAATACCTGGGACTATAGGCACCTGCCACAACACCTGGCTAGCTTTTCTATTTTCAGTAGAGACAGGGTCTCATTCTTGCTCAGGCTGGTCTCAAACTCCTGAGCTCAAGAGATCCACCCTCCTTGGCCTCCTAGGATTACAGTGCTAGGATTACAGGGGTTAGCCACTGTGCCCAGCCTAGCAGGGACTATTTTGCTCAACACTGAATCCCCAGCACTAGCACAACACCTGATGTTTAGGTGGGAATGCTCTGGGAATTTGTGGAATGAATGAATGAGAGGAGTCAATGGCTGAATGGCCCTACAGGCCAGTAGCTTGGAGGGCCTTCTGCACTGCCTGTGTCTCAGCATCTTGGTATGATTGGCCTGTAGTTGGTATTTGATGCAGCTCAGCTGGGAAGGCGGGGTGAAGTGCATACACCGGATTATTTGGCTTGGCTGGCCTGTCACCGTGCACAATGCTGCTTTAGTCTGGGGAAGCTCACAGGGCCTGTGGGGAAGTGGGACAGGGAGGGCCCGCAATGGTCTGAAGATTCCGGCTGCCTGGGTCACCAGCCATCTGGGCCAGCTTTCTGGCCTCTGACACGTCTTCAGGAGCCAGGGCACAGAGATTGTCCAGTTAGTGCTGGAGGTCACCAGGCCTAGTCAGCAGAAAGAAATGACCCCTGAAAGCAATTGCTTTCAGGGAAACTGGGGGCTAGAGGGATGAAGGCCCCTGCCCCGAAACACATCATCAATGTGCTGGAATCATAGAAGCTAAGTAGGGTGGGAATGCAAAGGTTACTTTGGTCCAATTCTTTGAATTGTTTTCTCTACATTTATGATGAAAAAATGAGGGGTAGTGCCTGGAAGCCCACATATCAAGTATCACCATGACAGCTTTTTATGTGGTTGTTGTGGCTGTTGCACGTCAGACACGAGGCTAACACTCCACTTCCAGAAAGTGTCCATTCTATAAATGAGGGAACTGGCTCAGAGAGGTTAAGCAATGTGTTGAAGGTCACACAGCTGCTGAGCAGTACAACCACACCAAAACTCAGTTCATGGCTGATGCTTGTACTTGCACTCCTGACCTCGTGGCAATACTGTCGCTTTGCTGCCAGAGGTGGGTGGGTGGGTTAATTGCATTCTTTGATTTTTAATCAAAATTTCTGCATTGTCCAATCTTTCTTTGATGGCTATGGAATACTTGTAAAATGGAATCCACTAAATGAAGATAGCAATTGTGTATGATTTTGTGTGTATGTGTGTGTTTTAGTGGTTTTAAACAAATGGTGGCAAATATATGTAGCACTAAGTATTTCTAGACCTTTCTTTATGCCCTTCCCCTTGCTGTGTCATTCTTTAAGCAGCAGCCCCCTTTAAAGATTATTAAAGAGAAAATTTTCACACCTCCTCACCTCAACTTAATTCACTGCATTGTCACCAGTGCCTTTTGAAAACACAGACCCCATTCACTGCATGCCAGGGTGCCAAGGCCTGGAATCTGGGGTCCTGAGATGGGCCTAGTGCCTGTCGTAGCCCTGAGCAAGACACTGTCCCTCTCTGGGCTTCGACTTCTCTATCTGTTAATAAGTGGTTGGACCAGGTGATCTCTGAAGACCTTCCCTGCCTTCATGGTCCTGTCTGCAGAGTGTTCTGTCAACATCAGAGCCAAGATAGAGCTAAAGGCACTTCAGGTTATCCCATATCTTTATGATGGTAGGAATTTCAAAGAACTTTTCCCTATGCCAAGCGATTGGCAGAGCTAGGCAGGACATCTGCCCTGGGGGAATGGTCCTCCAGGCAATCCCTCCAGTGAGTGTGAACGCACAGCTCCTCCAGGTCCTACTTTGTGTAAATAGAGTGTGAAAACATCAATATTGTCCTGCACTATAGCCCTGGGCTGCCCACTGTCTTATCAGGTTTGGATGCTACCTGGGGAGGGTTGATCTTTAAGGCAGCTTTAGCAAGAAGTTGTAGCTCAATGCATGTATTTCTTCTTGCAGAGATTTTATCAAAAGGAGGGGAGGTGGGGCACAGTGGCTCATGCCTTCCCATCTTGAAATAGGCTCCCCTGTGATCATCCTACTGCCCCAGCCTAGGGCTGGGCTACTCTCTGTTCCTGACATCCCATGTTTCTGTGGCTGTGACTCCTGGAACTGTTAGTCCAGGCCTCTTCCCGTGGTGACCCTGACCACATAGGAAGGGCAAAATTCTGGCTCTCCTATTAACTACCAACAAGCTGGAGAAATACAGGAGCAAGTGTAATCAGGAGTCAGGGGAAGGCCGTGAGAGAGAGTGGAGAGTCAGCGACATCCCTGAGATTCTGTGTTGGGGAGGGAGCAGGGGAATCTCAGCATGGCCTTTTGGGTCAAGTTGCTTTTAGGGAGGCTGAGAAAAGCCAGGTGGGTTGTCTAGTGTGAAGCTGGACAAGGGCACTTGATGGTTGTGAGCCAGATATGACCTCGTGAAGGCAGGTCACTGCAGGGACGGAACAGAAGCCAGGTGGACCAAGGCCCTGGCATGCCTTTTGTGAGCACCTGCCACTGTCTTCCCTTTGGCCTCCCTGCTTCTGAACTCAGCCTTCCGGTCTGTTCACCATGCTGGCCAGGCGGCTCTGAAAAACATGAGGTCACCCGCTCTCCACATCTGGCCTACTCTGTCTCCTCACCAACATCCTTAATGTGGACCACTGTGGCCCATACATCTGGCCTCTGCCCCCTTCCCTTCCATGCCTCAGACCCCTGCTCTGAATAAGGGGCCGGCTTCCAGCTTCAGGGACCTGGCTTCAATACCTCCACCAGGAGGCCTCCCATGGCCCACACCCTCGCCCCTCTCCTGGGTCTATCCAGCCCCCCAATCTTGGAACAAACAGTGCCTTCCAGAGGGCGCTTCCTGAACACTCCCTCCCACCCTGAAGTAGTTCAGGCTCTCTAGTTTTATATACACTGCACCCTAGCACAAAATACTTCTCACTAAATAAGTTTTTAACTGTGTTTTTAATTTAAATACACCCTAAATAAGTTTTTAATTGTGCCCCTTATCTGTCTTTCTGATTAGAATGTGAAGTGCTGTGAGGCACAGGGGTCAGTTCTGCTGTGTCCCTCATAAATTGCAACCAGGCAGGGTGCCTAGTAAACTTGAATGAATGTTAATAAATGAAAACACAGATACAAAAGGATTAAAGGAGGTGTATAGGGCAAGTGTTGTCTATTGAGATGTTTGTGTCAGAAGTTGGAAAGGCGGGGGGGGGGGGGGGGGAGGAGAACTTGAGGGGGCAGGGACTTAGCCAGCCCAGGGAGTCTCTCTCAGGCTTCCTACCTGATAGTTACTGGGCACACAGTAGGTGGTCAGTAAATGTTGATAACTGGCCCTGCACCCACCTCCTTTTTTGCAGTTTTTGGACAGGGCGGGTTTGAACCCGTCACTTCCTGTATATGGGGCTGTGCCCTACTCCTTTGGGCCACAGGCACTGCCCCTACCTCCTAAGTCTTTTTTTTTGATTTTTGTTTGTATCTTTTTTTTTTATTGTTGGGGATTCATTGAGGGTACAATAAGCCAGGTTACACTGATTGCAATTGTTAGGTAAAGTCCCTCTTGCAATCATGTCTTGCCCCCATAAAGTGTGACACACACCAAGGCCCCACCCACCTCCCTCCTTCCCTCTTTCTGTTTCCCCCCCCATAACCATAATTGTCATTAATTGTCCTCATATCAAAATTGAGTACATAGGATTCATGCTTCTCCATTCTTGTGATGCTTTACTAAGAATAATATCTTCCACGTCCATCCAGGTTAATACGAAGGATGTAAAGTCTCCATTTTTTTTAATGGCTGAATAGTATTCCATGGTATACATATACCACAGCTTGTTAATCCATTCCTGCGTTGGTGGGCATTTAGGCTGTTTCCACATTTTGGCGACTGTAAATTGAGCTGCAATAAACAGTCTAGTACAAGTGTCCTTATGATAAAAGGATTTCTTTCCTTCTGGGTAGATGCCCAGTAATGGGATTGCAGGATCAAATGGGAGGTCTAGCTTGAGTGCTTTGAGGATTCTCCATACTTCCTTCCAGAAAGGTTGTACTAGTTTGCAGTCCCACCAGCAGTGTAAAAGTGTTCCCTTCTCTCCACATCCACGCCAGCATCTGCAGTTTTGAGATTTTGTGATGTGGGCCATTCTCACTGGGGTTAGATGATATCTCAGGGTTGTTTTGATTTGCATTTCTCTAATATATAGAGATGATGAACATTTTTTCATGTGTTTGTTTGCCATTCGTCTGTCTACCTCCTAAGTCTTAAAGCGCAGCCCCTCTTGGGCTGATGGTCAGGTCCCACCGCCCCAATCCCATCCCTGTGTCTGGAGGGCGACTGCTCCTGATGCCCAGCTGGACCAGCAGCTGAGGACAGACGCTAGCTGCCAGGTGTGGGGCCTGTGGGACTCAGGCCTCTCCATTCTCAAGTTCCCAGGGACCCTGCTCGCCCCAGTTCCTGGCTCCCCAGCATCTCCCTGCCAAAGGGAGACAGAGGAGGGGAGCCCCGTGTCCTGGCATGTCACCCCCAGCCTTCTCTGCCGCCTGCCTGCCTGTCTCACCGGCGTTGTTGGATGTTTGAGTTTGGGTTTTGTGGTCTAACTGAGCCGGGCTGGGAGGGGCGGGCCACCGCGTTACTGCGCCAGTCTCCACCCTGTCTCCTCCCGGCTGTCTCCACCCCGGCTCCGCTCCCGCTCCCCCCACCGGGCTCCAGCCGGCTCCACGCTGGCGGGCTGGTCCCTCCAGGTTCCGCAGAGCAGGGGCGGTGCCTGCCCCCCTCCTTGGGTCTGCGGAGTGGGTGGCTGCAGTGTGGCTGGTAGCAGGTGAAGGGGTCCAAGAAGGCACCCCAAGGGGCGGGAGGTCCCTAATACTCTTGGCTCCTGGAGTGAGACTAACTGGAGGGCCTTTGGGGCGATTGCCCCATTCAGACTCTATGGAAGAAATACTTGGGACCCAAAAAGGACACAATTGGCCAGTTACCTCCTATACCCGTGAAGATTCTTCCCAGCCGGGGCCTAGAAAACCTTTCCTTTCCCAGGGACCATTCCCTGTGACCAAAAGGTAGGGCCATCTGGGCCCCAGAAAGTGCCAGCTTCCAGTGAAGCCTGTGGAGCCCCAGGACCTGACATAGAAAAAATAACTCTTCCTCAGTGGCTGGGGAAGGAGACAGCAGAGTCCCTACTCCTAGCAGCGTCTCTCTGTTCTCAGCCCCACTGGCCACTTTTGGCTCTGGGATGGGAGAAAGTGGTGTCATCTGCCACCTGGAGTCTAAGAGAGGTCAGCCCTGCAGGGCCTGGTACCTGACACCCAGGAGGGGATGGAAGTGGCTGAAAGAAGGAAGGACAGAGGGGGAAGGTGCAGAGCCCCGCACAGGCAAAGGCCTGGAGGCCGCTGGAGGCAGAGGCAAGAGGTAGGGGTGTCTGGGGAGGAGGGGTGGAAAGGTAAGCTGGCGTCTGATTGAAGCGACTCTTACACCCAAAGCAAGGGTAAAAGAACACATTTTATATCACATGACTTTACCACATAAATGAAATAATAAATATGAGGTGTTCTGCCCATTTTCCAGTCAAGCGAACTGTGGGTCAAAGAAATGACTTGGCCAAGACTCCACCAATATCTGGGTGAAGTGGAATTAGAGCTGGTATTATCCCGTGAGAAAAGCCCAGCTGCTGCCCCCCTGCCCCAGACTCCAAGGAGAGGTGGGAGGGGAGGCCTTGGGTTCATTTGCTCCAGCCTCCTACCCCTCTGTCTTTAGGGATGAAGACACGGAGGTCCTGAGAGGAGTCAGGTATGGCCTCACTATCATTACTGATGTGACCCCCCTGTCATCCTTCAGTGCTCCCAGGCCAGGAGCTGGTTAGTAACACAGATTTCCCTCCCCACTCTGTAGCCTCCTGCCCTCTCGCTTTGTGGGTCCTGAGTGGGGCCTGGGAATCTGTGTTTTTGGCAAGCTGCTTGGTGGGTCTGGGCCTGCCTTTTCCCCTCAGGCGTTTGGGGCCTATCAACTTTCCCCTCAAGCCTCTCACTGAGTCCTCCACTGGCTTCCTCTCTTCCCCCTCGGCTTTTCCGCCAAGGGCACAAATTCCCCCCATCCCCACAGCTTGTGTGCACCCCAGGCCTTCCTCTTTGGTCTCCCCCTCTCTCAGAAAAGTGAAAACACATGGTTTCCCAGGCAACCACATCCCTCCTCCCAGCTTGCCTGGAGACCTCCCAGGGGCTCCCAAACCATTCAGAAGAATATTTCAAATACTAGCCTCACTGTTAGCCAGGGCTGACAAAGGCTGAGTCCCCCTCAAACCCTTCTCTCTGAGGGGCCATAGCCCTGCTTTCCTCCAGCCTAGAGTCCTGGGGTCTCAGGGGCAAGTTCCAGGCCATCACCCTGGTTACCACACAGTCCCACTCTGCTCATGAGCTCTCAGCACAGAAGATTGTCACTAGTTGGCCTTAGAGTTTCCTTTAGATGGGGAAGCTACAGCCCAGAGAAGAAAAAGACTCACCCAAGTCACAAAACAAAACTGTGGTCTGACCAAGGGGCTGAAGGGAAAAGGAAGTGGGATTGATCAGGCATCTACCACCTGCCAGGCACAGTGTTGGGTGTGAGGTCAGTTGTTATTCCCACCTCATAGTTGAGAAAACCAAGGCTCAGAGCTGAAGTTCCTTGCCTTAGGGCACCCAGCAAGTGATGCTTGATTCAGGACTCAGGATGGGTACCACCCCTCCTCCTCGACCCTCTCGTGGGTGTGGCAGGGCCAAGGAACCTTGTAGGAGTCGGGGAAGCCCGCAGGGCAGCAGTGATTAGTTCCAGACACTGCAGCATCACCTCTCTCTGCCAGGGAGCCTGGGGGACTCTGCAAACATGTTCAGGCTCCAGCCAGTTCTTTTTGAGGAAAAAACATTAAAGAGGGGAACTCACCCCCCAAAGCAGATCTTTCCTGAAACATTTTGTGACACACACACCAACTAATTGATTTCCTTATTAGTGGCAGATGATTTTTTCTCCCAGCCTCTTTTCCCTGAATTAAAAAAAAAATGATGTGTGGGAGACAGTCCAGTGCAGACCTTACCCCTAGTCCTCCTAGGGCAGAGTCACTCAATGTTTGCCTTTCTGGGTACAGGTGGGCGGCAATGATCACCCATGGAGTCAGGTTTCAAAAGCCCAGAGAAAGTCCCTGGCCATCCCTCAGTTTCCTCTCCCTGGCCCTTGGCTGCTGCAGAAACCCCACATTAAGGAGTCAGTCGCTTTCCTTCAGGTGGAAATGAAGGGCCTGGGCAGGATCCCTCCGCACCCCTCAGACGTTCACACATAGTTCATCTATGGGTCTTGGGGGGCCTCTTTCTCATGGGTAAAGTGGGCAGTTCCTGTTATCTGTGTTACAGGGTGGATGTGGAGGTTAGTCGAGATCAAGTGTGTGGCCCCAAGGCAGACTATAAATGCAGTTTGTGGCACAGACATGGACGGCAAAATTGAAGGCCTGGGACTTGCAAAGTACTGAGCCCAGCAAGGAGGGCTGGGCATCTGCCAAGTTCAGGCAAGGTGGTTAAGGTCCCTCTCAGGACACTTTTCCCTGCAGCCAGAAAGCCAAACCACCCTTCTTCCTGGGCTTGTGGCAGCTGGTGGCTCAACCTTCATCAAAGGGTTAGTGGAAAGGAAGAGAACTTTACCTAAAAAGTTCCCACTGATCCTTTAGGCAACCATTCGTACTCCCATTTGTGAGAGTACACCATACAGCACCTAAGTCTGAGAGGAAGGGCAGGGATTTGAACCTATGTGTCGTTCTCATTCAACAAACAGGTGCAGCCCCTTTTGTGGAGAAAGAAATGGACAAGACAGCCTGAGCCCACTCCTGGGAAGATCTCAAGGGACGGGTAAGTGAATAGGTATTGGGGATCATGGTGTGACAAGTGCTGTGACAGGGGTAAGTATGTCCACTTAGAAAGCTTTCTAATTCTGGTGGGGTCAGGGAGGGCTTCCTGGAAGGGGTGGCACCTGAATAGCAGAGGGGGGTGAACCTGCAGGGCAGGCCTTCACCTGGCATGTTCAGGCATGACCATACCAGTGGTATGGTCATTGATGTGCTTAGATACCTGTTGTGACTATTTGATGCCAGCGTCCTGGTCACCTGACTCCTCTTCCCAGGTCCCTGGGCCTCCCTATATGCAGAAACCATAAAGGCACAACAGTGACACCCAGGACCCTGCCAGAATGGCAGGGGAACATTGTGACACAGAACCCAGAGGCCGGGAGCCCAAGGCTGGGCTGGTGTCCCTTGCTCTGATCTTATTATCACATGCTCACATGGGGTGGAAGCTGGAGTCCAGACTGGCCGGCAGGCCTGCTACAGGACACGTCCCCTTCCATTCCACGTGAACTTCCTGGGAATGACCAAGGGCCTCTATGAAGTTCCTGTTCCCAGCGGCTCACAGTCGCCAGGCCCAGGGAGACAAAATGTCCCTGAACGCGCTGGGGTGGGAACAATATGGGGTGGGCGGAGGAGGCCACAGGAAGTGTGGCAGGGACAGCCGGGGAGCTGGCTGTGGGGCTGGGGGTGACTCAGGGACTTGTGACTTGATAAGGTAAGACTCTGAAGGAAAATAGCCAGAGTCCAGAGAGACGCTAAAGGGCCGTCAGGACAGGATTTCCGGCACCTGTTCAGACATTCGTTTTTGAATCTTCACGTGTCACCCTTTAGCAAAGGACCATAAACACCATTGAACCAAACACATTATAGTCAGTGGGACTTCACCGAAGAAGAAACTGCGGCTCAGAGAGGTGCAGTGACACAGGAAGGTGCAGTGAGCCAGGATCCACACCAGGCCAGTCTGATTCCAGAGCACGTGCACCGAGCCAGGCAGCACGGCCCCCCCCACCCTCCCAATAACCAGGCGCTCCTGGATTTGATTCCAGAGCCTCTTAATGGGCCTTCATGTCCTTGCTCACAAAGCCAGGGCCCTCATTATTCTCCCCAAAAGACTCCCAACAAATAGGGCCATTTTGCCATTGGAATTTAGAGCTTAAGAAAAATGTTTGAAACAGGGAAAAAGAAAATATAATAATGTCTTGGCTCCCAAATATAATAAGAAAATGGCAAATGAAACTAATTATCACAGTCAAAATCATATTCACTGTAGGATCTGTGGATTTAATATGCCTGATATGGGGTGCTCAGGGTGGAAGAAAGGCTTTAAACAGCAGCTGGGTGCGATGGCACATGCCTGAGCCAGGAGTTCAAGACCAGCAACATAGGAAGGTTTCATTCCCTGCCCCTTAAGAAAAAAAGAAAAAGAAAAGAAAAAGTAGTCCACTGACTAGCGTCTGCAATGGTGTGCTGTTATGCAAGGCACAAATATGTGATAATAGCTCCATCAGCTATCATTATCCTTGTGACCCCGGACTTTTACTTCACTTTTCTGAGCCTTGGTTTCTTTATTAGTCAACTGGGATCGTGATAACTTGCTCATACTGGGTTGATGGGAAGGCTAAGTACAGCAATGTGTGCGGGGAGACTGGGCCCATAGTCGGGGCTCAGCTATTGTTCCTGTCTCCTTTCGCTGCCCTGCCCAATTTCAGGAAGTTCTTTTTTGGCTGGAAACTTCTTAGGATGAAAGAATGTTGCAGAGAGAAGGCCATTGGAGATAAGGTGGAGCCAGCCTTCCAGTGGGAAAGTGACTTCAGAAATTCAGGAGGCTCCAGGCCTTCAGCTCTGTGCCGCCCGCCCCCAGCTCTGTGTCTCAACTCTGCCCTTCCAGTTGCACCTTTCCAGCCTCAGGCTCTGATTAGGTTACAAGGCACAGCCCTCCTCTCCTCCCCCAGATGGTACGAGAAACACAGTCCTGGTCAGACTTATCTCTGTGCTTCTTTCACTTTTAAGAAACTGCTCTATGAGGTGTGGTTGACGTGCAGCAAACTGCACATACTTAAAGTGTATAATCTGATACGTTTTGACATATGTTTACATTCATGAAACCATCACTATAATCAAGAAAGTGAACGTGCCCATCACTGCCAAGAGTTTCCTCATGTCCCTTTGTAATCCTTTCCTTCTCTGCAGACTCACCCCCATCCCCAACCCAATCCCCAGATAACCACTGATTTGCTTTACATCACTCTACTAGTTTGCATTTTCTTTTTTTCTTTCTTTCTTTTTTTTTTTTTTTTTGCAGTTTTGACTGGGGCTGGGCTTGAACCACCACCCTCAGTATATGGGGCCAGCGCCCTACTCCTTGAGCCACAGGCGCCACCCCTTAGTTTGCATTTTCAAGAATTGTATATAATTTTTACAGTGTGTACTCTTGTATATAAAGCTTCCTTCACCACTCTTTCAACACTTGTATTTTGAGATTCATCCACATTGGGCATGTACCAACGTGCATTCCTTTTTGTTGCTCTGTAATATTCCATTGTGTAGCTATCCCACAATATGTTTATTCATTCACCTGCTGATGGGCGTTGGGAATGTTTCCAGTGTTTTTACTATTATAAATAAAGCTGCTATTGGCCAGGCGCAATGGCTCACACCTGTAATCCTAGCACTCAGAGAGGCCCAGGCAGGTGATTGCTTGAGCTCAGGAGTTAGCCTGAGCAAGAGTGAGACCCCCACCTCTACCAAAAACAGAAAAACTAGCCAGGCATTATGGTGGGCACCTGTAGTCCCAGCCACTGGGGAGGCAAGAGGATCACTTGAGCCTAAGAGTTGGAGGTTGCTGTGACCTATGACGCCACGGCACCCTACCCAGCACTACAGAGTGAGATTCTGTCCTCCTCCCCCAATGCTGCTATCAACATTGTGCATAAGTCTTTATATGAATAGAAGCTCTTATTTCTCCTGGGCAGATACCTAGGAATAAGAAGCTAAATCGTGTAGCATATATAGTTTAACTTTTTAAAGACATGACTAAACTGTTTTCCATGACTAAACATGACTAAACGATTTTCATTTTAACAGGCAGTGTGGTAGAATCCCAGTTGCTCCATATCCTCACCAATACTTGGTACAGTCAGTTCTTTTGGTTTTAAACATTCTGACAGGGGTGCGGTGCAATCTTATTTCGGGTTTTCATTTCCATTTCCCTAATGAGTAATGATACCGAGCATTTGCATTTGCTTATCGGCCACTTGTATATTTTCTTTGATGAAAATAGCCGTTCAAATATTTTCCTCTTTTTTCCAATTGGTTTGTTTATTTTCATACTGAACCCTTCTTTTTTTCTCAGTGAGGGCACTGGAAGCAGAGTCCAGATGCTACTTCTCTGTGTTTCTTTCTTTCATTCAAAAAAACCCAGCACTCTGGGAGGCCAAGGCGGGCAGATCTCCTGAGCTTAGGAGGTCAAGACCAGCCTGAGCCAGAGTGACACCCCGCCTCTAAAAACAGCCAGGCTTTGTGGTGGGCACCTGTAGTCCCAGCTACTTGGGAGACTGAGACAAGAGAATTGCTTGAGTCCAAGAGTTTGAGGTTGCTGTGAGCTGTGATGCCATAGCACTCTACTAAGGGTGACAAAGTGAGACTCTGTCTCAAAACAAACAAATAAACAAACAAAACAGCTCGACTGAAGTGTGGTGGACGTACAATAAACTGCATGTACTTACTCGTGAAGTATATAATGTGAGAGTTCTTTATATGTTCTGGGCACAAGTTCTTTATCAAAGATCTGATTTGCCAGCATTTTCTCCTACATGTGGATTATCTTTTTGTTCTTTTAACTATGTTTTTCAAAGAGCAGACGTTCTTATGCTGGTGAAATCCAACTTATCTTTTTTTTTGTTTTCTTATAGACAGAGTCTTGCTTTTGTACCCAGGATAGATTGCCATGGCCTCACCCTAGCTCACAGCAACCTCAAACTCCTGGGCCCTAGCGATTCTCTTGCCTCAGCCTCCTGAGTAGCTGGGACTATAGGTGCCTGCTATAATACTCAGCTAATTTTTCACTTTTTAGTAGAGATGGCCTCTCTTGCTCAGGCTAGTCTTGAACTCTCGAACTCTTGACCTCAAGTAATCATCCTCCTGCCTTGGCCTTCCAGAGTGTTAGCATTACAGGTGTGAGCCACAGGGCCCAGCCCCAATTTATCATTTTTTTCTCTTGTATTAATTGTACTTTTGGAATGTATCTAAGAAATCCGTCTTATCTGAGGCCACAAAGATCTACTCTTATGTTTTCTTCTATTATTTATTTATTTTTTTGAGACAGAGTCTTACTATGTCACCCTCGGTAGAGTGCTGTGGCATCACAGCTCACAGCAGTCTCAAACTCTTGGGCTTAAGCTATTCTCTTGCTTCAGCCTCCCAAGTAGCTGGGACTCCAGGTGCCCACCACAATGCCTGGCTATTTTTTGGTTGTAGTTGTCATTGTTGTTTGGCAGGCCCAGCTTGGGTTTGAACCCGCCAGCTCTGGTGTATGTGGCTGGCGCCCTAGCTGCTGAGTTACAGGTGCCGAGCCTGTTTACTTATTTGGGCAGAGTCTCACTCTATTGCCCTGGGGTTGAGTGCCATGGTATCATTGTAGCTCACAGCAACCTCCACCTGTCTTGGGCTTGAGCAATCCTCTTACCTCAGCCTCCCCAGTAGCTGGGATTACAGGTGTGTGCCATTATGCCTACAGGTGTATGCCACTATGCCCAGCTAGTTTTTCTATTTCTTTAGTAGAGACCGAGTCTCATTCTTGCTCAGGCTGGTCTCGAACTCCTGAGCTCAAGCAATCCACCTGCCTTGGCTTCCCAGAGTGCTAGGATTTACAGGTGTCAGTCACTGCACACAGCCTTCTAAATTTTACAATATTAAGTTTTATATTTAGTCTTCTGATCTATTTTGAGTTAAATTTCATGTGGCAAAGCATTTAATTTTTTACATTCTTTTTCTTTTTATTCTTTCTTTTTTATTTTCCTTGCTCTCTCTCTGTTTTTTTTTTTTTTTGCATTGTATATCTAATTATCTGGCAGCACCATTTGTTAAAAAGACCACCATTCCCCCCACTGAATTATCTTGGAAACTTGGTCAGAAATCTCAATTGACCATTTATGTGTATGTCTATTTCTGAGCTCTCAATTCTGTTTCATTGGTCCATTTGTCTATCTTGAAGGCAATGTCACACTATTTTGGTTACAGTAGCTTTATAATAAATCAAAATTGTTTTGTCAGATCCTTTGCATTTCCATCTGAATTTTAGACTCAGCCTGTCAGTTTCAACAAAAAATACTTGCTGGGATTTTGATTTTGATCCCATTGAATCTAAGTGTTAATTTGGACAGAATTAACATCTTTGCCATATCGAGTCTTCATCTGATATATGAAGATGGTGTATCTCTCCATTTATTTATTTATGGTTTCTTTATGTATGCTTTAATTTCCTCTAGCAGAGTTTTATAGATTTCATTGTATAGGTCTTACACATCTTTTGTCAGATTTATCTGCATTTAACATTTTTAATCGTATCGTAAATGATTTTTGTTTTAAATTTAAATTTCTGATTATTGACACTTTCAGGCAACAGGAACTGAATTTACTTGGTCACCTAAAATAACTAAAAGAAAAGACAAAATATAACCTAGGCACGGTGGCTCAGGCCTGTAATTCCAGCATTCTGGGAGGCTGAGGCGGGTGGATTGCTTGAGATCACAAGTTAGAGACCGGCCTGAGCAAGAGCAAGATCCTGTTTCTAAAAATAGACAGATATTGTGGTTGGGGCCTATAGTCCCATCTACTCTGGAGGCTGAGGCAAGAGGATCGCTTGAGCCCAAGAGTTTGAGGTTGCTGTGAGCTAGGATGCCATGGCACTCTACCCAAGGTGACAAAGTGAGACTCAGTCTCAAAAAAAAAAAGTCTTTAAAAGAAGACAAAATATGAGAACTGAAGACTCTTAAAACATTGGATATCAGTCAGTGGAGAGCAGTGATCCTTAAATGATAGAAAAAAAAGGAAATGAGTTGTAATCATCTCAGCTTACTATCTAGAGAGTAGTTCCAGGCCGCAGTAACTTGACGGTGAATCCAGGCAGAACCCAGCAGTTCCCTTGAGTTGAGCAGGTAGCGCTGGGAGTCCAAGGAAGCTAAGGTAGCTAGAAGTCACAGGATGGGATACTGGAGAGGAGGCAACTACACAGGGAGATAAAGTCAGAGACCCCTCCAGTATTCAGTTGAGTAATTTTTGGCACATGTGTGAGAAAACGACCTGAGTTCAGAAAAGGACCCCAAAAGTTGAGAGGGTACGGTGCCTGGAGCTCTCCCTGGACTCAGAATACGTCTGTTCTCAATAGTCAGAATGTATTATAAAACACCGTAACTTACAGACATCAGTTAGAGTACTATGAAAGGTCTCATCTCACTAGTAGGGAGACAAGACTACACTAAATGCAACTTTTGTCCTGCCTAATAAAGCTTAGAATCAAGACCTAAAAGGATCCATCTCTTTCCGTGTCATTTATACACATCCCAAAATTAATCTTAAAAACGATTTTAGGAATACAGAAGAATTTTACCCAACAAAATTCACAAGGCCTAGTATCTAAAAAAAATTACCTAAACTTCAAAGAAGAAGGAAAATATACAATGAAAAGAGGTCAGTCATGAATAATAAAGAAAAGGCATTAGAATAGCTACTATGATTAGATCCCATATGTCGAGATGCTAAAGGAAGGAGTGAATGCGTTAAATAGAGATGCATAAAACATTAAAAAGATCCAAGTCAAATTTCTAAAGATGAAAACCATAATATAAAGCATCTGAGATGAAAAATATGCTGGGTATTGTGTCAGCACTCATAGCTCAGTGGTTAGGGCCGGCCACATACACTGGGGCTGGTGGGTTCAAACCAGGCCTGGCCAGCTAAACAACAATGACAACTGTAACAAAAAGATAGTGGGGTGTTGTGGCGGGTGCCTGTAGTCCCAGCTACTTGGGAGGCTGAGGCAGGAGAATCACTTAAGCCCAGGAGTTTGAGGTTCCTGTAAGCTGTGATGCCACGGCACTCTATCAAGGGCAACATGGTGAGACTGTCTCAAAAAAAAAAAAATAATAAAATAAAAATAATATACTGGGTAGGATCAATGACAGATTTGATGTTGCAGAAGAAAAGAACAGTGAGCTGAAAACATATTTTAAAAACTATCCAAAAGCAAACACAAGAGAATTAAGAAAAATGAACAGAGAATTGATGAATAAAAGATTTAAAGAAATAATAAATGAAACCTTCCCAAATGTGATAAAAACTATAAATCTACAGATCCTAGAAATTCAACAACTTCCAGCAAACAAACAAACAAAAAAACACCATAAAACTATACCAAAGCAAATCATCATTAAATTCCTTGATACCAGCAATCAAGAGAAAAATTTAGAAGCAGGCTGGTGAGAATAGGAGTGGATAAGGACACATTCCATAAAGAAAAACAAAGCTAAGGATAACGGCAGATTTTTCATCATAAATAATGAAAGATAGAAGACCAATGGATCTTCTTATTTTATTTTATTTTTTTAGAGACAGAGTTGTATTTTATCGCCCTTGGTAGAGTTCCGTGTCGTCACACGGCTCACAGCAACCTCCAACTCCTGGGCTTACGCGAGTCTCTTGCCTCAGCCTCCCAAGTAGCTGGGACTATAGGTGCCTGTCACAACACCTAGCTTTTTTCGTTGCAGTTTGGCTGGGGCCGGTTTGAACCCGCCACCCTTGGTATATAGGGCCAGCGCCCTACTCACTGAGCCACAGGCGCCGCCCGGGCCAACTGTTTTAAAGAGTCAAAACCAAAAAACTAGAGATCTGTAGCAAGTGAAAACATCTTCCAAAAATAATGATGAAGGTCGGGCATGGTGGCTCATGCCTGTGATCCTAGCACTTTGGGGAGGCTGAGGCAGGTGGATTGCCTGAGCTCACGGGTTCGAGACTCCTCCAGAGCCAGAGCGTGACCCCTCCTCTGAAAATAGCCAGGCATTGTGGCAGGTACCAGTAATTCCAACTACTCATGATGCTGAGGCAAGAGAATTGCTTGAGCCCAAAGGTTTGAGGTTGCTGTGAGCTATGACACCATAGCACTTGACTGAGGGTGAAAGTGAGACTCATCTCCAAAATAAAAAAGATGAAGTGAAGATTTTTTTCTAATACATAAAAGTGGAAAAAATACATCACCAGCCTATCTGGCTTACAAAAATTGTTAAAGGAAGTCCTTCAAGCAGAAGGAATATGCTGCTGGGTGGAAACCCAGATTTACTCAAAGGATAAAAAATACTGGAAATGGTAACTACAGGGGCACATACTAAAACTTTTTTTTATTATTGCTTAATATCTTGAAAATGTAATTTACTGTTAAGGAGAAAATAATAACAAAGTATTGTTGAGTTAAAATGACAACAACAGTGTAGAAGCTGGAAGAGGACAGATGCAAGAGTGCTATTGTTAAGATTCTTGTACTCTGCTAGGATCCTAGCCCTCTAGGAGGCTGAGGCAGGTGGGTGCCTTGAGTTCAGGAGTTTGAGACTAGCCTGAGCAAGAGCAAGACCCTGTCTCTACTAAAAATAGAAAACCGAGCCAGGCATTGTGGTGGGCACCTAGGAGGCTGAGGCATGAGGATGACTTTAGCCTAAAAGTTTGAGGTTGCTGTGAGCTATGATGTCATGGTACTCTACCAAGGGCATCAAAGTGAGGCTCTGTCTCAAAAAAAAAAATTCTTATACTCTATGTGACATGGTATTGTTATCACTTGAAGATAGACTGTGATAGATTAAAGAGGTATACTAAAGAAATAACTAAAATAAGACAAAAAAGAGTTACAGCTAATAAGCTAGCAAAGGAGATAGAATCATTAAAAAAAAATCTTCGGTTGAATAACAAAAGGAAGAAAATGGAATAAATAACAGATGGGATAAATAGGAAGCAAATAGCAAAAAATGATAGAATGATAGATTTAAACCATATGATGTCAATAATCATATTAAATGTGATTTAAGTGAACACCTCAATTAAAAATAAGAGATTTCCAGATTGGATAAAAGAGTAAGAGTCAATTTTATGCTGCCTACAGAAATTTACTTTAAAAATAAAGAAAAAATAGGCTCGGTGCCCATAGCTCAGTGGTTAGGGCACGAGCCACATACACTGGGGCTGGCAGGTTTGAACTCAGCTCAGGCCTGCTAAACCAACAATGACAACTGCAACCAAAAAAATAGCCAGGCACTGTGGAGGACACCTGTAGTCTCAGCTACTAGGGAGGCTGATGCAAGAGAATCGCTTAAGCCCAAGAGTTTGATGTGGTTGCTGTGAGCTGTGATGCCATGGCACCATACCAAAGGCGACATAGTGAGACTCTGTCTCAAAAAAAGAAAACAAAAAGATGAAGAAAAGAAAAGAAAAAAGAAAAATAGATTTACAGTAAAGGAATAATAAAATATACACTACACAAACATTAATAAAAAGAAAGCTGAAGTGGGTATGTTAATATTAGAAAAAGCAGCTATCAGAGCAACACATATTGCCAGGGATAAAGAAGGTCATTTCATAATGATAAAGAAGTCAATTCATCAAGGTAACCTAACAATCTTAAATGTTTGTGTACTTAATAACCACACTTCAAAGTACATGAAGGGAAAAGTAACATGTAGCCTTGCAGGTGAAACATCCAAATCCTTTGTGGAAATGTTCAATACCCACCTCTCAATAATTTGCAGAAGAAGTAGACTTAATAACTTGACCTAATTGACCTCTCTATAACACTATGTCCATTAACTACAGAATATATTAATACATTGTTTTCAAGTGCATATAGCTCATTTATCAAGACAGACCACACTTCAGGACATTAAACAACTCTCACCAAATTTAAGGTAATTCAAGTCATGCCAAGTATGTTCTCTGATCACAATGGAAATAATTAGTAATCAAGAACAGAAAGATCTCTGGAAAATCCTCAAATATTTGGAAACTAAGTAAACTGATTTTTTTTTTTCTGAGGCAGAGTCTCTTCTGTCACCTAGGCTGGAGTGCAGGAGGGCAGTGATGTGATCATAGCTCACTGTAGCCTTTAACTCCTGAGCTCAAGTGAGCCTCCTACTTCAGTCTCCCAAGCAGCTAGAACTACAGGTATGTACCATCATGCCTGACTACTTAAAAAAAATTGTAGGCAGCACCTGTAGCTCAGTGGTTAGGGCACTGGCCACACACACTGAGGCTGGTGGTTTGAACCTAGCCTGGGCCAGCTAAAACAACAAAGATAACTGCAACAACAACGAAAACAGCTGGGTGTTGTGGCAGGTGCCTGTAGTCCCAGCTACTTGAGAGGCTGAGGCAAGAGAATCGCGTAAGCCCAAGAGTTTGAGGTTGCTGTGAGCTGTGATGTCACAGCACTCTACCCAGGGTGACAGCTTGAGACTCTGTTTCAAAAAAAAAAAATTATAGAGACCAGGGTCTTGCTATATTGTCCAGTTTTGAACTCCTGGCCTCAAGCAATCTTTCCACATTGACCTCTCAAAGTACCAGGATTACAGGCATGAGCCACCATGCCTGGCTAGTAACGTATGTAGCTAGAGCAGTATTTAGAGGAAAAATCAGCACTAAAGTGCCTATGTTAAAAAGAAAAAGGCCCTCGTTCCATTATTTAGGTGTCTGCCTTCAAGAACTAGAAGAATAAATGCAACACAAAGTGAGCAGCAGAAGAAAAATAATAAAGATTAGAGCAAAACTCAATAAAATAAAAAGCAGAGAGATAATACTGGGAATGAGAGACATCACCACAGACTTTACATGTATTAAAACGATAATAAGAGACTGTTACGTACAATATGTGCTAATATGTTTGATAACTTGGATGAAATGGGCAAATTCTGTCTGGGTTTGGTGGCTCATGCTTGCAATCCTAGCACTCTGAGAGGCCGAGGCAGGTGGATCGCCTGAGCTCAGGAATTAAGAACAGCCTAAGCAGAAGCGAGACCCTGTCTCTACTAAAAATAGAATAAAAACTAGCCAGGCTTTGTGGCATGCGTCTGGAGTCCCAGCTACATGAGACGCTAAGGAAGGAGGACAGCTTGAGGCCAAGAATTTGAAGTTGCTGTGAGCTATGATGATGCCATAGCACTCTACTCAGGGCGACAGGGTGAAACTCTATCTCAAAAGAGAAAAAAAGGAACAAAAATGAGCAACTATATGACCATTTCAACAAGTGCATAAAAAGCATTTGACAAAGATCCAACTTTCATATATAGGGATGATGAACATTTTTTCATATGTTTGTTAGCCATTCGTCTGTTTTTTTTGTTTTTTTTTTCTTGTGGTTTTTGGCCAGGGCTGGGTTTGAACCCGCCACCTCCGGCATATGGGACCAGCACCCTACTCCTTGAGCCACAGGCGCCACCCTCATCTGTTTTCTTTAGAGAAGGTTCTATTCATGTCTCTTGCCCATTGATATATGGGATTGTTGGCTTTTTTTCATGTGGATTAATTTTAGTTCTCTATAGATCCTAGTTATCAAGCTTTTGTCTGATTGAAAATATGCAAATATCCTTTCCCATTGTGTAGGTTGTCTCTTTGCTTTGGTTATTGTCTCCTTGGCTGTACAGAAGCTTTTCAGTTTAATGAAGTCCCATTTGTTTATTTTTGTTTTTGTTGCAATTGCCATGGCAGTCTTCTTCATGAAGTCTTTCCCCAGGCCAATATCTTCCAGTGTTTTTCCTATGCTTTCTTTGAGAATTTTTATTGTTTACACTGCAATAAAAACTGGTGGGACTGCAAACTAGTACAACCTTTCTGGAAGGAAGTATGGAGAAACCTCAAAGCACTCAAGCTAGACCTCCCATTTGATCCTGCAATCCCATTACTGGGCATCTACCCAGAAGGAAAAAAATCCTTTTATCGTAAGGACACTTGCACTAGACTGTTTATTGCAGCTCAATTTACAATCGCCAAAATGTGGAAACAGCCTAAATGCCCACCAACCCAGGAATGGATTAACAAGCTGTGGTATATGTATACCATGGAATACTATTCAGCTATTAAAAAAAAAAATGGAGACTTTACATCCTTCATATTAACCTGGATGGAAGTGGAAGACATTATTCTTAGTAAAGCATCACAAGAATGGAGAAGCATGAATCCTATGTACTCAATTTTGATATGAGGACAATTAATGACAATTAAGGTTAGGGCGGCGCCTGTGGCTCAGTGAGTAGGGCGCCGGCCCCATATGCCGAAGGTGGCAGGTTCAAACCCAGCCCCGGCCAAAACTGCAACAAAAAAAACCAAATAAACAAACAAACAAAAAACCCCAAAACAAAACAAAAAAAACATGAAGGTCATGGGGGTGGAAGGAAAAGCAGAGAGAGGGAAGGAGGGAGGGGGGTGGGGCCTTGGTGTGTGCCACACCTTCTGGGGGCAAGACATGATTGCAAGAGGGACTTTACCTAACAAATGCAATCAGTGTAACCTGGCTTAGTGTACCCTCAATGAATCCCCAACAATAAAAAAAAAAAAAAAATCCAACTTTCATTCCTGATTGAAAAAAAAAAATTCTCAGGGAACTTCTCAATCTGATAAAGAATATCAATGAAAACTCCACAGCTAGCATTTTAATTGTGAAAAACTAGATGCTTCCCCTCTAAGAACAGAAACAGGAAAAGGCTGTCTACTATCACTTGTATTTTATTTTTTTATTTTTTTGAGACAGAGTCTCACTCTCTTGCCCTGGGTAGAGGGCCGTGGCTTCAGTCACCACTTCTATTCTACACTGTATTAGAGGTTCTAGCGAGGGCAGTCAGGCAAGAAAAAGAAAGAAAAACCATCCATACTGGAAAGGAAGAATTCTGTTTTGTGGGCCTGCAGGGAGGATGGCACACACACGTATGTTTGGCAGTGTTGTGCTGGTGCACATGCTTCTCTGAAATGCTCCTCTGCATTGGGGAGCAGAAACATATACCTCTGAGAGTTGGCAGTCATGACCCATGCAGTCCCCTAAATCCCCCTAGGTCTCAGGCTTTTGCTCAAAATAGCTTTTGCACATTACTTCATAATATGTGTGCTATTTTAATAAAGAAAGACTATTTTAGGTAGAGAAACATTACAGGGAATTCTGGGAAGATGGTTGACTGGTAGCAACCCTTGGCAGAGGCGCCTGAGCAGAGGAAGAAAAACTGGATGGAATCAGACTCTATGAAGCAAAGGTGGGGAGCTGAGCCAAGAAAGAAGTTTGGCAAGCTGTAACTCCAAGCAAGACCATACAAGAAAACAAATTACTGGGTGGTGCCTGTGGCTCGAAGGGGTAGGGTGCTGGCTCCATATGCTGGAGGTGGCGGGTTCAAACCCAGCCCCAGCCCAAAACTGCAAACAAAAGAAAAACAAACAAACAATCCCCTTCCCCAAGATAACAAATTACAGGTACAAAGCCTATTGACTAGAGGACAGGAGACCCCTCCCCCAAGCAGGGGGCCTGCTGCAAGCTGTCTGTGAATGAGCAGGAAAAAAAGACCTCTCATTTTACTTCAATGGAGAGAGCCTCTGAACGCCAGGTCTCTTTCTCCAGTGTGGTCCCACTTATGAACCTAGATGTCACCCCACCAGGCATAAAATTAAACAGACATTCCCCCCACAAGTCAAAATTCCCAGTCCACCCTTTCCCCCTCACATGGCAGCCTGAAGTTCTGCCCCCTACAGAGCACAGAGTGTTTGGTCTTATCCTGAGAGATCTGGGCATAGTGTGGACCACCAACCATCAGTATGGAATCTGTGACTAACAAGGAAGAAAGAGGGTGTGGGAAGAAAGGGACACTCGGCAGGAGGAGGAACAGTCCCCTGGTTATGACTATGCCTGGCCAGTGGTGGTGTTGACCCTCGGTTTGGGCTGTGTCTGGCAGGATGGGGTGCAGAACCCTCAACTCTGAGGGCACCCACAGCAGGAGAGTGGTTGTCCCAGGTGGACTGAGTTTGGCAGACAGGGCTGGTCCCCAGACCCTGCTGGGCCTGCGAGTAGAGGCTTGCTAGGTGTGGACTGAGACCTGAGAGCAGGGGTGTGGTCCCCTGATTCCAACAGAACTCTTGAGCAGTGGCTTGCTGAATGTGAACCAAGACCTGAGGGCTAGGGCATGGTCCCCTGTCTCCAGGGGGGCTGGTGAGCAGAGCCTTACCAGGTGAGGACTGAGACCTGCGGGTGGGGTGCCATGCCCTGACTCTAACAGAGCCTGCAAATAGAGGCTTGCCAGGCAGTGGACTGAGACTGGCAGGTGGGGGCGTGGTCCCCTGACTCTGACTGGTCCGGCAAGCAGAGGCTTAGCTCTGTGGACTGAGACCGGTGGGTGGGGGTGTGGCCCCAGCTCCACCTGTTCCTGTGAGCAGAGAAGTGGACAACAGTGTGGACTGAGTCTGGCAGGCAGGAGTGTGGATCCCTGGGTCCAATTGTGCTGTTGGAGACCCTTGAATTCCTCTCTGTTGAGCAGGGTTTGCACTGCCTGAGACAACTTAATTGGAACCCATGTCTGGGCTGTCCACTTAGGGACATTCTGAGGTTGACCTTCCAAGTTCTGTAGTGGAAAAGAATTAAAGGGTGGGGGCTGGGCACTGCAGCTGTTTGTATCTCTTCACAGTCGAGATTTAAATCTGATACTGTGGTTTCTTAGGATAGGGTAGAGTTTGGCTGAGATTAAAACAGAGCTAGCTTGTGCTGTCTCACTAAGTTGGTCCTCAGAGTCTCTAGCCAAAACTCGGAAAGGGGCCTTGTAAGGTTGTAGGAGATAAGCCACAATTACAAAGCCTAGCACTTTGGTAAGGGGCTATCTCTACTACCCAATTCAATCTCACCCTACCAGTTCTAATAACCAAACAGTGGAAAATAAACATGGTGCAGACCCAACAGAAGAACTCTGGCAACATGAATAATCAGAATAGATCAACCCCCCCCCACACACACACACAAGAAATGACAAAAGAGATATAACTGAAGATGCCATGCATAGACAAATGGCAGCAATGTCAGAAATTGAATTCATAACATGGATGGCAAATAAGATAAATAGAATGGAAGAACAGATAGAAATTGAATTCCAAAGAGTATTCTAAAGTTGTCTCAAGAAATTAATGAATTCAAAGCCCAAGTCAACAAAGATATGGACATAATGAGAAAAGAGATAGCAGAGCTCAAGGAGATGAAAATGTTAGTTGAGGAGCTCCAAAATACAGTAGAATCTCTCAGTAATAGAGTTGACCAGGCAGAAGAAAGGATATCTGAAACTGAAGACAAAACTTTTGAAAGTTCCCAAACACTCAAAGAGGCAGACAAATGAAGAGCAAAAACTGATCATTCCCTGAGAGAATTGTGGGATCACTTCAAAAGATCAAACATTCGTCTTATAGGAATTCCCAAAGGAGAAGAGGATGGTCCCAAAGGTACAGATGCTCTACTCCAAGAGATTTTGGAGGAGAATTTCCTAAGCATTGCAAGAGATACTGAACTTCAGATAGTAGACAGTTTCAGAACCCCAGCAAGACTCAATCCCAATAAAACATCTCCTAGACACATTGTGATTAACTTTGCCAAAGTTAAGACGAAGGAGAAAATTCTGCAAGCAGCCAGACATAAGAAAAGCATCACCTACAAAGGGAGAAGTATCAGAATGACTGCAGATCTCTCAGCCAAAACATTTCAAGCCAGAAGAAGATGGTCATTGACATTTAATCTCCTAAAACAAAACAACTTCCAGCCCAGGATTCTGTATCCAGCTAAACTGAGTTTCATTTGTGATGGAGAAATTAAGTACTTTAATGACATAGACATGTTGAAGAAATTTGTCATAACTAAACCAGCTCTCCGGGATATTCACAGACCCATTCTCTACAATGACCAGCACAATGCTCTACCTCCAAAGTAAACTCACCCAGAAATTTTTTAATAAAACCCAACTTTCACAGTGGTGAAAGGATTAAAAATGTCCACTTGACATACAAAAATCATCACACCCAAAACACAACCAGGCTTACCAATTCTCTCAATTAATGTGAATGGTTTAAATTGTCCTCTAAAGAGGCACAGGCTGTCTGACTGGATACATAAACTCAGACTGGATATCTGGTGTATACAGGAATCTCACCTTACCTTAAAGGATAAAAATATACTCAGGTTGAAGGGATGGACTTGTATATTACAGGCAAATGGAAACCAGAAAAAAGCAGGAGTTGCAATTTTAGTAGCAGATACAATTGGCTTTAAACCAACAAAGATAAAGAAAGATAAGGAAGGTCACTACATATTTGTAAGGTAAACACCCAACATGAAGAGATTTTGATAATTAACATTTATGCACCCTACCAGAAAGCTCCTCAATTCCTAAAGCAGATCCTAATGGATATGAACAGATTGATATCTTCCTACACTATAATAGTTGGAGTTTTTAACACACTTTTGATAGTTTTGGATAGATCCTCCAAGAGAAACCAAACAAAGAAATATTAGACTTAAACCTGACCCTAGAACAAGTGGACTTTACAGACCTCTACAGAACATTTCACCCTAATAAAACTGAATATACATTCTTCTCATCAGCCCATGGGTCATCCTCCAAAATAGATCATATCCTAGGGCACAAGTCTAACTTCAGCAAATTTAAAAGTATAGAAATTATTCCTTGTTTCTTCTCAGACCACCATGGAATAAAAGTTGAACTCAACAGGAACAGGAATCTTCATACTCAAACAAAGTCATGGAAACGAAATAATCTTCGGCTGAATGATAGCTGGGTCAAAGATGAGATTAAGCAGGAAATCACCAGCATGTCGGTGATGGGAGCTCCAGAATTGGTCAGAAATGGCAGAGGTGGAAGAGATACTGAAGTGACTTCAAAGCCAGAAAGGAGTGCAGGGAATCATTGTAGTGAACATAGAAGGTATTCCCCTAAAGAGCACCATGGACAGGGCGGCGCCTGTGGCTCAGTGAGTGGGGCTCCAGCCCCATATACCAACGTTGGTGGGTTCAAACCCAGCTCCAGCTGAACTGCAACAAAAAAATAGCTGGGCATTGTGGCAGGTGCCTGTAGTCCCAGCTACTTGGGAGGCTGAGGCAAGAGAATCTCCTAAGCCTAGGAGTTGGAGGTTGCTGTGATCTCTGTGATGCCATGGCACTATACCAAGGGTGATAAAGTAAGACTCTGTCTCTACAAAAAAAAAGCACCATGGACAATCCTACCACCACACAGTAGGCCAATCTCATGCACAACTTCATCTTGAAAGTATGGAGCACCATGCATGAAATTGACCCCAGAATGACCTAACCTTTCTTCAAATTCATTCCAAGAAAAATAAAATTATGGTTGCACCAGATAAAGACTATTTCCTGATTGTGACTCAGAATCCAACTGAATAAGCCACCCTCTTGGCTCCCTGTGTCATTCCTTAATTTAATGCCCCCTAGTAATAATAATATTAATCATGTCAGTGGACTGGCACGTAGAAATTGCTTCAGAGCCCACTCAGACCAATTCAGTGACCATTGGTGGGCTGGTAGCTCTGCCCACTCTGCCAAAGGAATCCCCCCTGCTGCACCAGTCTCTCCCAGAGCTCCCAGGAGGGCCGTTTTTCCTCTTTTCCAGGTTTTGGAACAAGAGCTTATGAGAACCCCACACCCATATTCCTTCTGACATTCTGTTCACTTTGTCGCCCTTGGAAAAGGCTGTTTTTCTTTAACTAAAAATAACTGAAATGCTACAAGGAAATCACTGGGAGGAGCAAGATGGCGGCCAAGTAACAGCTTCCTTGCAACTGGGCATGGTGAGACTGGGGAGAGAAGACTTTAGCATCTATGGCTGGTGGGATCTGCCCAGAAACATCCCTTTGGGGACACAAGGAGTCATGAGAGACGTCTGGACCCGATGAGGAGGACAAAAGCAGTGGAGAACTGGCAGTGTTTTTGTTTGGTCTAATCCTGCCGGCAGCTGTAAGTACAGTGGCAGTGAGATTGCAGACTGGAAAGGCCTTACCTGTGAGCTGTTTTGTTTTTTCTTTGGACTTGGCACTCAGTTGAACTACATTGGGAGAACTTGGGCAAGAGTGCGGAGTACTTTAAGCATTGTCTAGGCCCCCAGAATGAGCTGCTGAGCTGGACGGAACTAATAGTGTTCGGCTGTGGGCTGTGCAGAGCCATTGTGGGAGAACTGCCCCAGCAAGCTCCGCCCTCAGGGTCACAGAGCAAGGATGGGGCAGGAGACCTTTGGCAAGTAACCTAGTGACTGAGCAGCCTGAAGGCAGGGAAGGAGACACCTTACAGCCTTGGCCCTCATGGGCATAGAGTGAGACCAGTTTTGGCACACTGGGTAAGTGGACAGCCACTTTAGAAGTAATCCCAGCAACAAGTGGTTTCCTGGAAAATCTTCTGCTTAGCCAAGGTTAGCAGTTTAAAGTGCCTTTTAGCAGGCTGAGGAGAGATTTAGGTTCTCCACCCTGCAGTATTTGAGAAATCAGGAGAGGCCTCCAGTCTCCATCTCCTACAGCCATATCAGCATTGTTATTAACATCTCATGCCCCAGGAGATCACCTGTTGCCCAGAAAATATTCAGCAAGATATATATATAGCTTTGTTTTTGTTTTTAATTTCAACATTTTCCCTCTAGATTTTTCTCTTTTTTTCTTTCTTTTCTTTCTTCGTTTTTCTAGTTTAAATATAATTTTCCACTGTTGCCTTCTTTAACAATTAGAGCTTCATTTTTGCTAGTGTTTCTACCCCTACTATTTGGTTTTTCCCCCAATTTTATCCCCTAAGGTTTTCTGTTTGCTTGTTTTGGTTTGATTTATAGCATTTTTGTCTTTCCTCTCTACTTGGTGGAGGTGGGGTACTGTGTCTGAACAGGCTAACAAAGAGCTGCTGACCTCAAGGGAACCACCCAACTGGGCACCCCCAGAGGTTGGGGGGGCGGTTTAAGATTGGGTCAAAGTACCATACTTTACACCTATATTGCTCCTGTCTTCCTCTTTCTGTGCCTCTCTTCTTTTTATCAATATTCCCTTTTGCTCACACCCTCTCCTTTCTCTTTTTTCTTTTCTTCTTCTTCCCCTTCAATCTTCTCATCCTTCTGGTCCTGCACCAAAAGGACTTATCGAAACCCTAGTCCAGAGGCATGGCAACTTAAAGATCAAGAGGAAATGAAAAGAAAATTAGGGCAAGGAAACAGATAAAAGAAAACATTCATGAGGAAGAATCAGCAGAAAAATCCTGGCAACATGAAAAACCAGTCCAAAGCAACCCCCACAAAGGACTGTGAGGATTCCAACTATAAAGAAATGAGGATTACTGCAGAGGATTCCAACTATAAAGAAATGTTAGGAATAACAGAAAGGGAATTTAGAATACACATGATGAAAACAATGAAGGAAATGATGGAAACAATGAAGGAAACTGCTGATAAAGTGGAAAATAACCAAAAGGAAATCCAAGAACAGAATCAAACAAGAGATGAACAATATGAAGATATGGAAAGGATATAGCAGAGCTGAAGGAACTGAAGTAGTCAATTAGGGAACTGAAAGATGCAATAGAAAGTACAAAAAAACAGATTAAACCATGCAGAAAAAAGAATCTCAGAGGTAGAGGACATAGCTCTTGAGATAACTCAGACAGTTAAAGAGAGAAAAGAAGAGAGAGAAAGCAGAACATTCACAGACAGAATTATGGGAATTTATTAAGCGTTCAAACATACGAGTTATAGGTATCCCAGAAGGGGAAGAAGAATGCCCCAGGGGAATGGAAGCCATACTATAGAAAATTATAAATGAAAATTTCCCACATATCACCAAAGATTCTGACACACTCCTTTCAGAGGGATATCAGACCCCACATTGCCTCAACTTTAACTGTGCCAAGACACATTGTGATGAACCTGTCCAACGTCAATACAAAAGAAAAGATTCTTCAAGCTGCCAGGAGTAAGCGCCAGTTTGCCCCTATGAGGGCAAATCCATCAGGGTGACTGCAGACTTCTCTAATGAAACTTTCCAAGCAAGAAGACAATGGTCATCTACCTTTAATCTACTTAAACAGAACAATTTCCAGCCCAGAATTCTATACCCTGCTAAGCTTAGCTTTAAAATTGACAGAGAAATCAAATCATTTACTGATATACCAATATTGAAGAAATTTGCCACAACAAGACCAGCTCTACAGGAAATTCTTCAACCTGTTCTACACACTGACCATCACAATGGATCAACAGCAAAGTAAGAACTCAGAAATTAAAGGACAGAACCTAACCTCCACACTGATGCAAAAGATAAAACGAAGCAATGGACTCTCACAAAATAAGATGAATAGAACACTACTACACTTACCAATTATCTCAACCAATGTTAATAGCTTGAATTCCCCAGTGAAGAGGCATAGATTGGCTGACTGGATTAAAAAACACAAGCCATCCATTTGCTGTCTGCAGGAAACACACCTAGCTTCAAAAGACAAATTAAAACTCTGAGTTAAGGGCTGAAAGACAATTTTTCAGGCAAACAGAATTCAGAAGAAAAGAGGAGTTGCAATCTTATTTTCAGATACATATGGATTTAAAGAAACTAAAGTCAAAAAAGACAAAGATGGTCACTTTATATTGGTCAAGGGAAAATACAACAAGACATTTCAATTCTAAATATTTATGCACCCAGTTTCTTGAAACAGACCTTACTCAGTCTGAGCAATGTGATATCCTATAACACGATAATAACAGGGGAATTTAACACTTTAACAGAGCCGGACAGATCCTCTAAACAGAAATTAAACAAAGATATAAGTGACTTAAATGAGACCCTGGAACAACTGTGCTTGATGGACACATATAGAACACTCCATCCCAAAGATAAAGAATATACATTCTTCTCATCATCCCATGGAACATTCTCCAAAATTGATCATATCCCAGGACACAAAACAAACCTCAATAGAATCAAAAGAATTGAAATTTTACCTTGGATCTTCTCAGACCATGAGGCACTAAAGGTGGAACTCAACTCCAACAAAAACATTCAACCCCATACAAAGGCATTTCAATGAAACAGCCTTCTGTTGAATGACAGTTGGGTGCAGGAAGAAGTAAAAAAGGAAATCATTAACTTCCTTGATCATAACAACAATGAAGACACAAACTACCAAAAACTGTGGAATACTGCAAAAGCAGTTCTGAGAGGAAAATTTATTGCTTTAGATGCCTACATTTGAAAAACAGAAAGAGAGCACATCAACAAACTTACACACCATCTTATGCAATTGGAAAAAGAAGAACAATCTAAGCCTAAACCCAGCAGAAGAAAAGAAATATCCAAAATTAAATCAGAGATTAATGAAATTGAAAACAAAAGAATCATTCAGAAAATTAATGAAAAAAGGAGTTGGTTTTTTGAAAAAATAAATAAAATAGATAAAACTTTGGCCAGACTAACGACAAATAGAAAAGTAAAATCTCTAGTAACCTCAATCAGAAATGATAAAGGGGAAATTACAACTGATGCCAGAGATACAAGAGATCATCTCTGAATACTACCAGAAGCTCTATCCCCAGAAATTTGACAATGTGAAGGAAATGGATCAATATTTGGAATCACACTCTTTCCGTAGACTTAGCCAGGAAGAAATAGAACTCCTGAACAGACAAATGTCAAGCACTGAGATTAAAGATACAATAAAAAATCTTCCAACAAAAAAATGCCCTGGTCTAGAAGGCTTCACACCAGAATTCTACCAAACCTTCAAGGAAGAGCTTATTCCCGTACTGCAGAAATTATTCCAAAAAAGTTGAGGAGGAAGGAATCTTCCCCAACCCATTCTATGAAGCAAACATCACCCTGATACCAAAACCAGGAAAAGACCCAACTAAAAAGGAGAATTTCAGACCAATTTCACTAATGAATATAGATGCAAATATTCTCAACAAAATCCTAGCCAATAGATTATAGCTTATCATCAAAAAAGTCATACATCATGATCAAGTAAGTTTCTTCCCAGGGATGCAAGGCTGGTTTAACATATGCAAGTCCATAAACGTCATCCCCTGTATTAACAGAAGCAAAAACAAAGTCCATATGATCCTCTCAATAGATGCAGAAAAAGCATTTGATAAAATCCAGCATCATTTTCTAATTAGAATACTGAGGAATATAAACATATGTGGCACATTTCTTAAACTGATTGAAGCTATCTATGACAAACCCACAGCTAATATTTTACTGAATGGAGTAAAACTGAAAGCTTTTCCTCTTAGAACTGGAACCAGACAAGGCTGTCCTCTGTCACCATTACTATTCAACATAGTGCTGGAAGTTCTAGCCAATATAATTAGGCAAGACAAGGAAATAAAGGGCATCCAAATGGGAGCAGAGGAGGTCAAACTCTCCCTCTTTGCTGATGATATGATCTTATACTTAGAGAACCCCTAAGACTCAACCACAAGACTCCTGGAAGTCATTAAAAAATATAGTAATGTCTCAGGATATAAAATCAATGTCCAGAAGTCAATAGCCTTTGTATACAGCAATAACAGTCAAGATGAGAGGCTAATTAAGGACACAACTCATTTCTACCATAGCTTCAAAGAACATGAAATACCTAGGAATATACCTAACAAAACAGGTGAAGGACCTCTATAAAGAAAATTATGAAATCCTATGAAAGGAAATAGCAGAGGATATTAATAAATGGAAGAACATACTCTGCTCATGGCTGGGAATAATCAACATTGTTAAAATATCTATACTTCCATTAAAATACCATTGTATTTTCAAGACTTGGAAAAAATGATTCTGCATTTTATATGGAACCAGAAAAACCCCTGTATAGCTAAGGCAGGTCTTAGTAATAAAAACAAAGCCAGGGGCATTAGCATACCAGATTTTAGGCTGTACTACAATGCCATAGTGGTCAAGACAGCATGGTACTGGCCCAAAAATAGAGACATAGACATTGGGAATCAAATAGAAAACCAGGAAATCAAACTGACATCTTACAACCACCTAATCTTCAATAAACCAAACAAGAACATACCTTGCAAGAAAGACTCCCCATTCAATAAATGGTGCTGGGAGAACTGGATATCCACATGTAAAAGACTGAAACTGGACCTACATCTTTCCCCACTCACAAAAAATTGATTCAAGATGGATAAAGGACTTAAATTTAAGGCATGAAACAATAAAAATCCTCAAAGAAAGCATAGGAAAAACACTGGAAGATATCAGCCTGGGGAAAGACTTCATGAAGAAGACTGCCATGGCAATTGCAACAACAAAAATAAACAAATGGGACTTCATTAAACTGAAAAACTTCTGTACAGCTAAGGAGACAAAACCAAAGCAAATTGATAACCTACACAATGGGAAAGGATATTTGCATTTCGAATCAGACAAAAGCTTGATAATTAGGATCTATAGAGAACTCAAATTAATCCACATGAAAAAAGCCAACAATCCCATATATCAATGGGCAAGAGACATGAATAGAACCATCTCTAAAGAAGACAGATGAATGGCTAACAAACATATGAAAAAATGCTCATCATCTCTAATTATTAGAGAAATGCAAAGCAAAACCACCCTGAGATACCATCGAACCCCAGTGAGAATGGCCCACATTACCAAATCTCAAAACTGCAGATGCTGGCGTGCATGTAGAGAGAAGGGAACACTTTTACACCACTGGTGGGACTGAAAACTAGTACAACCTTTTTGGAAGGAAGTATGGAGAATCCTCAAAGAACTCAAGCTAGACTTCCCATTTGATCGTCCAATCCCATTATGGGCATCTACCATTGTTTTTTTTTTTTTTAATATTCTTTTTTTTTTTTTTTTTAGAGACAGAGTCTCACTTTATGGCCCTCGGTAGAGTGCCGTGGCATCACACAGCTCACAGCAACCTCCAACTCCTGGGCTTAGGTGATTCTCTTGCCTCAGCCTCCCGAGCAGCTGGGACTACAGGCGCCCGCCACAACGCCCGGCTATTTTTTTGGTTGCAGTTTGGCCGGGGCCGGGCCTGAACCCGCCACCCTCGGTATATGGGGCCGGCACCCCACCGACCGAGCCACAGGCGCCGCCCAGGCATCTACCATTGTTAAGGAAAAAAATCCATTTATCATAAGGACACTTGCACTAGACTGTTTATTGCAGCTCAATTTACAATCACCAAAATGTGGAAACAGCCTAAATGTCCACCAACCCAGGAATGGATTAACAAGCTGTGGTATATGTACACTATGGAATACTATTCAGCCATTAAAAAAATGGAGACTTTACAGCCTTTGTATTAACCTAGTTGGAAGTGGAAGACATTATTCTTAGTCAAGCATCACAAGAATGGAGAAGCATGAATCCTGTGTACTCAATTTTGATATGAGGACAATTAATGACACAGTGGGGATGGGGGAAGGGGAGAACAGAGAGAGAAAGAAGAAGGAAGGGGTGGGAGAATGGAAGAGCAGAGAGAGGGAAGGAGGGAACTGGTAGGGCCTTGGTGTGTGCCACACCTTTTGGGGGCAAGACATGATTATAAGAGGGACTTTACCTAACAAATGCAATCAGTGCAACCTGGTTTCTTGTACCCTCAACGAATCCCCCCCCATAGAAAGAAATTACCAAATTTTTGGAACAAAATGATAATTCAGACATACATTATCAAAACTTATGGGATACTACAAAGGCAGTCCTAAGAGGGAAATTTATAGCATTGGAAGCCATCATCAAGAAAACCAGAAAGAGGGCAGCACCTGTGGCTCAATGGAGTAGGGCCCTGGCCCCATATGCTGGAGATGGTGGCTTCAAACCCAGCCCCAGCCAAAAACTGCAAAAAAAAAAAAAAAAAAAAGAAGAAAAAAAAAGAGAGGAAGCTAACAACTTAATGGATCATCACAAGCAACTGGAAAAGGAAGAGAATTCCAGCCTCAAACCTAGCAGAAGAAAAGAAATAACCAAAATTAGGGTAGAATTAAATGAAATTAAAAACAAAAGAATCATTTAGAAGATCAACAAAATTAAGGTTATGGGGGGGGGAAGCAGAAAGAGGGATGGAGGGAGGGGGGTGGGGCCTTGGTGTGTGTCACACTTTATGGCGGCAAGACATGATTGCAAGAGGGACTTTACCTAACAATTGCAATCAGTGTAACCTGGCTTATTGTACCCTCAATGAATCCCCAACAATAAAAAAAAAAAAAAAAAGAAGATCAACAAAACAAAAAGTTGGTTTTTTGAAAAGATAAACAAAATTGATAAACGTTTGGCCAACCTAACCAGAAATAGAAACGTGATATCTCTAATATTGTCTATCAGAAACCATAAAGGAGAATAAGACACTTCAGAAATTCAAAAAATCATCAATGATTACTACAAAAATCTCTGTTCCTAGAAATATGAAAATCTGAAGGAAATGGACCAATACCTGGAAGCATGCCACCTTCCTAGACTCAACCAGAAAGAATTCGAAATCTTGAATAGACCTATATCAATCACTGAAATAGCATCAATAATACGAAATCTCACAAAAAAGAAAAGTCTGGGACCAGATGGCTTCACATCTGAATTCTATCACACCTTTCAAGAGGAACTAGTACCTATATTATACAACCTTTTCCAAAGCATAGAAAAAGAAGCAATGCTTCCCAATACATCCTATGAAGCAAATATCACCCTGATACCCAAACTAGGAAAGGATCCAACAAAGAAAGAAAATTATAGACCAATATCATTAATGAATATCGATGCAAAAATATTCAATAAGATCTTAGCAAACAGAATTCAACAACACATCAAAACTTTATACATAAAGTTGTATAAATTATGATCAAGTTGGTTTTATTCCAGGGTTACAGGATTGCTTTAACATACACAAATCTATAAATATAATACATCACATCAATAAAATACAAAAACAAAGACCATATGATTCTCTCAATTGATGCAGAAAAAGCCTTTGATAATATCCAGCATCCTTTCATGATCAGAGCACTTAAGAAAATAGGCATAGAAGGGACATTTCTTAAACTGATAGAGGCCATCTACAGAAAACCCATAGCCAATATTATAATGAATGGAGTAAAATTCAAAACATTTCCACTCAGATTAGGAACAAGGCAAGGATGCTCCCTGTCTCCACTGATATTCAACATAGTAATGGAAGTTGTAGACATTGCAATCAGGCAAGACAAGGCAATCAAGGGTATCCAAATAGGGTCAGATGAGATCAAAAATATTAACAAATGGAAAAACATACCATACTCATGGCTGGGAAGAATCAACATTGTTAAAATGCCCATACTACCCAAAGCAATCTACAGATTTAATGCAATCCCTATTAAAACACATTGTCATACTTTAAAGAACTTGAAAAAATAGTACTTCGTTTTATATGGAATCAGAAAAAAACCTCGAATAGCAAATACATTACACAGAAATAAGAAGAAATTAGAAGGTATCACATTACCAGACTTCAGGCTATACTATAAATCTATAGTGATCAAAACAGCATGGTACTGGCACAAAAACAGAGCGGTAGGGGCAGCTGTGGCTCAGTGGGTAGAGTGCCGGCCCCATATACTGAGGGTGGCGGGTTCAAACCTTGGCCAAACTGCAACAAAAAAATAGCCGGGCATTGTGGCAGGTGCCTGTAGTCCCAGCTACTCGGGAGGCTGAGGCAAGAGAATTGCCTAAGCCCAGGAGTTGGAGGTTGCTGTGAGCTGTGATGCTACAGCACTCTACCAAGGGCGACAAAGTGAGACTCTGCCTCTACAAAAAAAACAAAACAAACAAACAAACAAAAAAAAACAGAGCAGTAGATTTATGGAACAGAATAGAGAACCAAGAGATGAACCCAGCTACTTATCATCATTTGATCTTCAACAAGCCTATCAAAAATATTCAATGGAAGAAAGACTCCCTATTTAACAAATGGTGCTAGGCGAACTGGCTGGCGACCTGTAGAAACTGGATCCCCACCTTTCACCATTAACAAAAATTGATTCTCACTGGATAAAAGATTTAAAGTTAAGACATGAAACTATAAAAATACTAGAAGAGAGTGTAGGGAAATTGGTCTGGGAGGATATTTTATGAGGAGGATCCCCCGGGCAATTGAAGCAACACCAAAAATACATTACTGGGATCTGATCAAAGCTTTTTATACAAGCTTTTGCACAGCCAAGAGCACAGTAAGTAAAGCAAACAGACAACCTTCAGAATGGGAAAAGATTTTTGCAGGTTATGCTTCCAACAAAGATTTGATAACTAGAATCTACAGAGAACACAAACTAATCAATAAGAAAAGAATAAATAACCACCCCTCCCCTTTTATTTTTTTGCAGTTTTTGACCAGGGCTGGGTTTGAACCCACCACCTCCGTCATATGGAGCCCCTGCCCTACTCCTTTGAGCCACAGGCACTGCCCTAGAAAAGAATAAATAACCCCATTTCTATGTGGGCAAGAGACTTGAACAGAAACTTCTCTGATGAAGACAGGCACATGGCCTACAAACACATGAAAAAATGCTCATCATCCTTGATCATCAGAGAAATGCAAATCAAAACCACTTTGAGATATCATCTAACTCCAGTAATATTAGCCCACATCACAGAATCCCAAAATTACAGATGTTGGCGTGGATGTGGAGAGAAAGGAACGCTGGTACACTGCGGGTGGGAATGCAAGCTAATACAACCTTTTTGGAAAGAAGTTTGGAGAACACTCAAGGAATTAAAAGTAGACCTACCATTTGATCCTGCAATTCCTCTACTAGGTATATACCCAGATCAAAAATCATTTTACAACAAAGACATGTGCACCATAATGTTTATTGCAGCCCAATTCATAATAGCCAAGACATGGAAACAGCCCAAGTGCCCATCGACACTTGTTAATGAATGGATTAACAAACTGTACATGTACACCATGGAATACTATGCAGCCATAAAAAGATGGAGACTTCACATCTTTTATGTTTACCTGGATGGAGCTGGAACATATTCTTCTTAGTAAAGTATCTCAAGAATGGAAAAAAAAAGTATCCAATGTACTCAATACTACTATGAAATCAATATATAACCACCTACACACTCATACGAATGGCAAGACATAACTATAGTCCAGAAAATAGAAGGGAGGAGGAGAGAGAGGGGAGGGGAGGGGGAATATGGGAGGAAGAAGGGTATTTGGGGGGACTTCATCTAATGTGCATGATGTAATGGTACATTTCAAAACTATTAAGAAATGAGTATAATTTGATGGATGTGTTACTTAGTTCAATGTAAGCATTTCACATTGTATATGTAAGCGGTACCCTGAACCCCGTAAATGCATCCATGTACAAAGTTATGATTTAATAAAAAGCAATAATAATAAAAGAAACATTACAGTGAGGAAGATGGGTCATGTTTATCTGACTTCCAGAACCATGGCCATCTGGACGGTGCAAATACCTCACCATGAGAGGCAGGGTGGCTGGAGAATAAGCACCTGATTTCAGCTTGTGTCTATGGCTGCACAAGAGATGTCGGGCAAGCAACCTCACCTCTCTAAAACTCACTTTCCTGCATTTAAAAATGGAGATGAGAATCTTCACAGCTTCTTGCTCAGCGTGAGTGGGATGTTGGTGACAGATGACAATGCTGTTAGGGGTCCCTCTCTTTTGCCAAGCAGTCCACTGCAGGTCCTCAGCTGTCCTGTCAGTGATTTCCAACTAGAGGACTGAGGAAGGCTTCTCTGATGTTCCCCCTACATGCTCCAACACTTGAGGAAACTGAGGCCCAGGCTGCCCTCTGTGCAACTCTGAGGCTGCCCAGTGATTTCACAGACATTTAGGAATGGGGAGATTTGAGGAACAATTTGAGAACATCTATGTGGTAGTCAGAATATCCATCCCCCCTCAAGCTGACCACATCCTACTCCCCAGGCCCTGTGGATCTGTTAGGTTACATGGAAATAGGGTGTTAGGTTGCAGATGGAATGAAGTTTGCTAATCAATTGACCTTCCAATGGAAAGATTATTTTGAATTTTCTGAGTGGGCCCAATGTAGTCATAAGGATCCTTTAAAATGGAAGAGGCAGGCAGAAGAAGTGAATCAGAGAGAAGGCGGGTGATAACAGAAGCAGGGTCGGAGTGACGCAGCAGCGTGGGAGGGCTGGTGACTCTGAAGAGGGAGGAAGGGCCTATGACCCATGAAATGTAGGTGGTCTCTGGCAGCTAGAAAGGACAGGAAATGCATTCTCCCCTAGAGCACCCAGAAGGTAGGTACACAACCCTACTGACACCTTGATTTTAGAGACTTGTGTTAGACTTCTGACCTACAGAACTGTAAAATAAGAAATGTGTGTTATTTTAAGCCACCAAGCTTGTGGCAATTTTGTACAACTGTGTTGAAAAACGAATATATCCCAGAAACTACTGCCCTGCCAACTTTCTCCCTATACTGGAAACCCCAACAGATTCAGGGGTTTCATGTCCATTCATTCCTACCCTAGGAGATCTGGGGTCCCCATTTGATCAATGGATGTAGTTCAGGCCCTGGGTTATGCTAGGATGTAATCTAGTCATCTATTTATCAGGCTCCAGGTCCACTAATGCTCCACCCAGGTATGCTGGCCCTGAGCCCTTCAGGCCTGTGTGTCATCAGAAAGAGATGCTGGCCTGCTCATGAAGAGGTCAGAACTTGTCCTGGGTCTCAGCCACACCTGGGACCTCAGAGGGGAGCAGACCTGCCAGCCGCTGCGTGGGGGAGAAAGCACTGGCTTTGGAGTCTCAGGGGCCTAAGTTCAAGTCTTGGCTTTGCCCTCCTCAAAGTGTGTGACTATAGGCAAGTCACTTGACCGCTCTGTGCCTCAGTTTCTCTGGCTATAAAATGGAGAGAGTAGTACACACCTCACGAGTTTTTTGGAAAGATTAAATGGGTTCACACATGTGAAATGCTGAAAACCGTGCCTGACAATAGATGGCTACTGTCAGGGCTTGGCATGTTCCAGGAAGAGGAAGAGGCTCAGGAGTAAACAAGTGGAATGTGGCAAGGGATGCAGCCAGGAAAGCAGGGGCCTGGGCAGGCTGAGGCAGCTTCCTCCTACCCGTCTATGCCAGTCATCCTCCAGACTCAAATGTGAGCTGCGATTGGTACTATGCATACTGAGATAACTGGGCCAAAGTTGCGGTCTTTAGGTGGAGGGTAATCTAGCAGGGAGACATGCTGGTGCAGGGGGTGGGACATGGGCACAAAGCAGGAGGGAGGGATCCTTTCTTCTGAGTTGGGGATTCAGGAAACATTGCAGATCCAGTGATGCTTGAGCTGAGTCTCTGCTGGACAGGCAGGGGTAGCAGTGCTCCTGGCGAGAGTTCAAGAGGTGAGAGATGACCTGGCCTGCTGGCCCAGCTGTACTGCTGGAAGTCTGCAGGAGAAGGGCTGGAGTGAGAGAGTCACTAGTGAGCTGACTGAGGAGTGCATACTTTAGCGTGGAGGCAATGGAACGCTCTGTAAGTCCCCTCTGGATGCAGAGTGGGTGGTGGGTTGGAGTGGGTGCCCAAACTAGGGACCAGATGGTTGGTGAGAAGGCTGAGGCTGTGAGCTGGGATTGGAGGATGGGACCTGGGTCTGGGGATTTGGGACCAGGAGTGAGGCAGACCCAAGACTATGTAGGAGGGAGTCTCCATAACCTTGGCAGCTGCCTAGATGTGGGAGGGGAGGAGCAAGGAGGGTTCTGAGCGGCTCCCAGTGTCCAGTGGCACTGGACGGTTGCCTCACCCGCCTTTGTCCTGGCAAAACCTTTTAAGGCTGAGATGATCTGATCTGCTGGCCCCCATACAGCCAGCTTCTCCATCTCATACCTCTGTTCCTATTCATTTAGTCAGTCATTCAACAAACCTTTATTGAGGCCCTACTATGTGCCAGGCACTGTGTTGGAAGCACAAAGTCCTGCTCACAACCTGAAGGCCAACTCAAATAACAGAGGCCAACAAAGAAATGCCAGATGTCATTGGCAGGGGGAACACAAATGCTGTGATGAACACTATAGAGGGGAAAGGGGGTGGCGGGAGGTATGCACGGGGAACATTTTATCTCAGGGGTGGAGTAAGGGGCAAGCCATATTTAAATGGGAGTAAGAGTGGAATCTCAGAGTCTCAAATCCTAGCTCTGCCACTACAGTGAGGTCTTGTGCAAGCCACTTCTCTCTCTGCCTCAGTTTGCTCATCTGCACAGTAGGGATAATAATGATATCTACCGGTAGGGTTGTGGAGAGGCTTAAATGAGTTAATGTGTGTGAAGTGCTTAGACAGTGCCTGGCACATTAATAATTGATGTAAGTGTTTGCTTCTTCCAAGTCCATGTTTTTAGTGGCGGGATTAGCAAGGACCAAGGCCCTGAGGTGGGAATGGGCTTGGCATGTTCCAGGAAGAGGAAGAGGCTCAGGACTAAACATGTGGAGTGTGGCAAGGGATGCAGCCAGGAAAGCAGAGGCCTAGGCAGGCCGAGGCGGCTTCCTGCTATCCATCCGTGCCAGTCATCTTCCAGACTCAAGTTTGTCAGCCCGCTCTTCTGCTCAGAGGCCTGCCATGGCTCCCCACTGCCTGCCCCAGCAACTCCCACCTCCTGGCTTGGTTTGCAAGAACCTCCACATTGCAGCTTCTCCTCTCCTCCAACCTGGCTAGCCTGCCTCTCACCTCACCATCTGCTCTCATCAGTCAGCCTCTCACCTTCCTCTAGGATTGCCTAGCATCTGTTCATCCAGGCCCTTCCTTTCACAGGGGAACTGGGGCCCAGAGAGGGATAAGGCTAAGCCAGGAATGCACGGCAGAGTAGAGGCCAAGACTAGAGCCCAGGTGTCCTGGACTCTGTGCACCAGGTCTTATAGTTTCCTAGGTCAGTCACTGCTTGTATCACAAATGTGACTTGATTTAGGGAAAGGGGAAGACGCAGGGAATGAGGAGGGGCAATCCACTAACTGGAAGATATTGGCTTCTGAGCCTTTTCAATGCTAACCACCAGCCTCAGGGAGAGACCCCTTGTGAGGCTGAAACACAGAGGAAGTACATTGGCCTGTTTGCCTTTGCTGTGCCCATTCATTCCTACCCCAGGAGAACTGGGGTCCCCATCTCATCAATGGCTATAGTTCAGGCCCCAGTTCATGCTAGGAGCAATGGTACAGCCTGCCTCAGTGGCCTGAAGAACAATGAGATGTCAAAAGGGAAGGCAGAGACCCCAGGAAAAATATAGTGAACCCCTAGGAAATCTATATTAGTTTGCCAGGGTAGCCATAACAAAATTCCACAGAGTTGGGGGCTTAACTCCAGGTTACTTCCTCACAGTTCTGAAGACCAGGAGTCCATGATCTGGGTGCCAGTGGGGGTGGGTGGGGAGGGGGTTGTTCCTCTGAGGCCCCTCTCTGTGGCTCCCAGGCCACCCTCTTACCGCCTCTTCACATGGTCTTCCCTCTGTGGGCACTTCCCAAGTGTCTCTGTGTGTCCAAATTGTCTCTTTCGTAAGGGCACTAGTCATATTAGATGAGGGCCCACCCTAATGGCCTCATTTGAGCTTAATAATCCCCTCTTTAAAGGCCCTATTTCCAAATATAGTCACATTCTCAGGTGCTGGTGTTAGGGCTTCAACATATGAATTTGGGGAGGGGGCCACAATCCAGCCCACAAAAAAATCAAACACCGCCAATGCCTATCCCTGGGCAGCAGTGAAAAGACTCAGGACTCCCAGGAAGGAGGCTTCCTCAAGGGTGGATGCACTCTGAGATTTCCTAGAAGAGAGCAACGTGAAGTTTGGGTGAAAAGGGAATTAGAGGGAAGGACATTCCAGGTAAAGAGAATAGTGAAAGGGGCTATTCCAGAAAAGGGGCTGGAAACACACGCAGGAAGAGAATTGTTTAGTTGTCTAGATAAGTCACAGGGCTAAATGTTCTTTGGGGAGAGGGTGGAGTGTTAAGGGGAGTTTGGTTGTGAAAGGCCTTGGATGCCAGAAGAGGACTTGGGCTTCAATTCATGGCAGTAGGGAGCCATTGATGGTATTTGAGTACAAGAAAGACAGGAGTTGTTCTCTAGGCCAGAATCAGGGGAATCACAGATTGGAACAATACTTCTCAAGTTCGAGTATGTATCACAACCACCTGGAAGCCTGGTTAAATCAGATTGCTGCACCCCATTTCCAGGCTCCCTAATTCAGTGGGTCTGGGTTGGGGGCCTGAGAATTTTCATTTCTGACAAGTTCTCTGGGGATGCTGCTGCTGGTGGTCTGTGTGATTAAAAACCACTGGAAACTTTGCTAAAGGACAAGAGCAGGTGTGGGGTGGGCAGAGTATGGTTCATCTCCCCATGCCCCTCAGGCCCAAGCAGTGGAAAACCCACCAACTCCCATGCTTTACAGGCAGAATTGAAGCTCCAAAGGAGATAGCCACAGTAGAGGTCTTTTGGGTGTGGGTTGCCATGACATCCCATGACGTGCTGGAGAAGACTCCTCGGGCACCTCCTTTGGGATCCATCCAGCCAGGTCCTCATGAGCGCAGTGCTGTTGTTGGTTGGAAAGCAGGGCCCAAATAGCAGGGTCTCCCAGAGCAGGAACAGACAACAAGGCGGAGCAGACAAGGCGGAAAGACACAGATTTCCAGTAACCTGAAGCTAAGGGATCAGCCCCTCACGGGCCCCGCCCTTAGCCCCGCCCCACCCAATAAAGCCACGCCCCTTGCACCACAGGGTTGACGAGGCCGGTTGCTGGGGCACCTTGAGCGAGGTACAGCATTCAACTTCACTGTACTTCATTATCTTCACCTGTACTTTGGGAGTAAAACACGCACCTCACAGTCACAGGGTTATTATGAGGATTAAATGAATGTAAACGCAAAATGAGTTTCATTTTTAGCTATCATTGTTATTTTTGCTCTCTTGGAGCTTTGATTCATCAAGCTCATCTTCTTTATTAAAATGTTTTTCATTGTGATCTATTTCAGACAAAATAGAACTAAAAACTGTGTCTCTCTCACCTAGTTTAACAAATAAAGCATTGTAAGTGCCTTCTCTCTGCTTGGCTTTAGTCAGATTTCTCCTGCCTTCAGCCCATCCTCCATGCTCACAGGCAGTGAGAGGTCCAGATAAAGTATAAGTCAGATCCCGCAACAGCCCTACTTGAAAATCTCTACCTATAAGATTAAGTCCAGGGCAGCGCTTGTGGCTCAGTGAGTAGGGCGCCGGCCCCATATACCCAGAGTGGAGGGTTCAAACAAAATAATAAAAATAGCTGGGTCCCAGCTACTTGGGAGGCTGAGACAAGAGAATCGCCTAAGCCCAAGAGCTGGAGGTTGCTGTGAGCTGTGATGCCATAGCACTCCACTGAGGGCAATAAAATGAGACTCTGTCTCAAAAAAAAAAAAAAAAAAAAAGATTAAGTCCAAAGATATCTCTTGACATCCAGACCCTTCATATCTGACCTGCCCTGACCTTCCTGTTTGGTCTTTGCCACCCAAGACCAAAGTTTCCCTTAAAAATTCTTTTTTTTTTTTTGTAGAGACAGTCTCACTTTATCACCCTCAGTAGAGTGCTGTGGCATCACAGCTCACAGCAACCTCCAACTCCTGGGCTTAAGTGATTCTCCTGCCTCAGCCTCCCAAGTAGCTGGGACTAAAGATGCCCAGCACAACACCCAGCTATTTTTTGTTTTTGTTGTTGTTGTTGCAGTTCAGCTGGGGCCGGGTTTGAACCTGCCACCCTCGTATAGGGCCAGTGCCCTACCCATTGAGCCACAGGCGCGGCCCCCCTTAACAATCCTTAACCATCCCCTGATCTTTGGGTATGTTGGCCCCTCAGCCTGAGGTCCTGTGTATGTATCTTTCTTCTCTCTCCTTTACCCGCTCCAGGAGAAGCAGCCATCCTTTGGTCCTCTCAGCCTCCCTGACAACTGTCCCCCTGGGATTTAACTGTGTGTGTATCTCTGTCCTCCCCTAGACTGTAAGTACCTGGCCCAGGTACTTACTCTTCATCTGCTCCCGGGGGAGAGAAGGTGTGCATGACACTACACAGTGTGTGTCTCTGGGGCATTGTGCTGGGGCATGGCAGCGTGGTGGCTCAAACTCCATTCTTTTCATGGGGAACTCAGAGTCTGTCAACTGTGAAACTGCTCAGGAGGAAGGATACCAAGTCCCTGAATAGGGTCCTTCTTGTAAAGAAACTCCAGCAAGGTGTGATTGCTCTTTCATTCCCAGTTTCTCTCCAAACCCTTTCCTGCTCCCCCTTCCCCCTTCAGCCTTGGTCCCTGTCTCTCCTCTCTGAGAACAGACAGCCGGTTCTTCATGATAAGTGGATCTTCCTCGGGGACTACTATATGGGACATGCAGTGACCATGTCACAGATCCAAAAGGCTTGTGGTTTTAGAGAAACCAAATGGATGCCAAGCCTGGCCCCAGACAGCCTGGGTCCTAGGAGTGAAGAGGATGTGCTTCCAGACCAGAGGCTCCTGGCCAATTTTCATTTCATCAGATGTATTCACAGAGCAGATTCTCTCTGAAGAGAGAAGAATCTATGTCTCCATTTAAGTAAAGTGGAAATCAACTGGTAAGTGCACTGAGACTCTGGAGAGGGAGCCGGGCACAGGGGTTGGGGCAGGGATAGACACTCCCCTCTAAGGACATTTTGAAATTGATACTGTGTTCACATCAGGTGTATTTTTAAAAATAAAGACATAAATTGGCTAGTAATGAGAAGAGCTGGGCCTCACTAGGGGCACACACCAATTACCAGCCTGTTCACCTCGGACTCTCTGAGACACACTTTAATAACTGCCCAGTTATCTGGCTCAAAGCATAGGCACAAGAGAGGTCTTGGTAAACTAGATGGAGCAGGAGCATCTCAGTAGACTATAGTTGAGGCCTTCCCTGTTGGTCATAGTGTGAGGGTCTCTGTGTGTGAGTCTGAGTGTGTGTATGTTTGTGTCTGTGTGGTCTAGACACATTGGGGTGGGTGGGTGGCTGTGAAGCTGACCATGACCATTAGAGGGTCTCTGCCCCAAAGAGCTCCTGGTAAAGCAGGACTAGTGGCCAAATGAACAGCTTCCTCTAAGAATCTCAAATTCTGACAAGGGCCAGATAAATGGGATGAAAAATGTGGGTGAGCAGAGCGGGGAACCTGAATTCAAAGAGGGGGCTTTGCACTGGCTATTCCCTCTGCTTGAAATTCTGTTCTTTCAAAATCCTCAAGCCCTACCCTCTTGCCTCCTCCAACTGTTTGAGCAAATATCACTTTCTCAGTGAGACCTACTTGAACACTCAACTTAAACAGCAATTTGACCCCACACTTCCCAAACCCACCCTTGATTGATTGATTTTTAGTGAAAGCACTCACTTTCAATGATTGTAAAGTTATCTATACTCAAACCGACATAACATGCTTATTTTTGTTTTATTGTCTGTTTCTCTTATTTCCTGCATTAGAATGAAAGCACCATGAGGGAAGGGACCATGTCTGCTTTGTTTACGGCTGTGTCCCCAGTGCCTAGAACAGTACCTGTGACACATTAGGCATTCAGGAGTATTTGTGACTATGGTGATGATAAGGCAAGTGTTTGGGACAATGGCAGTAAGGCCCTGGACATACCCCTCTGTTACAAAGGTCTTTGGGGACAGGAGTGGAGACTAAAGGGGCATTCCTGGTATGGGATCTGATGGGGATATGGGTGGTGGCGGCAGAAACAGTCCAGCAGGCATGGGAAGGAAGACATAGCCTGAGAAAACTTGAGACTTTGGGGTGCCATTCTAAAAATTCTAGCTTCATTTGCATCCCCTACCTCTCCATCCTGAGATCCAAAGCCTGTTGATAAGGTCAGATGGAGAAGGGACCTGGGTCAGGGGGCCTTTAAAAGGATGAAGACATAGAAAGTTTCTGACATGGCAGCTGGACTGTAGACTTGGCGAGAGCAGAGACGTTACTCTGAGCATTGGAGAACAGAGGACAAGGCCCAGGACCAGAGGGTGCTCACAGGATCAGAGAGGTGCCAGGGAGCACCTGGCAATCTAGAGCCGAAGGCAGGAGGTGGTAAAGGAAAGAAGTTGTATTCAGGAAGAAGGCCACTAGGGGGTCTTTACCAGTGCCAGCAGCACAAAAGTTCTCTGAGCCTTCTCGTAGACAGAGAAGGTGGACGGAGAGATTATTTCTCACATTGGTAGTTTATTCATTCACTTACTGGCTCATTCACTTTATTAAGCACATAATTGTGCCGGCTCTGTTCTGGGATCTGGGGATGCCACCAGGAATCAGTCCTGAATTTTGACCCCAAGCAAGAGGATGTCTTAGGGCAGGTGTATCAGTTTTAAAGGGGCTGTGGTTGTGCCAGCTGGAAGGACTTCCTGGAAGAGGAGGCATCTGAGCTGGGTCATCAATGATGAGCAGGGATTTGAAAGTCAGTTGATCAGGAAAAGAGGAAAGTTCTACTCAGGAGTTCCACACAAGGGAGTTTCAGTGTGTACTGTTTCATTTAATTCACCCAGCAGCTCTTAGAGGAAGCCAAGGCAGAGACAGTGACATAGTTTTTTTTTTTTTTTTGTGGAGACAGAGTCTCACTGTACCGCCCTCTGGTAGAGTGCCGTGGCGTCACACAGCTCACAGCAACCTCTAACTCTTGGGCTTACGTGATTCTCTTGCCTCAGCCTCCCGAGCAGCTGGGACTACAGGCGCCCGCCACAACGCCCGGCTATTTTTCTGTTGCAGTTTGGCCGGGGCTGGGTCCGAACCCGCCACCCTCGGCATATGGGGCCAGCGCCCTACTCACTGAGCCACAGGCGCCGCCCAACAGTGACATAGTTTTTAGATAGGGAAATAAGGATCCTGGGACCAAGCTCACTGAGGATTAGCGTTCAGCCCCAGGTCACCAGCCTGAAAGCCACAGAGTCGGGTCTGGAACCCAGAGCTGTTGGACTCCTGGCCAAGTACTCATCCTGTGGGTTCACAGACGTCACTGGCTACTTGGAGTTCCATTCACTACTGTTTTCCAGGGTGCTATGGAGGAGTTGACAGCTAATTCCCAACTTCTGGGGTACTGATATGCCCTTTCCCTGACCCCAGAGAGGATCCAGAACATCGACCACTGACCCGCTCTAGGCTCATTGCAGGTTGGCCGTGGGTGGGTGGGTAGGCAGTGCCTAGGGCGGAAGGAAAGCACTGGACTCTGAGTGTGAGCACTGGGGGCTGGTCCCTGCTGTTACATATCCTGACTTCAGGCAAAGCCGTTCACCTCTCTGGGATCTTTGTTTTTTTCTTCTATTAAATAGCAACACTGTTCACTCCAGAAATCCCCACCTCCAGGGAGCTGAGAAACTAAAGACATCATGGGAGTGCCCCTCCCACAATAAAGTTAGCTATTATTCTTTTTTTTTTTGCAGAGACAGCGTCTCACTTTATGGCCCTCGGTAGAGTGCCATGGCATCACACAGCTCACAGCAACCTCCAACTCCTGGGCTCAAGCGATTCTCTTGCCTCAGCCTCCCGAGTAGCTGGGACCACAGGTGCCCGCCACAACGCCCAGCTATTTTTTGGTTGCAGTTCAGCTGGGGCCAGGCTTGAACCCGCCACCCTCCGTACATGGGGCCGGCACCTTACCAACTGAGCCACAGGCGCCGCCTAGCTATTATTCTTGATAAGGAACTGGGAGTGGCTGCACCACTAGCATAGACAAGGACACTATTCCCCTGCTCCTACTACAGGCTAACTTTCACTGAGCCCTTGCCAGGCCCTGTGGGAAGTGCTTTACATGAATTAATTCATCTAAGAGAGTGTGGACTGGAAAACGGTGGTGGTAAAAGCATCATCAGTATATAAAGATGATGATGACATGATGATGATGATGATAAACTATCTTGCAAAGCAATGTAATTAACAAATTCACAAGTCTTTGAGAGCAAGGGGGGGCTTTGCAGAGTGTGTCTCAGCCCCTTGGCACAGCTCTAGTTCTCTGCTGCGTTCATTTAAGTGGCTAACGTCCCCAGAGCACAGGAAGGAAACTCCTACCCTCTCCCCCCACCACCCTGGAGGTTGTTTGGGCCCCAAGCCAGGCCAGCCCTAAGATTCCTATTCCCAGGCAGCTGGGCTGCAGCCCCAGGAGGGCAGCCAACAAGGGGCCCAGTGGCTTATCGCTCTGCAGTGACTCCCCAGCAGGCAGACTGTCTCTACTGCTGCTGAGCAAAGCTGATAAAGAGGACAGACCCTTGTGTTTACTGTGGCTGAGTCTGGAGAGAGCCGGGCCTCCCAGGGGTGGCCCTGTCTCCTCTGGGAACAGACTGTCTGTTTGCTGAGATACCATCACATTCCTGAAGCCTCGGCCACCCCAGGATGGATGGGGGAGGGGTGGTGGCGATGGGTGGGGAGGAGGAAATATGACAGCTGCGGCCCTCTGTTCCCATGGGGCCAACATTCAGGAGGCCCACCCTGGGTCCTCCAGGAGGATTCTGGTTTCCCAGCCTGATTGTCAAGCACTACACATAAGTCATTAATAGCCAAACATGGGTACTTCACTCTACAGTTTACAGAGTATTTTCTCAGCATTTTTCTTTGTAAGTCTTCCAGATAACCTCCCATTTAGGTAGTCTGGGGTAATGTTTCACAGAAGGGAAATACCCAACAAGACTGGGAAGGGGCAGGGGCCCTGAGGGACCCCCAGCTGACCAGGCTGACTAACGGTCATAGCTAACACTTACAGAATACTTAGCATGTGGCAATGGCTATCAAAAGCACTTTGGAAACATTAACTCATTTAATCTTCACAACAGTCCATATGAGATAGATGTTGTCATTATAAGCATTTTATAGATGAAGACATTGGGTTAGACATGGGTTAAGTCACTTGCCTAAAGGGGCATAAACAGAAAATGGGAGGGCTGGGATTTGAACCCCAGCAGTATAGCTCCAGAATCCCCAATTCAACCACTGTGCTACACTACCATCTTAAAGCCAGGAAATGATATATTACATTTCTACCCTGTGTACAAAGTTCATGGGCATTTACAGCTGCAGGGGGGTGGCCTATCACAGGGGAAGAACTGGCTTCCGAATTAGACACAAACACTAATGAACCGTATGGTAGGGCTTGAACTCTCTGAGGCAAACCCTTATCTGGTTTCCAAATCTGGAAAATGGAAACAGCACCTGCCTTAGCAGGTGTAAGGGATGCCGTATGTGAAGAATCTTCATTAAAAACTTACTATTACTCCTTGGACATAAGCATTTGGGAAGTGGCTTGTCCAACATGGAAACTTCAGAGGAGTTATCTATTAAATGAGAGGCCCAATTGCTCAGTTATGGGAGCACAGAGCGGGGGTGACTTCCAATTGAAGGGATCTGTGTGGCCTCAAAGGAGGCAGCATGAGCAAATGGTTGGGACTTTGGTTTCAGAGTTGGGCAGGCTTGAGTTCAAATTTCAAAGCTCCCCACTTACTCCCTGTGTGACCTTAGGGAGTTACTTCCTTGAGTTTGTAAAATGAGACCAGTAATAGAATCTTTCCCAAAGGGTTGTGAAGAATGGACAAGATCATTCAGAGGTCAAAGAGACCTTCTGGATAGAAGCTCTGGGCACAAAGGCAGGTATACAGTAAATGCTCAATAAATGCTACTGCCAATATCATTCTTCAGGGACTAGGGGGTGGGATGGTAGGCAGCATAATGCCCCCCAAATTTCCATGTGAGTATGTTAGGCTACATGGTGAAGGAGAATTAAGGATGCTAATCAGTTGACTTTGACATGGGGAGAGTGTCCCAGACCATCTGACTGGGCCCCATGTAATCACGAGGGTCTTTCTAAGTGGAAGAGAGAGACACAGAAGTCAGTGTCAGAGTGATGTGAGTGAGAAAGACTCTATCAGCCACTCATGACTTTGAATCATAGGAAGGGGCCATGAGCAAAGAAATGCAGGCCACCTCTAGAAGCTGGACAGGCAAGAAAACGGATTCTCCCCTGGAGTCTCCTACTAGGTATGTGGTCCTACCAATTCTTTGATTTTAGCCCAGTGACACCCATTTTGGACTTCAGGTTTCTGGAACTGTAAGATAATAAATGCGTGTTGTTTTAAGCCACAAAGTTTGCGATAATTTGTTATAGCGGCAAAAAGGAAAGTATTACAGGGTGTGAATTGGTCCTTGAAGACTGGGAGGATGGTAACAGGCAGCGAAGGGGCAGGCAGCTGCCTGTACAGGCCCTTAGGCTAGAAAGCATAAGGCATTTTTTTGGTGGGGGGCAGATAATGGGAAAGCCCGGTGTGGCTCTTTGCAAAAATGGGCATAAGCCTCCACGCCAGCCAATATTTATGTCCCTTTGCAATGCTTCTTGGCAGCTCTTCTCATCAAGAAATGGAGTCAATTTAACTGTTTCTTGAATCTAGACTTAACCCTATGATTTGCTTTGACCAAACATATGCAAGTTCCAAAGCTGGGCCTCAAGAGACTGCACACTTCCACACTCAACCCTAGCTGTTCTTAGAATGCTGCCCCTGCACCCAGCCCAAGGTGACAGGCAGCCTCTGAAATGCTCCTGGTGTTAGCACCAATGCATGATCCTCTACCATTGAGTATAGGCTAGACCTACACTTGCTTCTGACGAATAAAATATTGCACAAGTGATAGGTTGGCACGTGGGATATTAGGTTACGAAAGACTGTGACTCCATCTTGCTCTCTCTTTCTTGTTTCCTTGCTGGCTTGCTCTGAGGGAATCCAGTCTCCACGTTGTAGAGAAGCCCTGCTTCGCAGAGAAATTATGTCTGTGGTCAACAGCCAGGAAGGACCTGAGTCTTACTGAAAACCATGTGCCTGAAGGTGGAAACAGACCCTCCCCCCATTTGAGCCTTGTGAGAGGCCCTGAGCCAGAATGTCCAGGCAAGCAGCACTTGAACTCCTGACCCATAGAAATGATGCGAAAATAAGTGGTTTTCAGCTGTGTAATTTGTTATACAGCAGTAGATAACTACTATGCCTCCAGGCTGGTCTGCTGGATGATGCCTGAGGTGTGGCCTCATCCATTCTTTTCACCCAGCCAGCAGCCAGATGACCACCAGACATGGGAGAGAGGCCATCCTAGGCCAGCCTCCTGTCAGCTGCTTGCAGACATGTGAGAGAGCCAAGCCTGGCCCAGGTCAGCAAAGCTGCTGGCTATCCCTAGATTTGTTAGTAACAATGGAAGCTCTTGCTTTAAATTACTGAATTTTGGGGTTATTATTATTTTTTTTAACACAGCAGTAGCTGACCTGTGTAGCCAGAAGGTTATACATATAGCAAGAACTGAAACCAGAAAGTGGGGTAGGGGACAGAATCTTCCAGGCTTTGGTGACAAATTAAGCATTTGGGGTCTAATTTTCAGTAGGTTTTTGAGCAGGAGAATAAAAGCATGATCAGAGATAATGATCAAGGATGTTTCCTGTGGCAGCAAGGAGTGGCATGAATCACAGGCAGGGGATCACTTAGGGGGCTGCTGTCACCAGGCAGATGGGCAGTGATGGGGGCCTGACATTGGGTAGGGTTGAGGTGTGGGAGAGAATCAGTAGAGGTGGAACCAATGGAACCATGGGTGGGGGGCAGGGCAGTGCAACAGTGGAAATTGACAACCAGGTTTTGAACCTGGGAGACTGAATGGTTGCAGAAATGCTGGGAGGTGCTGTTGACAGAGATGGGGAAGTCAGTATGGGGGTTACGGGGTATATGCTATTTGGGATGGACTGAAGGTTAAGTACCAAAGAAACTTTCTGGGAAGAGGCTCAGTAGACAGCAACTCAAGACTGCAAAGGAGGGCGGCGCCTGTGGCTCAAGGAGTAGGGTGCCGGTCCCATATGCCGGAGGTGGCGGGTTCAAACCTAGCCCCAGCCAAAAACCAAAAAAAAAAAAAAAAAAAAAAAAGACTGCAAAGGAAGCCTTATCCCCAGCCCTGTGTGGTGGTCAGGTCTGGGGAAGGGAAGAGATTAGCACAGACAGGGTAAACAGGTGAATCTAATAAAGGATCATTTGCAAAAGCCTGGGAAGGGTTTGAAAATTGCGTCAAGGGGTGTTGAAGTTGCTTGGGTCTGGCAAGGGTGGCGAGCTACTATCTCTTCCCAGGTCTGAGGCTAGGAAGGGAGGAGGAGCCTGAACCTGAGGTGGGTGAAGTATGGAAAGGGCACATAGACAGAAGCTGTGGCCTTGGTGGCAGATGCAGAGAGCTGTTGAAAACCTGACTAGCAGGACCCAAGGGGAATAAACACCTTGACTTCTCTCTCTTCCTCTGCTGCAAGGATGTTTTGGTATTCCCCACTGGCTGAGTCCAACCTGAAGTCTGAGAGGAAGGGTGCCTGTGATGCAGCAATACACATCAGCTTCAGAGGACACAGAGAGGGTAGGAAAGGGAGAGACAAGCAGAAGGTATCTAGCTACCTAAAAAATAAAATTCCATTAGCCTAGAACAGTTGATGACCCCATTCTGGCAAATCAGATTTGAGGGAGAAATCTGCTAGGGGGTTTCTGGGGAAAAGGTTCTTTACTCTTAAAAAGGAAAGAGCAGGACAAATGCTCTTCAGTGTATTTGATGTGATGCCTGGTGCTGCAGCAGCCATTCTGCAGCTATGAAGGAATCCGGCTTGAGGCAAAACTGACCCCCTGAGGATGGAAAGGCAAAGAGATGGAAAGAACTGTGTCCTTGGCTGCAGAGATGTTCTGAGAGCCTGTCCTACTTCCAGATTTATTTTTTCATAGAATAACAAAGACTCTTATTGTTTGAACCACTTTGAGTTGCTTGCAGCCCAGAGGTTTCTAATGGACACAGCTGCTATTCACCATGTCCAAGCCCATGTCCAAGCTCCTAGCTTTCAGGGACTGTGGGCCAGGCCCTGCTCCACGTTCCTCTGTTGCCACAAATTTGCACTGATGGTATCAGATTTAGTGCAGAGTTTCAAATCCTTTTATAGTTTATGATGAAAGAAAGAGACAGAAGTCGGTCATGGGGATGTCCTTCTATCAACTTAATAAAAACTGAGGAGAAATCCAGCCAAAGACAGTAGGGAGAGTGATGGTATTAATCTGGGTCTCTGGGGTGGTGGGGAGAGAGAGTAGAGGCAGGACACTTATTCCCATCATCCCACTTCCCTGGCAGGTCTGGTGCACTCAGAGAAATCCAAGTTCTCAGCCTCAGTCTCCCTGTCCATCTCCTAAGGGATGAAGTCTGGACATGTATCCCTAGCACAGACTGCCTCATAGGTGATAGGTCCCTATTTTTCAGTATGACTTCCCAGCCTCAGTGCTGTGGTATCTTCCACCCTCCAGTTTTTGTGGGGACTTGCCTGTATCTGGACATCAGGTGAGCCTGAGGAAGGCTGGCCATTGCTTATGGGCCACTAGGGAGAGCCAATGGAAATGAAGACGGGGGAAGCTGCTGTCACATAGGTCATAGTTGGCTTAACAGAGAATGTTGTGTGGTGTCAGCAGCTGGTATGGTGGCCATTGTTGAATGACTGCACCCCTGGTCTTCAATGCTTTCTCCTCTACATACCTACACCCCTGGAGTCTTCTCCATCTAAGTCATAACATGGAAACTCCTCTTGAGCTGAAGACGGGCAGAGCTGGCTTTGAGTCTCAATTCTCTCCCTTCTTCAATGGGGGCAAGAAGCTTGTGAGCCTCTGAGATTCATTTTCCTCATCTGTAAAGCAGCCTTCAATGCTAGTTACCTGAACAAAGTTATTGTGAGTTTCAAATGAGATAATGACTGATATTTTCAGAGCTTGCCCGGCAGGAGGCGAATCCTTTCAATATCCTTCTCTCCACTAGAGGTCAGCGAGGCAGGCAACCTGACAAAATCATTCATGCCTGATGCTTACAGATAATAATAACGTTAACAGCTAAAATTCAGGGAACACACATGTTTGCTGTGTGCCAGGGACCATTCCAAGCACTTTATTTATATTGGTGCAAATAGGCCCAGGTATTATCTTCTAGGCCAAGAGGCTGTCCCCAAAGAAGTGCATCCCTCTATCTATTTCCTTTCTACTGCTGGGTTGGATATGAGGGAGTCTGGGAAGAATCCACAAAGATATTAACAAGAGGGAACGACTCCATCAAAGTAAGGGTGTGAACTCCCTGAAAAAAGGGGCTTGACTTGCCACATAGAAGGGTTGCCTTGCTTCTTTGATGTATGAATGTATGAATGAGTGAAATCATTAAAAAAAAAATAATAAAGAATGATGCCTATAATCCCAACACTCTGGGAGGCCAAGATGGTTAGATCGTCTGAGCTCAGGAGTTTGAGACCAGTCTGAGCAAGAGTGAGACCCCCATCTCTACTAAAAATAGAAAAACTAGCTGGGCCTTTTGGGGGCACCTGTAGTCCCAGCTACTCTAGAGCTTGAGGCAAGAGTATTGCTCAAACCCAGGAGTTTGAGGTTGCTGTGAGCTATGACACCATGGTACTCTACCCAGGGTGACGAAGTGAGACTCTGTCTCAAAAAAAAAAAAAAAAATGAATAGAAGGGCTAGAAAGATGAGAAAATTTCACCCATAGACAGAAATGCTGAAGAAGGACTTCATCAAATTCCAGGGATCAATATCCAGGCTGCAGGCAGCAGATCAGTCAGGACAGACTAGGTAATGCTGTGGTAACAAACACCCCCACCCCAAATCCCAGTGTCTTTATGACAAGCATGTTTATTTTGTGTTCATGTACTATATGGCAGGTTATCAGGGTGCTCTGCTCTTCAGAGTCACTGAAAGATCCAGAGGAAGGAATCATGGTGACGTGCTTCCATAACGACAGCAGCAGGTAAAAGAGAATGTGGCAAACCCCATACTGGCTGTTACATTTTTTTGCCTGGAAATGTCTCATATCACTAATGCTTATATTTCGTTGGCCAAAGCAAGTTACATAGTCACACCTGAGTTCAAGTGGATGGAGAAGTACAATCCTTACAGAGAAGAGAAGACTGACCATTTTCAACAGGCCTAACAACCACCATCAATAGTATAGGCTAGAGGGGCACTGAGACTGAATGCAGCTCACAGACGTGGTGTTTGGCCTGCTCAGTGTTTTAAATACTTCAATATGGCTTCCCACATTTGTGACATCAATGATATGTCATATCCAAATCTGTGTATCTGGCTAGATTTGAAGTTGGGACCATCAAGTGATAATATCTCAGTCCACTCAGACTGCTGTGATGAAATACCATAGACTGAGTGGCTTATAAATGACAGAAATTTATTTCTTATGGTTCTGAAGGCACTGGGGGAAGTCCAGGATCAAGGCACCAGCACATTTGGTGTCTGGTGAGGACCTGCTGCCTGGTTCATAGATGGCTGTCTTTTTGCTGCATCCTTACATAACGGAAGGTGGAGAGAGTTCTCCCAAGTCTCCTTTATAAGGGCACTAATCTCATTCATAAGGGCTCCAACTTCATGACTTAATCAGCTCCCAATAAGGTCATACTGGTAATTAAGCTGTAACTTACGAGTTTTGTAGGGACATAACATTCAGTCCATTGCAGTGAGCCCAGTTATGTTGATAAGGATTAAGCTAGGTAGACTATAACAGAAAAACTCAAAATAGCAATAGCTTAAATAAGATAGATGTTTATTTCACATATAAAATAAGTTGGAAGATAAATAAGCCTAGAGAGGTAGATTCAAAAAGTCAGCAGGGCTTTAGGCTCCTCTTTCTTTCTGCTCTGCCATCTTCATTGCTAAGGTCACATCATGGTCCCTGGGCCAGAGAAGGAAAGATTGAAGGCAAAAAGGGTGCTTCTCAGCTGAGTCAGCTCCCTTTCTGCAGGAAAGGCTGTTACCCAGCCTTTTACCCAGGATAAAATTGCCAAGTTAAAAATATATTAAACGAGAACCATCATTCTGCTATTAGAGAAAAAGGGAAGAACTGAGGTCACTGTAAGTACTAAGCAGTCTTTGCCATAGGGCCTGTAGTCCGGATTGTCTAGAGTGAAGAAGCAGATGCCTCCTTTAAAACTGGGCCTGAGCTCAGCAATTTCCCATAGACCTCACCACTCCCTAATACCTTTCCAACATTCAGTGTCAGTTACTATTTGTCATTGGGCTTGAGGGTTTTTTCCCCCTTGGAACTGAGAGGAGAGAGAAGTATTTCATATTTCTATGATATTTCTCTATTAAAAATCAAAAGAGCAAAAGATATCCCAAGAGAATCATATGTTTTAAGAGAAACAAGACAGGAAGCCTATTTCTTTGAGAAAGAAGAAAATATTCCTAAGTGTTTGTCATGCAAACAAGATGTTTTGAAAAAAATGCAACTTAACACATCATCACGAAACAGTTGACTTGTTTTACCACTCTGGCCTGGGAGGACATTTCCTAAGTATGTTGCTCCCTGGGAAGACAAGGGACCTCAGCCTCCCTGGCCCTGCACAGTTCTTATCTCTTCCTAGGAGAAGGACAGCCCATTTTTTCCCCCAATTCCTCTTACCCTTCATTTGGAATGATTTTGCCCTTCTTTGTATTCAGGGCTTATTTTGAGCAAGTTCAAAGCTGCCTTGCAAAGTTCAAGATCATTATGGCAGGCAAAAATGTAGTGAAATAGCACACCACTGTCAGTTAATTACTAAAAATCCTTTAATAGCTGACATTATTATAAATTATATACCCATTATAACAAGGACAATTGGGCTCTCTGTTTTTTTTTTTGCCCTGTATTAGAACCCCAAACAATGCTGTCTTGTTGGGGAGAATGACCTGGATGCACTTGGAGGCAAGTTGGGAGTTTACACGGGCTACCTTTGTTGACCACAGCAACCCCCAGGCCTCTGAGGACACACTGTTCCTGGGTGGAGAGTAGGCAGCTGCCTGACATGGCCTCAGAACCAACTCTCTCCATCCCTACCCCTTCCACTCCCACCCATTCCCCACTGTTATTCCTATGAGAGTCTTTTCTCCATGGACCTCCTAACTCTCTGTGTCCTGTTGCCTGGTCCTCTCCCTACGTAGGCCCAGCTTAAATAGCCCCTCTTCCAGGCAGCATCCCTGATTTTCCTTCCTGGAGCTCCAGGCACATGGTAGGTGCCCACCCTTTCGTCTTTGGAGTCAGGTGCATAAGTACACATCGAGTGTAAACCCTGATGATTTTTCATAGGTGTATACACCATTTAACCCCTTCCCAGATTAAGATGTAGAATATATGTCCCCTTTTAACTTAAAATTGTTACTGTGCATGAGAACCCCCCCAAGATCGTGCGAGAAATCTAGCCTCTCGCCTGTCTCAGAGGGTGCTGATTCAATGGACCTCTGATGGGCTAGACGTCTGCAGGTTTAATTGCACCCAGGCCTTCAGGTAGAGGGGGTCTGCCACCAGGAGTTCATGGTCTTAGACTCAGGTTGTTGAAGTGAGACGCCGTCTGCTGGACAAGGCTAGTCATGCCTGCCATCCATAGGTATAGGGGGAGATGCTGAACCTGCCCCTATTAGAATCATAGGGTCGGCGGGAGGGAGTTAATGAACACAGATACAAACCATATTCAGACTCCATGCCAGATATTCTATCTAGTTAAGTTGGTGTTGGGTGAGGATCAAGCGTTAGTATTTTTAAAAACTCTGGGTAATTTTAACACACAGCCAAGGCTGAGAACCCCCAGGAGAAGCTCGACTCTGAATTTTAATCTGTCCTTATACTTACTCTAGACTTATACTAAGAGAAGGCCGAGTGACCAGTGACAGCCACTCCCGCCACTCCCTTCCTCCTCTCCCTCTGAAGGGGCCAAGACTCCTGGCTGTGGTCAGTGTTATCAATGCCCACCACGTACCTGGCCTACCTCCATGGCATCCCTTCCATCTGGGGGACACATCTACCAATGGTAATGGGCATTTATTAAGCATCATATATTATTTCTAATCCTCTAGGCAGCAATGCATTTTAGCAGGGAGGGAACTAAGCTCAGGAAGCCTTAGCGATTGCCTTATAGTGGCCCAGAGGGTAAGTGCTGGAGCTGGGATCAAATCCAGGTTGTTAGAGCTCCAAAGCCAGCATGAGTTTCCCTTAGCTAGGCTGATCCTAGAAGCAGGGCCTGTTTATTGAATACCCATCATGTCCAGGGCACAGGGCCAGGGCTGATTTATCCATTCGACACTGTTGGGGAGCCTACAAAATGTTTTCATTTGAATTTTCTCTAAAATCAGAAGGAAAAGATGAATAATAATAACAACTAATATATGCCAACAAATCTAGCCTAGATTATATTTGCCCTTATGCCAATAGACTCGTGAAATATATTTTTAAAAATGTTTTAATAAGAGGCCTGTGAAGACAAAAGTGTCTCAGGCCCATGGAAGTCAGAATGCAGCCCTGCACACAGCTCTGGGCCCTGGGGGGCACTGTGACTGTGTTCCCAGCCCCTTCTCAGAGCATGGCTCAAGCTTTTGGGTATTAAGGCAGAAGTGTTTATTACACACTTTCTGCTTGCCCAGCTCTGGGAAGTAAGCAAGAGCAGAAAGCCCTGTCCCGGTCTGGCTAGGAAGGGGAGATATACACAGGAAGCGGAGAGCAAGACAAGACAGGATGCAACACTCCCATTGTCGTCACTTCTCACTTGTATCTCTTCTTGTTTTTGTCATTTCATTTGTCAAATGCCCTGCTTTACAGCTTACCGAACTCTTTCATGTATTTAATTCTTTTTTTTTTTTTGGCAGTTTTTGGCTGGGGCTGGGTTTGAACCCGCCACCTCTGGCATATGGGGCTGGCGCCCTACTCTGTTGAGCCACAGGCACCGCCCCTGCATTTAACTTTTTAATCAACAATTCTTTTGTTGATCTTTCCTTCCTTTTACAAATATTTAGTGTTTTAATAATATACTTAGTATTTCTAAACATTTGATTTCATTGTTTTTTGTTGTGGTTGCTATTGTCTTTAGAGAAAAAGTCTCTCTATGTCACCCAGACTGGAGTGCAGTGGCTATTTACAGGCACAGTGATAGCTCACTGCAGCTTGAACTCCTGGACTTCAGCAATCCTCCTGCCTCAGCCTACCGAGGTGGCACAAGCCATTGCACCAGGTTCTGACTTAATTTGGTTTGAATAATTCAGCCCATGGTGCAAAAATTCAGAAGGTACTATAGAATGTCCACCGGGAAGGCTGAAGGCGGGAGAAAGAGGGAGGCTTCTTTTGTACTGAACCTTTGGTACTGTTTAGATTTTGTGTGGAGTACAAATATTACCTATTTGATAGAATAAATTTAAAAAAGCAAGCAAACAACAAAAAAAAATGGGTATGGGTCGAAAAGTTAATGCACTCAGGTTCCCGTCTATCTCCCTCTCTGGAAACAGCCATCTTTACCAGCTTATTGTACCTCTTTTCAAAGATAGTTTATGCCTACAGAAGCATATACACTTTAAAAAAATGTTTGCAAACTCTAGTGTTCTGTACACTTTGCTGTTAGTCACTTAATCTTGATCTTTTCATCTTTTATTTATTTATGTATTTATTTTCTGAGACAGAGTCTCACTCTGTTGCACCAGGCTAGAGTACCCTGGCGTCATAGCTCACAGCAACCTCAAACTCCTGGGCTCAAGCAATGTTCCTGCCTCAGCCTCCCAAGTAGCTGTGACTACAGACACCTGTCGAGATGCTCAGCTAATTTTTCTATTTTTAGTAGAGGTGAGATCTCACTCTTGCTCAAGCTGGTGTCAAACTCCTGAGCTCAAGTGATCTACCTGCCTCGGCCTCCCAGGGTGCGAGGATTACAGGTGTGAGCCACCGTGCCCAGCCTTGATCTTTAAATACAGGGCTGCTTCTTATTTTTTCAGCAGCTGCATGAAATACCAATACCAATAGATCCTCCATTGATGAAGTTATGTTATTTCCAATCTCTTTCTTTTTACTATAAAGTAAACTTATGGAGTATAACTCCCACTTTCAGTTGCACACTACCTAACCATGCAGGCACATCCATATGGTATACATATAAACTAGAATCACAGGGGAAATTGGTACAACTTCTCTGGGAGGCCAATTTGGCGGTATCTGTCAAAAGTTAAGATCTGTCTTCTCTCTGGCGGCCCACATTTCTAGAGCACCACTTGAGTGGTGCTGGGTTAGGAGTGGAGATGTGAGGAAGACTCGGGCTTTGCTCTCGAGGGTTTCTCCCATGTGGACAAATCATCTCCGGCCCTTAGAAGGAGGAAAGTGCAAATGCCATGGCCATGTGAGGACTATAGCCTGGGGCTCAGCTGAAACAGAGAGACAGAGACGTGTGCTCAGAGGAAAAGGAAGGAGGACTTTCCAGGCAGGTGAACCAGTGTGTGCAAAGTCTGTGGTTTTAGAAAGCAGGACATAGGTGGGGAACTCTGGGGTGTTCCAGAGAGTAGCTACTCTCTTGTAGCAGAGCGGAAGGTGAAGTGGGACCTTCACGAACAGCTTAGGAGACTACTCTTTGACCTGTGAGCCATGGGGAACCAAAATGTTCTCTCTGGCTATGGTGTGGAGGAGTGATTGAACACAGACATTTCTTCAAATCAATGCCTAGTCTCTGAAGGGCAGGGCTCTGTGCACTAAATGTCTTTGGCCCATAATAAGTCCCAGTAGAAATGCTGTCTGTGGAACTGTAGCCAAGCACCAAAATGCACATCCCCCTGGACATGATTTCCTAAATAAGGGCTTCTGCCTTCTCCTGAAGGTTGGAGAGTGGGCTTCCTCCAGGAGGAGCTGGGATCAGGTCTTAGGCCCTTCTGGGGTCCTGGTCTGATGTTGTTTACAATGACCATGACATTCTTTAGAAGGCTCCCATCTCTTTTCAAGCACTCATAAAAATTTTGCATTCGATTCCCTGATATATCTGGGTTAGCTTTCATATTAAAAATGGAATATATTACAGACATAATATAAAATTAAATTTCCTTAACATCTATGATTCAAATTAGCTCTCCAGAAAAATCCCTTGACTTCAAGAGGCCCTACATTAGCTCAGTTTGAGGAAGATGGATCCAAGCAACCCAGGTTCACTATAGCAAATCAACAGTCCTCACCCTGGCCTCTGTGCAACTGCCTCCATCCCTTTAACCACCATAGAACTCACTGCAGGTCACTCATTCATGCTTCCATTCATTCATTCACTCATTACTGTGCAGGTGTTGCCCTCCCCTGTGGATACTCAAGGAGTAGAATAACAATAGCAGCTCTAACCGTGTTGCCTATATTATCTCAATCAATTTTCATAATAGTATGAAGTGGGTACTTATGCTTAGTAAGCTTATTAATCAACTCATTAAGCTGTTGAGTTCTAGTGTGCCAGAACTTTACTCATTTAACTCCCACTTTGGTCAAATTGGTGCATTTTACAGAGGAGGTGATTGTCCCAGAGGTTAGGTAGTTTGTAGGGTTGTTGTTAGTTCAGTGGCTTAACTTGGTAATGATGGATGGATTTCATGCTTATTTCACTAATAAAAGCTACCAGTGATTGAGCACTTACTAGGGGCCAGACAATTTTTTTTAATTTTTTTTTTTTTTTTTTATTGTTGTTGTTGCTGCAGTTTTTGGCCAGGGCCGGGTTTGAACCCACCACCTCTGGTATATGTGGCCGGTGCCCTACTCTTTGAGGGCACCACCCCGGGGGTCAGGGGGGGCAGACATTTTTCTGCTAAGCATTTTGACCTATAAAACAACCTATTATTATTATTATTATTATTACAGTTGTAGTTTATAACCTAGGAATAATACTGGTACTCCATTTGAGGTTGTTGTAGGAGGTAAAGGAAGTTATCAAAGGCCACAGCTAAGAGGTTCCCAGATAGAATCTGAACCCAGGTCTGTTGAGCCCCGAGGCCAAGTTCTTCACCATTACTTTATATTGCCCAAATCCAGGCTGCCTGGGGTGGCTATTGTAAAACCAGCAACCAGTTTACAGGGTTTATGGTAAGATGTACCATAATTTAGAGACAGAACCAGGAAAAATCATTCTCTGAGAAAAAGTAGTGAAAAGCAAACAAACAAAAAACCTAAGAGGGAAAAATTAGGAATTGGTTAAACCAATATTCTCAATGTCACATGTACACTGGTGGTCCCCAGGGTAATTTCAGGTGATGCACAGAAAAACAGTTTTATTTATTTATTTATCTGAGACAGAGTCTCAGGCTTTTGCCCCTGGGTAGAGTGCTGTGGCATCATAGCTTACAGCAACCTCCAACTCTTGGGCTCAGGTGATCCTCTTGCCTCAGGTTTTTTCCATTTTAGTAGAGACGGGGGTCTCACTTTTGTTTAGGCTGGTCTCAAACCCATGAGCTCAAGCTATTCGCCCACCTTGGCCTCCCTGATTGCTAGGATTACAGGTGTGAGCCACTGAGCCCAGCCCAGATTTATATATTTAATATGTGAATAAATGTATATTTTATTTTAAAGTGATAAGCATAATTAGCACATTTGTGACTTCATTACTGCTTATGACAAGCTTAAATAAAAGTTGTGAATTGATTTAAAAGGTTAAATAAGTATCAATAACATGAGTATACTGTTCAGATTCTCTCTTAACAATTTTTTTTTTTTTGAGACAGAGCCTCAAGTTGTTGCCCTCGGCAGAGTGCCGTAGTATCATAGCTCACAGCAACCTCCAACTCTTGGGCTTAAGCGATTCTCTTGCCTCAGCCTCCCAAGTAGCTGGGACTACAGGCGCTCGCCACAACGCCCGGCTATTTTTTGGTTGTAGTTGTCATTGTTGTTCGGCAGGCCAGGCTGGATTCGAACCTTCCAGCTCTGGCGTATGTGGCTGGCGCCTTAGCCGCTTAAGCTACAGGTGCCCTCTCTTAACAATTTTAAAGATTAAGTTTGGCGCCTGTAGCACAGTGTTTATGGCATTGGCCACATGCACTGAGGCTGGCAGGTTCAAACCCGGCCTGGGCCAGCTAAAACAACGACAACTGCAACAGAAAAGTAGCCAGGCATTGTGGTGAGTGCTTGTGGTCCCAGCTACTTGGGAGGCTGAGGCAAGAGAATCCCTTGGGCCCAGGAGTTTGAGGTTGCTGTGAGCTGTGGTGCCACAGTACTCTACAGAGGGCAACATAGTGAAACTCTGTCTCAAAAAACAAAACAAAAACAAAAACAAAACAAAACCAATTTTAAAGATTTGACAGCAATCCATGCTGGCTCTATCTTCAGGTACATA